>NC_139388.1:22337500-22697500 GCF_054392235.1 Sus scrofa | reverse complement strand
GGGAAAACAAAATAAATGTTAAAAAACAATTTGATTCTGAATAGAATAAAAGTGATATATATTTTGGTTATTTTCCCTCTCAATTGTCATTGGTTTCTCCGCATTGGTGAGCTGATGAGTCCATGTGATGATCAGCTACTTCTGTAATTTACTGTCTGACAATAGATTGTAAGCAAATTGCCAGGCTGACTTTGCCTAAACCCATTAAGCATTATTCTTTTTCAAGCACACTGACCTGAAGAAAAGACTCAAACCATTTTTTTCCCAGGATAACCTAAACTTACTGAGCATTTCAGCCATTATTTCCTCCAAGTGTTCACTTTAATTGGGTGAGTAATCACTTTACTTGGAAAAAAAAAAAAAAAGTCATTAGGTTGACCAAAGGTGGGTAAGAAGGCAATATTGTCATTCTCTCTCACTGGGAAAGAGAATTCTTCATTGTTTCTCAAAAGACAAGGAAATTAAGCTAGGGAAAGAAGGGGCATGAAGGAAAAAGGATCAAGTGGGGCAGAGAGACAGAGACAGACAGTTTAGGAAAGTGATATTTAATGCCAGAGCAAAGTCTAACTTTGACTACCCAAGGCATTCTGCACTACTACTCCGCAGTGCTGGGTTCTCTCCAAATACGTATAATCATCCATGTTGGTAAAGCAATTTACTACTTAAATGTAATGTCACTTCCCTCCTCAGAATCTGAAAATAAATGGTATGTACAAAATCTCCACTTCTAGATGGGGAACCAGAGGCTCCATGAGGACAAGTGATTGAATCCATGCCACACAGCTGGTTGATGGCGAAGACTACATTAGAACAAGGTCTCTGCCTCCTACCCAATGTAGTTTCCATCCCACCCACTGCCCTTACACCAGAGGTCCTTAATGGACTTCCACCAGATGTTCATTACATTCTTCTTTCCATGGAACCTCCATGAGAAAACTTTTGCTGTTGTTTCTCAGCATATTCTCTAGCAAGTAACCCTATAACCTTTGAAAACAGCCTTGGACATTTTTTGGACTTCACAAGGATTATTGCAACCTCTCCATGCTGGTTGAGGAGATAAAGCCTTGGTATAATTTAACCTGGAGAAAACTATTTACACTCTATGGAAGAACTGTTATGTGCGCAGCCTCCATCTATCCGAGTCATCTTACTTGTCGTATTTCTTTGTCTATCTGTTCTTGGAAACACAGTTAAACCATTTATGTCCCAGGTCTAGAACAGGAATAGGAATATCATTCCTTTCAGAATTAAATGAGCTAATGGATGGAAAAGTATACTGCCCATGTAAGACTTTAATGTTAATGAGGTCATTTTCCAAAAGGAGGGCCAATGTATATGTCATTTTTGTGATGACCGAGCTTTGTGCAGAAGTGGGAAGGATATGTTGCAGAATGTCTATAGTAGATACTACTAGTACCTCACTCATCTCTCATCAGGACTCATCAATCCCATACTTTGCTTTCTAAAGCAAGCACTTGAGGAATTTCTCTGGCATGCCTGGCTTGTGAAAGGAGCACCAGGATTGCAGATTCCAATATCCCCAAAGAACATCCCTCAACCAATAGAGTTGAAAGGAAAACATTCCAGATTCATCTCTCCGTAAGTGAAACAATTCTGAGGAATTGTGTTTTTTTAACTACAATGTTTGTTGTACTACAGTGTTAGTAGTATTAAAGAAATAGTTTCCAAAGAAGCTAAATCAATCAATGGAACATTTTTATATTTACTCTCTCTTCCTATGCCGTCCCTTTATGACTGTCTGGCATCATTGCCTTCATGCAGACTAGGTGGACAGGCCAGTTAACTATAGCATTTTACAAGCCTATGAGAGGAATGAATGTCAAGAACGTATAAATATTAGGAAACTTACTTCTGTAAATCATAATGCTGAACTTACTGGAGATGGTGTAAATCTTGAAAAATCAAAGAAAGTCGCCTCAGGATCATCTCTTAGATTTTTTTAAATGGTTGACAGGATGAAAGGAGGGGTGACTAAAGTCAATTTATTTCCATTCCAGAGAGGATGAAATCTTTGTAAAATGTTTTGTCTTTGTTTTAAGCTTGAACTAATTCATTGCTTGACTCATGAGACACATTAAAAGTATATGACCAATAAAAATATCATTAAAAATCTGGTTTAGTCATCTATTTCAAATGTCTAATTTTAAGTTACGACAATACACTAAGGTCATGGAAACAAAGAGGATGTGTCCTAATCTAATTTTATCTGCATCTCTGTCTACCTTGTTATGTATTTATTATTCATGCGACCAACAAACCAACACACATGCACACATTCATATGCAAATAAATGTACATATATATATAAGTATATTGGTTTGTGTTGGTGCACATGTGTATCAGTTTGTTGGCACTAGATAATTATTAATTACATAATTATTTGTTAATTATATAAATATTATACAGAGATACCTACATTTTCTTTTTTTGTTTTTTGTTTTTTTGTTTTTGTTTTGTTTTTTGGTTTTTTTTTGTCTTTTTACTATTTCTTGGGCCACTCCTGCGGCATATGGAGGTTCCCAGGCTAGGGGTTGAATAGGAGCCACAGCAACGCTGGATCTGAGCCGCATCTGCAACCTACACCACAGCTCACGGCAACGCCGGATCCTTAACCCACTGAGCAAGGGCAGGGACGGAACCCTCAACCTCATGGTTCCTAGTCGGATTCATTAACCACTGCGCCACAACGGGAACTCCAGACATACCTACATTTTGGAATCAGACGTCTTATGTTCTGAATCTCAGCTCTGCCACTTGTGATCTGGGTGATTACCAGCAAGGCAATTAATCTCTTTGTACCTCAGTTTCCTTATTCTTTTTCTTAAAAAGACATGGCAATAGCACCTTCATGCTGGAGTGAATCTGAGGATTAAACATGTTAATATATGTATATAGAAAGGCTAGCACAGCATCAGGACTGTATCAGCATTATCTTAATGCACATTCCATCACTCTCTATTACACGTCACCAACACATATATGGATAGAATTAATCCATATATATTGCCTGAGTACTATACAGGTATAGTATAATTATTTTATGTGTACAGCGTAATAAATAGACAACATGATTTTGGTGATGATGTTGACTAATCCCATTAAAAGGCAATCTCCCTCCTGTGGGGAGTTAAGCAGGGCCTCACTGGGTGCTCCATGCTAACTCCAACCCTGAATAATTAAAAGCCCTCTTAGCACCACTTGAAGTACATCTTCCAAAATCATTATTCAATTCTCCCCTTACAGGTCAAATTATTTGCTTCCACTTTCAAATGAAGTTATCAATCCTTTAAAAGAAATTAAAAAACAAAAATAATAACATAAATAATCATAAGCTGTCTCATTAGTTGGAGTCATTTTTTTCCTGAGTCTCTAGACGTCATACTCCTTCCCTGATCAGCTTGCTGATCTGAGATTAATATTCAGTGCATCCTGCAGTCACTCTTTCCCACAGAGTTTTGATATGGAGGATTTCATCGAAGAACAAAGAAAACTCAACTATTTGACGTTGTGGCAGCTGAGGAGCTTCTCTGACATATTACTTCTAGTAAGGACCATAAGGATTTCCGTCGCACACAGTTAAAATCATTGTCTGTTGCGATGACTACAGGCAAAGTGAAAAGCAGAAGGACAACAGAAAATTTAAGTGCTACCCATGCCTACGTCTGAACTCCTTTCTTCTCCCACTCTGCCCTAAGTCTGTTTACCCAAAAGATGCTGTCAGCCCTCAGGCAGAACCCCTTGTGAGATCCTTGTCCATTCTAATTAATTCAAATATTTGCTCCTTATTGGAAGATGTTTATCCCAGACATGTTTATGTCAAGATAACAGCAGGCTTGATTTGGAAGAAGGAAGGTCAAAGGGAACAAATATTTACTGAGATCCCATTATGTTTCAAACATTTTACTCTGTGTGCATTATCTTACTTAATCCTCGCCTCAATTCTTTGGGGCATTATTCATTACATAACTGAGGACAGAGGCTTAGCTATTTTAATTAATTTTCCGATTCCACACGCTGACAAATTGCATAGCCAGGATTTGAACCTAGGCCGGTCTTACACCAAAATTCATGTTGGTCTATTTTTATGGCACTGCAGACATAGGAACAATTTAGAGAAAAGAAACTCATGGCCGTATCGCTGACTATAGAAACTTGTCCATGGCCATTTCACAGAAACTCATTTTTATACACAAAAAGCTACGTGTAGAACAGTAGTGTGGATTATCATGTTCTTTGATAATCCTCCCACCTTACATCAGAGGCAGGGGCTAAATGCCCTCTCCTTGATCCTGGACAGGTTTGTGCCAACTCCCAGCCATCGAGGAGGACAGAAGTGACACTAAATGAGTTCTGAGAAGGGTCATAAAAAGCATGCAGATTTCCTCCCTGTTTGCTGAACACTTGCACTTAGAGCCCTGGATGTAAGACGTCTAACTGCCTTGAGGCCAGCATGTTGAGAGGAAGTCAAGCCATATACGGATTCTTTGGTGAAAAGCCCTTGTTTTTGAGTCCTTCCAGCCCAGAATCCAAACGTATGTTTGAGTATAACCCCCCAGCCCTGAAATCTTCAGACATTTGTAACACAGATTGGCCTTACCTTATCCTCTGCCTGAATTCCTGACTTCACTATCTCTGGGCATAATAAATGAGTTGTGTTAAGCTCATAAACGTTAGTATTCTTTGTTAGGCAGTAAAATAATGGAGGCATATACGAAGCTGTTAGTGAGTTATGAAAGTATATAAGGCACAATTCTAAACATCGTCAAGAAAATGAAGCTGAAAGTCAGCAGTGCCTGAATACAAATCTCCAAAGAAAAAGACATACATGGTATTATTTCTGATTCTGGAAGGAATCCAACAAAGCAGGAAGTTCCTTTCAAGTCAGGGCTTAAAAAATGAAAGATGAATAAGTAATATTCTGAGAGCATCAGAAGTAGACAATGTTCCCCCCACACCCAAAAAAAAAAAAAAAAAGGAATCTTGTGAACAAACTTCATAGTCTATTTTTAGGAAAACACTAGCTACAGAATAATCAATACGTGGGAAATATAATGTCATATGTGGGAAAAAGTGAGCAGTCACATAGAGACAAGGCATTAAGATTTTTGAATATTCACGACAGAGCTCCCATCGTGGCTCAGCAATAATGAACCCAGCCAATACCCACGATGAGGTGGATTTGACCCCTGGCCTTGCTCACTGGGTTAAGGATCTGGCATTGCCGTGAGCTGTGCTGTAGGTCAGATCTGGCATCACTGTGGCTGTGGCTGAGGCTGGCAGCTATAGCTCTGATTCCACCCCTAGCCTGGGAATGTCCATATGCTGCAGGAATGGTCCTAAAAAGAAAAACTATTTTTGAATATCCTGCTTGGGGATTTCCATAGATAATGATAGATCCTTGAAGATACTGAGTTTAACAAAGACATTTCTGATGGTATCCAGAGAATGGACTGAAATCAAGAAACAGATGACAGGAAAAATCAATAGGGTCCTACAATATTCTAGATCAGGGATGACAAAGCCCAAATAAAGTCAATATGCATGAGACTATAGGACATAGCAATGAACAACTATTTTTTTTTTTTTTTTAGGGGAACAAGAAGTGATTCTACCAAAGACAAGTGAAGAAAAGCAAAAAAAATACCTGGTATGTTATAGTAGAGGAAACGCATCGTGATGAGAGTGTATTTCCAGATACATTCAGTATGTTTTGATAACAAAGAAGCACTTTTTTTTTCTATTTCTGTGTATGTCTGTCTGTGTGTGTGTGTGTGTGTGTATAAAGAAACATGGTCACTGCTGATAAAAGGCATAGAATGCATCAGAGATTCCTTTTATTTAACTTGCCTGGAGCCTCTGTAGTACATGTATACTGGGCTTTTGTGTTCCTTTCACATTTATTTCTAGACATAACCTTTGGAAATGGATTTTTTGTTTCCCATCTCCCCACATTCTTTAATACAATTCCACTTAAAATCATCATCTTTTGAAAATAGCTTAAATAATAAAAAAAATTTCTGCATTTTCCCATCTCAATACCAATAAATTGTAATTACAAGCTTTAAGGAAGGGGAAGGCAGGGAACTGAAGCAGGCCCTTGTTGCATGCTTTGTAGAACTCCATGTGATTGCCTAACCATTGAAACACATCTGCCATATGTTATATTCCTTTCATGTCTCATTTTATACCTAATACAATCATATCTGATTATTTGTCATATCTGATTATCATTTCATAAAATACTTAAAGGCTACAAGTTACAAGCCTACAGAGAAAAAATAGATGTTAAAAATTATGAAAATGGGGAAAGAGAAGAAATAGACGAGAGCAGAGATAAGAGAAAATATGCATTAACTCCATCAGCAAATACATACTGAATATTTGCCATTTGCCAAACACTGTTCTAGGTGCTAAGAGTGCAATAGTGAATAAAACAGGCAAGATCCCTGCCTTCAGGGAACTTGCACAGTCTTAGAGAGAAAGTGGAGCAAATAAGCAAGAAAAACTCAAGTATATTAAATAGTGCTATGTACACTGGAAAACAGCCAGCAGGTGAAAGGGGAGAGGGACTTGGGAAAAAGTGTTAGGAAAGGCAAGGCATTTGATCAGTGAATCAAATAAGCAAAGGGAGTTTAGAAATGTAAATAATACACATTTGTGGGGAGAAGGTATTTCAGGCAGAACAAGTACAGAGCTCCTGAGGCACAAGCATGTATGACAGACTGGAGGAATAGCAAGGAAACCTCAGGACAGGAGTGATCTAGCAACAAAAGAAAGACTAAATTAGAGAAGTGGTAGGCTGGGGGAGGCTTTCAGATCATAAGTCCAAGAAGCTTCGAGAGAAATAAAACCAGCTTGAACTCATGATCTGGGTCCCATCTCTGCTACTGCCTAGCTCCAAGATTTTAGCAAGTGACACAAATTTGGAGCCTTGTTTTTCATCCTTTCCTTCAGAGGTGAAACTTAACGATATTCTTAAGGTTCCTGTGGGTGTCAAGTGAGATAATGTGATGTAATGCTAGGAAGTGTTTATCAGAGTATCTGAAAAATGGATAAATATTACTGTTATTATCTTAGATAATACATAGTGAGAACTTCAAATGTACTAACTTGGGGAGCAGGATGTTGAAGCTAGTATCCTAATTTTTTTTTTTTTTAGGGCCGCACCTGAAGCATTCGGAGGTTCTGGTCAAGGGTCAACTCAGAGCTGCAGCTGCTGGCCTATGTCATGGCCATGACAACACCAGATCCAAGGGGCATCTGCGATCTACACCACAGCTTGCAGCAACACGAGATCCTTAACCCACTGAGTGAGGTCAGGGATTGAACCCACATCCTCATGGACACTAGTCAGGTTCTTAACCAAGTGACCACAATGGGAACTCCACCTGCTAAACTTTTTAACTACAACACACCCTGAGGATTCTTTGACCACAAAAGATGAAAGAGTGTTCAAGAAAACTAATAAAGGAGTATTAAAAATGTGATGAGGGGTGGAGAGAATAAACAGAAAGGCACTTCTGTACCTTCATCCTGAACCTCATGCCCACGGCCTCACCATGATTCAGTGTGCTATTTGAAACAATAGTAACAAATAAAATTCAATAATAAATACTATTCAATCATGAATCAGTAATAATAAAGTGTTGGCTAATTTATAATATTATTAACACTATAATAAATAAAATTAAGTAATAGTGATTTTTATCTCTTGCCAATCCTGTTTAATACTTAGAACCTGAAGAACAGCAAGTATTTTTCTTAACTATTTAAAAAAGCGACCATAAAACTAATTTTGGATTGCAAAAATTTTTCTCACTTTCAACATCAAGTTAAAGCCCAAATCTTTGGAGGGTGTGATTTCTATTTACCATGGTATTATTCTAAAAACTTATTTGACATTTGGAAATTGTCCTAATTTCTAGGAATGGGGGTCAAGATCATTTTTAGACTCAAGATCAACCTTAATCTTTTTAAAAATTTTATTTATTATTTTTTAACTATGATTTTTTTTTTTCCATTATAGCTGGTTTACAGTGTTCTGCCAATTTTCTACTGCATGGTGACAGCGATACTATACCCATTCTAAAAGAAATACTGAAAGGGCTTCTCTAAATAAAAAAAAAAAATAAGAAGCATTAAGACGGAGGAAACCACAATTGGAAAGCAATCACTTAAATAAGCCAGCATACAGATCTAAACACGAAAATGGTAAAAAAAAAAAAAAAAAAAAAAAAAAAGACATCAAAATCATCTAATGTGGGGAAGGAAAGTAAGATCAACCTTAATCTTGATTGTTTTTGTCTCTCTCTCTACTCTATTGGCCATTTCTTTCTACACTGCAATAAATGGCTGGTAACAAGTGGAATGGGGTTGATATGTGGGGGTAGTGTCTGTCCTGAGTATTGTCCAACACTGAGGTAAAGTTCAGAGGTACCCAAGTAACTGGCAAGGGTCACACCACCTCTGTCCTTCCCATGCCAAGCAGAGAATCTGACCAACTAAAACCATCTTCTCAAAATATTTTGGGAATCCCCTATTTGCAGGAGTTCACTTTAGTTGTGATGTATTTCACTGATGTACTTTTCTTTGAAAAACTGAACACAGGTATCTCTCTTGCATCTCTGTTTAATGACTTTCTATTTGAGACAGGGTAATGCTGCAAATTTGCTAACAATCTACTGGGCGCCTTATTGCCTAGACAAGTATTTCCCAAAAACATTCTGTGAGGCATCATCAGAAAAAATTTCTTGTTCGCATAGGTATAGGAAATAATAGGTTAAATCAAGCAAGCAGATTTCCTGTCAAAAGAATTCTCTTAGCTTTGCAGAGGTAAATGTCTCTTTCAATTGCCCAAGAGAATGACATGCAGTCAGAAATCTCGTAATCTTATATATTGATAGATGGCCTTTTCGAGAGACAAATACGGCTACAAGGTGCTCTGTGAAACTTACATTGGAAATTTCTTAGCTTGAACTTTAAGATTCTTCACTATCTAGTATAATTTACTACTCGATTCACATTTCCTCTCACTCTTCCTAGCAGTTTCCCTGATTCAACCACACCCAACTAACCCCTATTCCTTGAAGACAGAATGGTTTTTAATGCCCTCTGCCTCTGCTCCAGAGGGAACAATGACAAGTAAACAAACCATTTTCATGCAGAAACTATTTTTATGTCTTTTTCTTATCAATCCTACAGCCTAGCACAGCCATTAGTGCTTGATTACTAGAATAAATAAATAATTGAATCAACTGATATAGCTATAGATATAGTCAAGCTAAAGATCACTCTTATTCCTCTTATTTCTTCCTGCTCATTACATTAGTATTTAATTTTCTAGACAACATAATCAACATGATTTCATTTCGATGAAAAACTTTTAACATCTTTAAAAATAAGCATTCTTTTGTCTGAAGATGCACAAGCTTTCCTATAAGATTTGATTAGCATTTTTACAAAAGTTAGAGATTATCAGTGTAAATTACCTTTCCATATTCAAGTTTCACTGCTGGAAACACTGAGGGAACGTATAATATGAAATAATAATGGAAAAACAGTGGACAGAAAAGAAAGAGAAAGGAGAAGGAAGAACAGGAAAAGCCAGAGAAAGACACGTTTATGAACATAAATAGGTAAAATAAATAAAATGGACTTCCAGCAACTTAGTGATATCTATTCAAATGGAAAACAGCATAAAGTCTTAGAACTTTACTTCAAGGAAATACATACAAGTGTGTTATATATATAATACTTGTTTCTTTACTTGTAATAAAGGGGAAAATGAAGACCACATTGTTGTCGAGCAATACAGCATTTGCTACATAAATGTTAGTATTACATTCTACAGGTATTTTATGTAGTCAGAAAACTACCACAGACAAAATGAAAAGACAACCTACTGTATGGGAGAAAATATTTGCATTGCTATGATCCATAAGGATTAATATCCAAAATGTATAGAGTTCATATAACTCAGTATTGAAAAGAACCAAATTTTAAAACGGGCAGAAGACCTTAACAGACATTTTTAGATGGCCAATAAGCACATGAAAAAATGGTCAGCATCGCTAATAATCAGAATGATTCAAATCAAAACCAGAATGAGATATCACCTTACACCTGTCACAATGTCTATCATCAAAAGGTCTACAAGTAGTAAATGTTGCCAAGGATGTGGAGAAAAAGGAATCCTAATATACCATTTGTGGGAATGTATATTGGTGTAGCCACTATGGAAAATGGTATGGAAGCTCCTCAAAATACTACAATAGAAGTACCATATGATCTAGCAACTCCACTTCTGGGTATATACGTGAAGAAAACACAAACACTAATTCAAAAAGATACATGCACACCCATGTTCAATAGCAGCATTATTTATAATAACCACGATACAAAAGCAACGTAAGTACCCATTAACAGATGAATGGATAAGAAGACATGTGACTTGATAGATAGATAGATTGATATACAGACAGACACAGGTACACAATGGAATATATATATGCATGCAATAGAATATACATACATAAAATGGAGTATTACTCAGTCATAAAAGAATGAAATTCTGCCATTTACAACAATGTAGATGGACCTAGAGCGTATTACGGCTAGTTCAGTAAGTCAGAGAAAGACAAAAATTCTGTTATCACTTCTGTGGGAATCTAAAAAGGAATGTATATAGTAAAACAGTACAACAAACCAATAGTTACTAGTGGGGACAAGTAATGCAGGAAGACAGAATTATGAGATTAAGAAACACAAACTACTATGTATAAAATAAGGAACAAAGATATACCGCACAGGACAGGGAAATATAGTCATTATTTTATGATAACTGTAAATGGAGTATAGTCTATAGAAACAGTGGCATCACTATGTTGTGTCTCTGAATCTAATGTAATATTGCATATCATCTATACTTCAATTAAAGAATACTTCAAACCACTTTGAAGTTCACAGGCTCTTGGGAGATATCAGGAATATTACCAAATGTAAAAATCTATTTAATTAAGAATACCATTAAAATAAAAAGAGTTAAGGAGCTAAAACAAACAAAATTACAAAACCATTGTACAAGCTAAGTTTCCAAGAGTCACCAGAGGATTACTGCTTCAATCCTAACAACTGAATTTTATAGGAGCACATAATCTGTTTCTTAGAATGATGTAACTTTTAGAAACATCTGGACATTCTGTATTATGGACTTGTTGTCCTGAACATCTTCCTTTAGTATCAAGACAGGTCCAAGGTATTATTTCTTTCTTGCCTCAGGATTCCATCAACTCAAGTATTGAGATTCTTCGGGACTGTTTTGGCAGTAGGAAAAGGCTGTTGTCAAGTGAACTGTGTCTGCTCTGCTTCATGGTCCTGTTTGCAAACCTGTAGCAGATGTGCAGGCAAATTCAATTTACCTTAATTCATCCCAGTTTAATTAGCAGCTGTGTTACTCCTGGCTCCAGGAAAGCAAGAGACTGACAGTTTGTGTAACAGAGCGTCTGTGCTCTGGAAACAACTTGCCCCTCTGGAATGCTACCTGATCAATAGATAAATCTTACTGTGTTGACACCAGAAGGGACATAGATCTAATACCAGTTAATTCTAAACAAATCACAATCCTCAGCTTAAATAAAAACTTGTGAATATGTGAATATATGTTGTATTATTGGAAACGGCAGATGCATTAAGACAAAATTCTCCACCCAAAGTGGAGAATTAAACTTCACATTTGTAAATTCTCCATCATTGAGGAAATACAAGAGAACCATAAGTTCTTACGGAAATAAATTTAGGAAAAGCAGAGCAAATAAGATAAGGACTAAATCTATATAATTATATTAAGTGGAGAAATACAGAGAATCCACAAATAAAGATGAGACTAGTCACATCTCTCATGCCTTAAAAGGCATCACTATTTTTTTTTAATTTATGATGGTAAAATGCACGTAACATAAAACTTACTATCTTAACCATTTTTAAGTGTTTAGTTCACTGGTAGTAAATGCATTGATAGTACTGTGCAACCATCGCCATCATCTAGTTTTCATAACTCTTCATCTTATGAAACTGAAACGATGACAATTAAACAATAATCCCTTATCTCCCTTTCCCCTAAGCCCCCAGTAACCACTACTCTTAACTTTTGCCTGTGTGATTTTTACTACTTTAAGTACCTCATATAAGTGAAATCATATAATATTTGTTTTGTTGTAATTGGTTTCACTTAGCGTAATGTCCTCAAGGTTCAACCTTGTTGCAGTGTGTTTCAGAATTTCCGTCTTTAAGATTGAATGATATTCCACCATATGTATATAACACATTTGCTTAACCATTCATTGGTTAATGGACACTTTGTTGCTTCTATGTTTTAGCTATCATGAATAGTTCCGCTAAGAACACAGATGTAAAAAATACCTCTTGAAGATCCGTATTTTAATTCTTGGGGGTCTTTACCCAGACGTGAAATTACTGGATCATACTGTAATCCTAGTTTTAGCTTTCTGAAGGCTTTTTTGTCAGTTTTTCCTCTATTTTGGTGGTCTATTATTAAGCACTTAGATGTTTAGAATTGTTACACCTTCTTGCTGTATCAAATCTCTTATTAACATACAATGTCCTTGTCTCATGTGATCTTTTTTGATTTAAAGTTATTTTTGTCTAACATTAGTATTCCAAACTCTGCTCTCTTTCATTTACTATTTCCAGGGAATCTCTTTCCCATCCTTTTGATTTCCATCTATTTGTGTCTTTGGATAAAAGTGAGTCTTTTGTAGGAGACCTATAGAGATCATGTGCTTTTATCCATTCTGACAATCTCTATCTTCTGATTGCTTAATTTACTACATTTATATTTAAAGTAATTACTGATAAATAGCAAAATAACAGAAGTAGGCCTCTCTTTATCTCCATGGTCTGTATAGTTGTCTGTCCCTCATTCTCTACCATACTGTATTCTTTCATGTGTAATAGCTTTTTTTTTTTTTCCCCACGTAAAGTATTATAATCCCTTCACATTTCCTTTTGTGTATTTTCTATAGCTATTTTCCTTGTGACTACTATGGGGAACCACATTTAATATCCCAATGTTATATGCTCTAATTCAAATTAATACCAGATTAACTTTAACGGCAGAAAAACGCTGGCCCTTTACAGTTCCATCCCCACCACTTTCAATTGTTGTCACAAAATTTCATATTCATATAATGTGCTCCCTAAAGCATAAACTTACTGATTAAATGAATGAGTCTCTTAAATTATGTAGGAAACAAGAAGGTGTAACAATTCTAGACCAGTGTTACAATAATACTTGTTTTTATAATTAATTGTCCACAGATTTACTTTTCCGAGATCTTTCTTTATAAAACTTTGAGTTACTGTCTAGGGTTCTTTTATTTCACCTTTCAGGGCTCCTATGAGAACTTCTTGCTTGCTACCAAGTCTAGTGATAATCAATCCCATCAGTTTTTGTTTATCTAGCCATGTCCTAATTTCTCCCTCACTTTTGAAGGACAGTTTTGCCAGATATGGAATCTTCGGTTGAGACAATTTTTTTTATTTTAGCATTTAGAATATATTGGCCCACTGCCTTCCAGCCTCAAAAGTGCGTGATGAGAAATCTGCTGATAACCTTATTGACGATCTCTTGTATAAATTGCTTTCTGTTATTACTCTCAAGATTATCTTGTTGTCCTTGGCTTGTGAATATTTGATAATAATATGTTTCAATGTGGATGTCTAAGTTCATTTTACTTTGGGTTCAATAAGCTTCTCATATGTGTATATTCACATCTTTCATCAAATTTGGGAAATTTTCACTTATTAAAATATTCTCTCTGCCCCCCTCTTTCTCTCCTTCTAGGATAACCGTAACATATATGTTGTGTGCTGATCAACATGACATAAGCAAGATCTTCTTTAATCTTTTCTAAATTTTATTCATATATAGTTGATTTAAAATGTGTTGGAGTTACCGTCATGGTGCAGCGGTTAACAAATCCGACTAGGAACCATGAGGTTGTGGGTTTGACCCCTGGCCTTGCTCAGTAGGTTAAGGATCTGGGGTTGACGTGAGCTTGGTGTAGGTCACAGACGTGGCTCAGATCCTGCGTTGCTGTGGCTGTGGCGTAGGCCGGCAGCAACAGCTCCAATTAGACCCCTAGCCTGGGAACCTCCATATGCTGTGGGAGCAGCCCTAGAAAAGACAAAAAGACAAAAATAAAAATAAAAATGAAATAATAAAATGTTATGTTAGTTTCAGGCATAAAGTGATTCAAATGTAGATACATTATATATGTGTGTGTGTGTGTGTGTGTGTCTGTGTGTATGTGTGTGCACTATCTTTTTTTTCTCTTCCATTAAAGGTTATTAAAAGATACTGAGTATAGATCCCTGTGCTATACAGTAGGTTGTTCTTGATTATCCATCTTACATATAATAGTATGTACACTGTAATTCCCATCTCCTAATTTATCCCTTTCTCCTCATTCCCTTGGTAGCCCTAAGTTTGTTTTCTATGCCTGTTCCAAGACTTTATTTTGTAAATATCTTTATTTGTATCCATGTTTTTGACTCTTCACATACCCAAAATACATAAGCAGCTCAATTTAAAAAATAATAATAATAACCCAATTAAAAAATGGGCAGAAGATCTAGGAGTTCCTGTTGTGGCACAGTGGAAATGAATTTGATGTACTATCCACGAGGACGCAGGCTCAATTCCTGATTTTGCTCAGTGGATTAAGGATCTGGTATCACCATGAGCCATAGTGTAGGTCACAGACATGGCCCAGATCCCACAATGCTTGGCTGTGGCATAGGCTGGCAATTACAGCTCCAATTTCCACCCCTAACCTGGGAACCTCCATATGCCACACAGCTGTGGCCCTGAAAAGACAAAAAAAAAAAAAAAAAGTGAACAGAAAATCTAAACAAATATTTCTCCAAAGAAGACATACAGATTGCCAAAGCCACATGAAAATATGCTTAATATCATAATTATTACAGAAATGAAAATCAAAACCACAATGAAGTATCATCTCACACCAGTCAGAATAGTCACCATCAAAAAAGTCTACAAACAACATATGCTGGAATGGATACGGAAAAAAGGGAACCCTCTCACACTGTTCGTGGGAATGTAAATTGGTACAACCACTATGGAGAAGAGTGTGGAGGTTCTTTTAAAAAACTAAAAATAGAACTACCATATAATCCAACAACCCCACCCTGGGCATGTATTGAGAGAAAACCATAATTCAAAAAGATACATGCACCCCAATGTTCATTGCAGCACTATTTACAATAGCCAAGGCATGGAAGCAACCTATGCGTCCAATGACAGACGAATGTATAAAGAGGATGTGTATACATCTACTTCCATATATATGTATTTATATATATGAATATTACTTAATCATAAAAGGAACAAAATGCCATTTTCAGCAACATGGATAGACCTAAAGAATATATCATATTAAGTGAAGCCCCAAGAGAGAAAAGCAAATATATGATATCACTTCCTCAGATCTTTTCCAAGCCTATGCCTTGCCCTGGGCAAATGTGATCACTTTCCTAATATGCAGTTGTTTTTAAGTCCCTTGTCTTTGATGTCTGGATCCCAAAAGGGGAACAGAGAAAAATTAAGAGTGTGGAGAATGCTGGCTCTTTAAGTCCCCTTGAAGTTGCTTCAGCTGGAAGAAGGGGGCTTACAGCAATATCTGCCTGTTTCTTTGTCTGAAGCTCTATGACCAGAATCAATAATGAGTGACCAGAGAACAAATCCAGAAGTACTGGAAAATACTTTTCCCACTCCCACTCCAACTAAGTATGCGCAAGCTGCTCAAGGAACATGTGCACAGATGCCTGCCACAAGGCTGAGGAAAAGAGATGGGTAGCTGCTAACTGGACTAAGTGCTAAAAGTGACCAAAATTAACTACAATTTATCATTCAAGACTTCCTTGGAAGTTACAGGCCGTGCACACTCCGGAATTCCAAAAAAGTGCTATCAGACAGCTTGTGCCAATGCCACCTTCGTCTGGGTGAAGAGACACATTCCTGGAGCTTCCTATTCCACCATCTTCCCAGAATCTTCTCCATCTATTTCTTTCTTTTTTTAACAATATATTAAGCCATCAAAATTTAGTTGATGGAGTGCTCAAGGAAGTGTAACCACCTTGAATTGTATTAAAGATATACCACTAAGAGCTTCCTTTTGTTGATTGCTATTGTTGTTGATTTGCCTGTTCCATTATCTAAATGTTTTAATGTCTTCCTAATCAGTGATACATTTAGAAGATCTTAACTATTGTCTCCATCTCCTATATCCCCAGCTTCCATTTATACTCTGATGTATGTTCTGGACAGCTTCTTTCTCATATAATTTATTAGACTACAAGATTTACTTTGCTTATTTTCTAAGTAAGCCTATGAATTGGTTCCATTATGTGGAAACTGACATTCTTCAGATTGCCAAGAAGGTATACAGAAACACATCATATAAATCACAATTATTTTAAGAAAAATTAATAGGAATGTGTTAATACAAAGGAGAAAAAAAGTATTGAATACTTTGAAATGGGCTGGCTGGCCAGACATAGATGATGCCTCAATACTTATGAGTGTTTCCCCATCAATATTTATTTGTATGTTGCACTTACTGAAGAGGCATAAGTGGGGATAATATAATACATAATATAGTAGCTAGTATCGGAACACATGCTTATTTTAAGAAAGAACCACTGAGTAAACAAAAACTTGTTTTGGTTCTGATTTATGTTTTGAGACAGCAAAAATCAGAGTGATTTTAAGGGAAAAAAAAATCTATATGATTGTCAGTCAACAATATATAATACTTGATAATGCTAAAAATTCTAGCATGTATTTTTCATTTATCATATTCCAGATACGGTGTGTATGTGTTACTTACGCTGTTAATTTTCCAGAAACTCTAATACGTATGTATCTTCTTTATCACAGATTTTTTTCAAGAGTAGCTCAGAGAAAATAAGTTATGATTAACCTCAAAAAGAGTTTCATTCATTTGCACATACTACACAAGTAAACTTTCACAATAGGTAAATAACTTAAGGAAAAATGCTATAGAGTAAAGTTTGTACTAGTGCATGGAGGACATATGCCAAGTAGCAAACTGCAAGCAAGAAAAGGAGTTGAGTGTTCTGGATGAAGTCTGTTTCTGAAGAGCTTTAGGTTGGTCACTTTAGAATATTTATTATCACAGATCAATGTTACAATTCAAGTGAGAACTAGTGGAAGATACTTCTGCAGTACTAGCAGCCATGTACCATCTCTGTAATGTTATTAAGACTACTGAAGGCCATTGCTCTTGAGAAGCTGGCAATGGGGGAAAGATAAATTTTAACACAAAGAGAGAAAGAGAGACAACCAAGTAATTATCTATAACAGGATTTCAAATCAACTGGAGAAGGAAGACTGGGTTGTGAAAGGTATGCAAAGTATCATTATTGTGGAAATTTTGTGAGAAGTGAAGAAAGAAGACAACTGCTAGTCCGTAGTGTAGTGTGATGACTAAAAGCTGGTCTCTGAATTCTGACAGCTTTGGTTGGCATCTTGGGCTCCCAATTAGCTAGCTTGGGATCTTGGGATAATGTAAGTTATCTACACTGACTGGATGAACTTAAAGAGTTCTCCGTCCTTCCCTAAACTGCGCAGTTGAATGTCCACTGTGGGAGTTCCCGTTGTGGCGCAGTGGTTAATGAATCCGACTAGGAACCATGAGGTTGCGGGTTCGATCCCTTCCCTTGCTCAGTGGGTTAACGATCCGGCGTTGCCGTGAGCTGTGATGTAGGTTGCAGACTCGGCTCGGATCCCGCGTTGCTGTGGCCCTGGCGTAGGTCAGTGGCTACAGCTCCGATTAGACTCCTAGCCTGGGAACCTCCATATGCCGCAGGAGCGGCCCAAGAAATAGCAAAAAGACAAAAAAAAAAAAAAAAAAAAAAAGAATGTCCACTGTGCCTTGTGTAATTGTGGCTGACAAGGTGATTGTGGAATCAAGACATCGTATGATCCACACTTCTTTTAACACCAGTTTAGTTCCCCACAAGATGCAGGTGGAGGGAAAAAAAAAATTTTCCTAAACATTTACGACAACTGTACCTGCTATTATAATTAAGAAATTTAATTAAGTAATACATAAGTGATTGAAACGTTAACTATTGACAGAAAAGGCTTTTTTCCTTCCATGCTGAGTGTGTTAGAAAAAAAAAATGTATCTTTGAACTACACAGGAGAAAAATTCTGGTGAATTAGTTGTAAGAGATCTGTGAAAAAGGTTTGAACACAAATTCCTTTCTAGGTCCCCTTGAAGTACTTTTTCTCCTGAACCAAAAATTATAGATCATTCTCAGTAACAATGTCTTATGATAGAAAAGACTTCATGGGTCCCCATCAATGGAAACACATGGGAAAAAAATACTTTCTGACCCTACTCAAAAAGCTATGTAAGTAGAATGAGTATTTAAGTTCAAAAATGACTAAGTTATGTATCTTTTAACTGATGCTCAGCTTTCACTTAAGTTGATTTTATTAGATCCCATTGAAAAGGGAACCCTCCTGCACTGTTGGTGGGAATGTAAGCTGGTACAACCACTATGGAGAACAGTATGGAGGTACCTTAGAAATCTATACACAGAACTACGTATGACGCATCAATCCCATTCTTGGGCATATATCCAGACAAAACTTTCCTTAAAAAAGACACATACACCCTCATGTTCATTGCACAATAGCCAAGACATGGAAACAACCCAAATGTCCATCAACAGATGATCGGATTAGGAAGATGTGGTAAATATACACAATGGAATACTACTCAGCCATAAAAAAGAACAAACTAATGCCATTTGCAGCAACATAGATGGAACTAGAAACTCTCATACTGAGTGAAGTAATTCAGAAAGAGAAAGACAAATACCATAGGATATCACTTATATCTGGAATCTAATATACAGCACAAATGAACATTTCCACAGAAAAGAAACTCAAAGACTTGGAGAATAGGCTTGTGGCTGCCCGGGGGAGAGGGAAGGAGTGGGAGGGATTGGAAGCTTGGGGTTATCGGATGCAAACTATTGCTCTTGGAATGGATTTACAATGAAATCCTGCTGTGTAGCATTGAGAACTATGTCTAGACACTTAACATCCCAACAGAACAATGGGAGGGAAAAGAATGTATACATGTATGTGTAACTTGGTCCCCATGCTGTACAGTGGGAAAATAAATAAACACATATTAGATCCCATAGAAAGAATTCAGTTTTACCTAATTTATCAGATTATTGTGTGTATTTAGACAATGCACGTATTTCCATGGAACAGTATCTAGCATATGTTAATAACCCAAAAAATCTCAGTTATTAGTACTTGTAGAGCTAGTAATGTTGTTAATAATTAAGGTGTTAGGGAAGATACTTAAATATAGACACATAATAAAATTAAACTTGTCAGAGGTAGATGCAAATAACTCAAACGGAACAGCTAAGTGCAACTCACAAAAAGGCAGGCCACAGACTGACCTCATGAGAAATTTTCAAGTAACCATTTCTGCCCACAATTTGGATGAGCTTCCTCCTAAGCAGTAAGTATTGTTGCTACAGGAAACTCACTCATGGACTAGAGAACCCTATGAAAATGATTTTTAAAAAGATGGTTTGGGATCCCTGTTTAAGAATCCTGAAAGGGTTCCTGCTTTTCTGAGCATTCATCATTTCAGTAAGTTCCTTTGGCTTCCTCCCTTGACAGAGGTGATCCATCAGCCTTAGGGATCAAAGTCTTCTAAGCATATGCTTTAGTCCTTTATAAGCTGTTAAGGATACACAGACAAACACAGGCAACAATAAAAGTGACTCCACTTCACACCTGGATCATTTGTCTTACAACCTAAGATGCCTATATTTGCTAGGGTGGGAGTGAGGTAGGGGGAGGACTGATTCCAGAATTTGCCAAATATGAATATAGCAGCCACAACAAAACTGACAACAGTTGTTAAACCATTATAACCCTCAGGAGTTTGTCTTGATAAGAAGAAAAAAACAAAAAACAGAAACAACAACAACCCCAACATACCTGCCAAATGTCTGCCCTACAAGGTCAGGTTTGTTTTTGAAAAATAGTAAATAAAGAAAGAAAAGCTAATCAGCTTCTTTCCAACCAAAAAATGCATAAGACCACTGGGATAGTCCAGAATCCACATACCCAAGTCTAAGAGAAACTTATTTCAAATTGCATGTGACCTTTTGTGAGTGAAACTCCCATCGGCATTTGCTGATTTTTCTACCCAAACTCAGCCCCTGAAACACTTCCAATATTATGGACAACACTTACAGAATTCCAAAATTTAGGCTTCAACTTCTTTGCAGTGTGACTTGCTGGGAACATCGAAAATGTGCTTTGTGACTATTTAGAGGAAGTACGGGTTTCAGGTGTAACGCCTGCCTATTTTGGCATTTTAAAATTGTTGCATTTTTTTTTTCTTTTGTGGTTGCCCCAGGGCATATGGAGTTCCCATCCAGGGATCAGATCCAAACCACAGTTGCAACCTAAGCCACACCAGATCCTTGACCCACCATGCCAGGCTGGAGATGTGTTTCAGGGTTCCCAAGACTCCTCCAATTCCACTGCACCACAGTGGGAATTCCTAAAATGCCTGTCTTTTATCAGTATATATAGAATTTCTAAGTCCCCAGTCATCACGGTGGAGATCCCAATGACCTTTTCCCTGTACTCAACATTTATGTCTGAAAAAGAGGGAAATACAGCCAGTAGACCATGTGAAGTGTTACATATTTTTCTACTTCACTTCTTTTTTCTGCTATACATTGGGTGGAATTTATTGGCATGAAAACATCATACCCAGAGCTCTTTGTTACATTTGAGTATGCTGAAATACCTATCTGCACATCTTCAAAAATTTTAACAAGCATTTGAGAGAGCACCTACTGTGCATGAGTGGTTAACAAATCAGGAAATGCCCCTCCAGAACCTTGGTCCAGCAGAAACAACAGACATTAACTAAAGAATTTAAATGGTTTTTCTTTTTTTAAAAAAAACTACATGGTTGTTAGTTTTATGAAGGTACTGACAATTATTGTTCATATTTATAACAAAGGACTTGGCTCCTGACATACAAGTGATGCAAAGTAAATATTTGACAAGTAGATGAAAAGTATTTCTCAGACTATATAGTAAGGAGCTATATCAATCAAATATCACAGTCTGTGACTTCCTAAAATATTCATTATTTCTCCAACTGAAACTTTTAGTATACATCATATTGCTGAGGAGCTTGAAAGAAACACAACACATACTGTTCCTCACCAATTGCTCCAACCATTGGATCTCAGGTCAGTAATTTGTACTCAGCTTTCTGGAGTTCAGGCCATTCTGACACTGTTTCTCCTGCAAACATGGGACCTTGAAGAAGCATGCAAAATCCTTCCAGATTTCTGCCTCCAGCATCCACCCGAAACAGATTGTTTCATGTTCTTGGTGTATCTGCCATACACATTATGTCACTCCACTAAGATATTCTTGTTTCACTTGTTTATTCAACACCACAGAGCTCCCCAATGTCACCTGTGCTTTCACAGGCTATTCTTTCATGAAGACTTCCCCGTCTCCTGCCACCTCTACCTCCAGCTCTGCAGAGAATTAAATGCAACACATGTGTAATGTGTAGCAAAAGGTCAAACAACATGTGAAAAACATGTCTAGAGAAGTCATATATAGACAGTGAACAGACAAAACTTAATATCACTAAGTGTCTGATTTTAATGGGCACCAATAATTATTTCATACTATTATAACCCTCATTTTATTATGAGTTACATAGGAAGCAAAAATAATAATATTCCTAGCCTATCACACTTCAGGGGACTATACTGGACAGACAACGTTCTTAAGGTTGAATGGGTTTTCTTTTGATAATAATTACAGATAAAAATCTCTATTATTCATTCATCAAACATTTGTTGGACTCCTCTCTGCCAGTGTGTCTGCAACAAATTTAGTGGAAATAACTCTTAAAAATTTTTGATAGTTTACATTGATGATTACTATAATTTATCATAAATGCTATAAACAAATGAATAGAGGAAGCTATGGAAACACACACATATAAGGGCTCCCAAACAAATATCAGGGACTGGGAAAATATCTTTCTGAACAGGAATATTTAAGGTAAACCAAGCAAAGTAATTTGGATTTGGCTATTAATTCATTTACCCTATAATGATATACTGAGAACTCTATTGGGCAAACACACAATAGAGTATTCCAAGTATACTAAAAGTAGAAGAAGAGAGACCAAGAAAATATAATGGCATTGCAGGAAGAAGAAATGAGCACAAACTAGTTAATGTTTCAAGCTTCATAAAGCTTATGAGAGGAGGAGTCATTCATTGGTATAGGTAATGTAAGAGGATAAACAGGTCTGAGGAGGCTAGCTTTATCTTGGATTTTAATTTGAGGAGACTTAGGTCATTTAAATGGAGTTACTTGGTTCTAAATTCAGAGCCAAAATAAGGAAATGTTAATAAAAGTCAAGACTGCAGATAAGATGAAAACTTTTCCAAATTCCAATATTTTGTATTCCTCTGAATAATCCAATTCAGTTCAGTATTAAGATCACCCCCTTATACCTATCCTAATACTTGAAATCTGATGAATTATTGGACTTATTCATTCTTACATGTGCAATGAGCAGCCACCAGCAATGTAGAGATGGATAAAATTAGTTTCTGCTACGGAAACATTCAAGAGAATTATCTGTTTAACATGCCTTTCTCCAACTTTTTTATTTTATATCTTTTTAGGGCAGCACCCACAGTATATGGAGGTTCCCAAGCTAGGGGTCAGATCAGAGCTACAGCCGCCGGCCTACACCACAGCCACAGCAATGCCAGATCCAAGCTGCATCTGCGACCTACAGCACAGCTCATGGAAACACCAGATCCTTAACCCACTGAGCGAGGCCAGGGAGCGAACCCATGTCTTCAAGGATACTAGTTGGGCTCATTAACCACTGAGCCATGATGGGAACTCCTCAAACCTTTTTTTTTTTTTTTGACAGTTACCAAGTATTGCCCCAAATAGTCTGCTTCTCTGAAATATTAATAGGAATTTTTGAAGAGAAGGTTTCCATGGTCAAATACATTTAGGAAATAACTTATGTTTTAGCCCACTGTTATTAATCCACAATGCAATTAGCTTTATAACATTTACAAGAAAACCTAGAGTGCATACATTTGTTTAACGTAGTTTATTTGGCCATGAAATCCATTGTTATTGTTTCTTTATGTGCTTATTCTGCATTAGTATCACAGTAACAACATTCATCATTATTTGTCTCTCATGCAAATTCCCACTCATGCAAAACCCTCAAGGTTCTTTTTTTTCATCTCCTCCTAGCCACCTACACAAGTGGACTCTCAGTCACACATTTTCCAAAAGGACTGTATCACAAACTTTTTCCCATGCCAATCATAACATTGATGGGGAGTTTGAACACATCTGTCCCCAATAATCTTATCTTACCAATGGTGTACGAAATTCTGTACTGCTTTCACAAAGCTTCTAAAGCCTACGTCATCTACACATTTAATATTTTCTCTAAGTCTACCTTAAATTGACAAACTTCTTGAAATTACATAAGTAGTATTTCTGATATAATGGGACTGAGATCAATTGCATTTGTTAATGTACATTAAGTTAAATCCCTATTTATAAACAAAGTTTATGCACTACTAGAAATCATCTTATACTACATAAGTAGTATAGGCAGAATGTTTTAAGAAACAATTAATTAAATAATAGAAACTCCTTTCTGGAACCATTTACATATATGCAAAATACTAAGATTTCTGGAACAATAGTTGGACAAAATTTTAGGTTGAACAGAAATCTGAATTCAGAGTCAGTTTCTAGTGGTATTCCAATACAATTCATATGAAATGGTAAACGTCATTAGCACTTAACCAGGTACTTCGTAGGATTCAATAAAAATCAATTGCCATGTGTTGAAGGCAATCTTATTGGGAAAATACACATGCTGAAATAAAAAACAATTAGAGCCTGGAGACAAACAAAACGCAAATAAAATACTTAAAAATTCAGGCAATGGAACTGTGGTTGACAAATAAGAAAACTCTATTTCCAATGATATCTGGAAAAAAAAAAAAAAAAAGTCCTTACTTTCCAAATGCAACCTAAGACAACTGATTAAAAGGAATGATCTGGGGCCCTTGTTTCTGGGACTGAGATGGAAGTGTACCATTGTCACTCAGATCTGCCATTTAGTTCCTCACAGCAACAAATATGCTAGAAAGTCACAATAATGTCTGCATCTCAATAGATTAATGTCATCATCGGTTTGAAGTCCTATTATTTATATTTTTATCCTTTAAAACACATGGTCAAAATTGGTTGATTTTAGTTTCATTGGGAAGATTTGAAACCATCCACTGTAACTCAAAAATATGCAGGGGTGATACTTTAGGATAACAGAACTATATACTCCAGTGAATAAAATAGTTGAGCCCCCTTAGAAGTTAAGTGAGTTTTGTGGGCCTTCCAGAATATCTAATCACAACCTCACCTTAAAAAAAATTTAATAGGGAATACATATTTCCTTTGCATATAACATTAAGCATGTTAGAAACATTTGGGATACACAGTTATTAATAAATTAGAAACTAATTATTGTCCATTACCTCCACAATCACTATCAGTCCAACAAGCTTTGCTAATTAATTTTTATTAAAAACTTACTATCTGTGAGATATTTTGCTAAAATGTGATATGATTTAATTAGTCTTTAAGGGAATCTTTATCATTTAATTATACTATTATCCCCATTTTCATGTAAAGATACTGAGACTTGTAGGAACTGCAAAGTTGTATATATTCTTTTAGGTATATAAAAAATGGATCTATACCACACATAAACACAGACTAATTTACCTTTTTTCTTTGAAGCATTTTTAAGGGCAACATTTTCAAATAAATGTAAAACACTAAGTTCAGTCCTTGGCATGTGTTAGGTGCTAAATACACTTTGATTCTCTAAACCTCTATCAAATAAACTTAGTATAGTAAAACAGATGGTGGTTATGCCTTTGTACCTTTTTTTCATTGAGATTGTTGAATCATTGACAATTATTTAAAGTAGATAGTACCTGTGATTAATAAAGGGTATTGTGACTTTCTCAAGTCATACAGCTGGTACATGATTAAAGAATTAAAACCAGGCTTACGAATTCCAGATAAAATGCTCTATGTGCTTTCAACATAAAGAGCAATCTTACACCCTCAGAATTTGGGGGAGAATTTTGTTACCCTCTTAGAAACATAGCTGAGTTTCAGGACACATTTAAGTCCGTGCATAAAGGTAACAGATAAAGAAATGACAGATACGGTGAATGAAAGCAATGATGATACAATGTCATGAACGTCCATCTGCTGGGAAACCCCAGTTTCAGGAGTGAATGGTAAATCTACTGTAGAGCAGTGGCTTCAGAAATGAAAAATGGATTGTAAAAGTGTCTTACATTTCAAGTAAGTGTTCAACATATATAAAATGGAATGCTTGCAGGAGTTTAACAGGATTAAACCAAGGATCATACCAAAATGACAGTTCCACTTAAAGGATGAATTGTAAAGTCACACGAGAACAGAGGGAGGTCAAGCCACAGCAGAAGTTTATTGCCAAAGGATTGATGAAGTGACACTTTCCAATAAAGGGAGATGAAGATCATTTTGAAAAATAAAATCAGAATTATATTCAGGGCTCATAGGCAAGAATGGAGAAGTATTATCAGGAATCTTTCAAAAGACACAAAATGTTTTATTTAATGTATGACCCAAGGGCTCAAAATATCCCTACTCAAGTTCAAATATACAATTATGTATTACAGAAATATTTCCCTCATTTAAGCCCATTCACAGGGTTACTTGTTAATTAACTCTGTGTTCTAAAAATGAACACTATCTGAAAATTGTCTAATTAATATATACACAAGCTAAGCAAAAGGATTTTGTTTTGAAATATAAAAGCAAAGAATATAAACAATTATAAAGGATGCAATGTTTTAATTATTGATACATTTCATTGCATTTGTGTCTAACAAGTCAAGTATTATCTCTTCATTAGGGTTCCTGGGTAACTTTTTATTGACTTTCAAGACCCTGAATGACTTTGTGAATCTTTTCCTTAATGACTTTTTAGTTAGAACACATCAGTCCATAGAGTTTAGGTGCTAGGATGTATACCTAACTTGCCACTATCGCCAGGTAAACAATGAAGGTTAGATAAGATGTCTGAACATGGTATAGAGTCCACAGGAATAAAGAGATGAATCCATATAGAATGTGAAGCCACTATCTCAAAGCCACATTATTCCAGGGGCAAAACTGGCACTAGATGAGTCTAATCCATTTGAAAAGTCAATCATGACTCTGAATCTAAAGGATTCCCTATGCTGACTTATCTTGCCTTTTATCTAGTATTACCATGCAAATATTTTCTGTATGCATTTACTTCAATTTTAAACTACATAGGGCAGTGATCATAAAAATTTTGCAGATTCCCTATGTTCCTATTTCACATCTGTATATATTCTTGTTAAAATGGGACTGCTTGCTTGTCCTTCTTTTTGCAAGTCCCCTTGAAGGAGTTTTGAGCTACCTTGGAACAAATACATTATTTCTGGGAATGCAATCTTAAAAAGTTATATGTAAATGGTTATCCAAATTTTAGGTTTGATTAACAGCATCTTCCATACTTTGGGACTTTTGCAAGAGTAATCACAAGGCATGGAACCTAGGGCATGGAGCTTATTTTTATGCTGGTTTTGCTGGTGGCTGCTTCTGGTTAAGGTTAAGACCTACCGATAACATGATCAGCAAAATAAACTGCAGCAAGACAGCAACAATCACTGAGCTCAAGAAGGACCATGCAACCCACATAAGCTATCAATATTTTAAAATGGAGAAATCACAGCCATCTGAAACCCAAACACTTCAACCTCCTACGTCGCTTATTCAGTAATGTTTCATTCTTTAAACATTTAACACGTAAATTCTTCTCTGTACATTCAGCAAAGAAAATTAAAAGAAAGCACATGATTAGGGGACAAGTAGAATTATTAAAAGAAAAATGGGCATACTATAAAGCTCTTAGAGAAAGTTACCATGGTGGCACACTGGGTTAAGAATCCGACTGCAGCAGATTGGGTTGCTGCAGAGGTGCAGGTTCAATCCCAAGCCCCAAGATTTAACAGGGGTTAAGGATTTGGTATTGCCACAGTTGTATCATAGGTCGCAGCTGCAACTCAGATTTGGTCCCTGGCCCAGGAACTTCCATATGCCATGGGTGTGGCATAGAAAGCAAACAAATGAATACTCTTAGAGGAAAATAGAGGCAGAACATTCTTTGACATAAATCACAGCAGTATCTTTTTGGGTCTACCTCCCAGAGTAATGAAAATCATAAGGAAAATAAACAAATGGGGCCTAATTAAACTTTAAAAACTTTTGCACAGCAAAGGAAAGCCAAAAAAAAAAAAAAATCTGAAAAGGCACTACACAGAACAGGAGAAAATATTTGCAAATGAAGTGACTGATGGGATTAATCTCCAAAATACTTACAGTTATTAATACTTACATCACTTACAGTTTTATATCAAAAAAACAAACCAATCAAAAAATAATGAGACAATATAAATAGAGGTTTTGCTAAAAAAGACATACAAATGGCCAAAAACAGATGAACATATGTTCAACATCACTATCAGAGAAATGCAAATCAAAACTACCATGAGCTATCACCTCATACCAGTCAGAATGGCCCTCATCAAAAAGTCTACAATCAATGCTGGAGAGGGAACCCTCCTACGCTGTTGGTGGGAATGCAGGTTGGGGCAACCACAATGGAGAACGGTATGGAGGTCTCTCTCAAAAAAACCTGAAAATAGAGTTGCTGTATGATCCAGAAATCCCACTTCTGGGCAAATATTCAGACAAACTATAATTCAAAAAGATACATGCACCATATGTTAATAGCAGCACTATCACAATAGCCACATCATGGAAACAATCTAAATGTCCATCAATAGATGAATGGATTAAGATGTGGTACATATAAACAATGGGAAACTACTCAGTCATTAAAAAGTAACAAAATAATGTCATTTGTAGCAACATGGATGCAACTAAAGATTCTCATGTCAAGTAAAGCAAATCAGAAAGACAAATACCCCAGGTATCTCTTATAGTGTCTTTTTTTTTTCTTCCCCATGCAACTTGGCCTGTTAAAAACAAGCCAATTGCTTCATCTGGGATTCAGCAGGAGAGAAAGCAATGTATTTCCTTGAGGAACATTTTCTGCTGGACACACATAGGGATGTTTTGTGTTTATAGTTTACATTATCAGTGACTTAAAGTTTCTTCAAGGGTAACTTTCACCTTACCTGCTGACTTGGGACCACTATTCCTCATGAATCATTAACTATCTGCAGAGTCATAATATGCTGGATTCATGATCCTGAGAAAGACACTGACCTTCTTGGCTATTAGTTTTCTCATCTGCTAAAGGAGTGAAGTGATCTTTAAGATCCCTTTAACCTTAAAGCTCACATTATGTGATGCTAAGGAATACAGTTCAATGGGTGTATGTATATAAAAGCATTTTGCTCAATGATAAATGACATATTTGCATATTCTTATTCTCAGTGCCACTACCTTTGAAGAGTCCTTTTCTGCACCTGCCACTTCTTAGCTCATCCAATGGCTGTCCCACTGTCAGGGATTTTAACTGTCCATTTGAGAATGTTCTTTTACTGATACTTTAAAACTTGGTTATCATCACCATTTTTCTCCACTGTAACATCAGTTTCAAAGTTGAAATACATAAAAAGCAAGTACACAGAGAATGCGACTCACTGTTAAGATATTAGAAGAAAACGTAGATGAGATCCTGCAAAACCAAAAAACCAAACCCACACACTTTTGGAAAATGTGCAGAGGAGGGGAGGATCAAAACAACATATGTTTTCAGGGCACATGGGTCACTTTTACTCATAATGTTCAAATGTTTGCGTTATGTTCAAGAACAGCAGGTATCTCATGGAGCAAAAGTAACAACGATAAAAGGATGAGTTATAACAATTCGTATTTCCTGAAGTGTCAAAACACAGTCTTTGATCATTAGTATCAAAAGGACACTTGATTTTTTTATTGTATATTTTCTTTTTTTTTTTTTTTTACCGTAGCTTCACTCTACTTTTGATGATAAGAACGCTTAAGGTAATGATTTGCTATAGCCACAATCTGGAAGTATTCAACAACACACAAAAAGTAGTTCAAGTTAGATTACGGATATTTTAAAAACACATTTGTCACAAGGCAATACTTTTTTTAGAAAGGAGAAAATGCAAAATTTGAAAAGGAAATTTTAAAGGAAAGTCTTTAGGGATATGTAGGCAGAAAGGACTAATGCCTATACATTCTTCCTGATGTTATTACTTTTCTTAATGGGATCACATAATGTGCTGGGGGTCACAATTAGAAGGTCCCTTAGAGATTCCATGCAACCCTATGTATGACTTACTGAGCAGGGAGAACTAGCAGCAAAATGTGATTCCAGGGCCTGCCTGCTCTCACCTAATCAACAACTTTGTTACCAAAGCAGCCCCTCTTCCTCCCGCTGGATTTAGTTTTCTCTCTCTACAGGGAGTCATTCCACCTTAGAGTCAAGACAATGACAGTTTCTATCTTTTAAAATAACCAAGCCAAAAGCTTCCTTAGAAATAGACTCACAGACAGGTAACAAAGTTACCATTACTGAAGGGAAAGGTGGGGAGAGGATAAATTAAGAGCATGGGATTAACAGACACACACTACTATATAGAAAATTGATCAACAGCAAGGACCTACTGTATACCACAGGGAACTATATTCAATATACTATAATGAATTATAATGGCAAAGAATATGAAAGTATATTATATATTATAAATCACTTGGCTGTACACCTCAAACTAAGACAACATTGTAAATCAACAACAGTTTAAAAAAATACATCATTTTCTACTAATGTTTTCCAAACATATTATATTCCCTTTTATAGCCAAGCCTCAGAAAAGAAGATTCCATCTATACTCTTGATATATCCACTCTTGACTTTAGTCTCTTTCTATTGTCTTTTCACACCTTTTTTCTACTCACACCATTGAACCTGCCTCAGTGGCCACTGCTTCTCAGGCCTCTTTACATTTTCCTTCTCCTCTTATAACCTCAGACCTTTCCCTTCTTCTTCTATAGTCTTCTACTTCCTCCTCCCTCCCTTCCTTCATCCTCCAAACTAACTTCCCCAGGAATTCATATCCAATCCCTTTCTAAGGTTTAATAAAGCATCATTTATGTCTCAGGCACCAACCCAATCCCTAAATTTTAGACTTGAGTATCTTGTTTACTATCAACATCTTAATTTTAAAAAATTCATTCAGCTTAGTATTATGTAATAGTCAATATAGAAAGGCTATATCCTTCCAAACAAAAACAGCGGATATTGTCAACTAATCCCACCTTATGTTGACAGTTATTAGAAATGGAACATCTTCAGAAAATCTGGATTACATCTTCTCTACATTAAAAGACTTATTTTCAGTTTGGCTCATGGAAGTGTTTCACTGATATAAAAAGTAAAAGATTTTTCAACATAATTTTATGCAATATCTTACACATAGTTTTGTAGCAAGGGAAAAATAGTACCTGTCATGTCCATAAAATGGAATTACACTAAAAAAGATATGATTTGTTTTGAATTTTTTATAATTAGGAAAAAAACATATTTGTCATCCAAGAACCTATCTACACACAGTATTTTTAATAAATCATCTTAGAGGACTGTCACAAATAACTTGAGATTCATAAAGATTCAAATAAGAGCTAAGTCTGAGATTTACTTATTGTTTACACATAAATTGGATATCTCCTCTATTTCCTAGCAATAGAAACAAAAGTAATCTGGCCATTTATTAAGAGTAGTAGACAGTTTCTATTTTATCAGACATTCATATAATGCAAATAATTGACAACAACATCAAGTGACTTTGATAAGAACACCTCTGCATACTTTCAATTAAGCCAAAATGGAGTATCACACTGACGGTATCAAAGGTAACTCATGAGTTTGACTTTTACTCAATGTTACCCAATTCAATTGACCTTTTAAGGGACAAAGTATGCCAACAGTATCAGTGGCATGTGAGATAACACTACCTGAGATTTGCTTCTTTTTTTGAAAGAAAAACATACACACAAAATTTCATTATTTCATAGGAGAAACTGTATACAATCGTATTAGAAATTATTTCAGAAATAATGAAGAAAAGAAAGAAAACATAACAAGCATTTCAATTTCTAATCTGTAACAGATTCTGTGTATTATATTACCTTTGTACTGGTACCATAATTTTTACGTTTTTAAAAAATTTTCTATCCCCTTCCCTCAGGTTTATTCTAACTTCCTGCTCACATCTTGTTCTTTTCTTCTAGAACTTTACTACTTTATTATTCTATGAAGTAGTTTCCTGAGTTAAGATGATAAAATTCTAAGGGCAGAGCCCGTCTCCAATTGATATTTGTATCTATTCTACAGTAACTGTTATTTTATCTTGGAAAATGCAGGGCTTTATATTTGCATCAGTTTGCTTTTACTGCTTAACAAAGCATCCTCCTAAGTAATGAATTTGTTGAAAAATGTATTCATGTTATTGGGCTGGAATTAGGGCTCAGTTAAGCTATGTAGTTTATTCCTCTGGCCCCTGCTCAACTCATTTGAGCATCTGCAGTCAGCTTCCTAGGAAGTTCTGCCCGTTCTGACTAGGCTGTCTCATATGCCTGGAATGACTACTTGATCCATGTGGTCATTTGTCCAAGCAGCATCCTATCCTAGGTTAGTTCTTAGGAATCCTTAGTTCTCAGGATCACAAAAACGACACCACAAGTTCTCAAGGCCTCCAGGCACCTTAAATCCAAATTGGTGCAACACTGTTTCTGCTTCATTCTCTTGGCTAATGCAAACAGAGCCCAGATTCAGGAGACTGGAAAGCAGACAACATTTGCAAGTAGGATCCAGGAAATCACATTGCAAAGGCACAAATATGGGAAGGAGAAAAATGTATGGTTATTTCTATCATCTACCACAAAGGTTTTAGTATTTTTTAAAAGAGCATGTCTATTATTTACATTTGTTTTTCTCAAAATAGGTATTTTTAAGGAGATGTACTACTATAAATGCTACTTAACATTTAACATGGGAATCAGCAAATCACACACTGATAGAGCTGGATAGGTAACAGATTTACTAAAACCTCATTTTCAGATGAAAATTGATGGCCATTGAGCTTGCATGACTTGCAATGGCTGAATCAGCCCTAAAAACCAGGTCTCCTGATAGCTACTCTAGTTCATTTTCTAGTAATCCACACTATAGTCATGCAGGAACTGCCTCCGATGTAGTGGGTTAAGATCCCAACTGCAGCAATTTGGGTTACTGGGGAGGTGTAGGTTCAATCTCCAGTCTGGTGCGGTGGATTCAAGGATCTGGCATTGCCACAGCTGTGGCTCGGATTCAATTCCTGGCCCAGGAAATTGCATATGCCATGGGTGTGGCCATAAAAATTTTAATATTTAAGTTGGAAATATTTCAAAATATGCTTATAGTATCAACATAGTTGTCATTGTGCCATAGCTGGAATTTATTTATAATTAACATATTTAATAGTTTTTTTAAAATTATTTTCCAAGGAGCCTCACTTCGTATATTTATTTTGATACCACTCTTCTGTTGTTCTCATTTAAAATTTTCAAATATGTGTATTAAACATTCAGATACAAGCTGCTAAACATAGACACATAAGTGCTATTTGATTTAAATGGCCCTAATTAAGACTAAAAACCAGTTAATGCTGTATATTAAAATCATACAGAATAAAAGAATTCATATGAAAATTAAAAATTTTATATACAAAAAGCTAAGTATTAATTGCGTCCCTTATTCATCATACATAGTGAATGTTTCAGTATTTCTTTTCTATGAATTCTATCAAAAATGAAAGTCAGATGATGCCAAGAAAAAGGAGGAAAAACAAGAAAATTTCTAAGCAAACTGACATGTTCTCATGAATAACTCCAAAGAGTATAGTATTTAAAATAACATACTAGTAGAAGGAAGAGTTGCAGCAGTAAGCTCAAGTTTATAGATGAAAAATGGATAACACAAGATTAATAAGGACTAAATTTTCTATTTACAACTTTCTGAGAAATATAAAAGTAGGAAAAACCCAAGAGATCTGCTCACTACCTCTAAGTGGCCAACAGGGACTGTTTTGGCCATTTAATTATTATTGATTTTATTTCATTTACATTTCTATTTATTCTATCCAAAAATCAACCAACTAGCATTATATTTAGTAATGGTCCATGTGCAAGGCATTTGAATGTCAAGTACTAATAAATAAATAAGATCTGCAAATGCACATTAAAGACTAGGGGACAGTGTGTACTTACAAAAGGTAACTGTACCACCAATCTACTGATGAACAGGCAGCCAAGGCCCAGAACTTTGAGGAGAGGAGCTATGTTTATCTTCCTCAGCAATGACTCTCCAGTGCTGAGAAACAAGAACCAGGCAGGTAACAGACACTGAAGAAAGGCCTATTGAGTAAATGAGTAATATGACCTTCACTGAGCTAGTATCATTCAAGATTGCAGTACATCACTTGGCTCAATTTAGTAACAAGACTAACTCAACAAATTAAAAGAGTTTGTTTTATTACCATGAAAGCCAACCTGAAAGTAATTTTTTCTTCTATAGTCACAAATCTCATTGCTGAAAATATGATCAAATTTATGAAAGAAATTCTTATTTTATCAATGAATTAGAAATCAATAGGATGGATATGTACATACATATACGTGTAACTGAATCACTTTGTTGTACAGCAGAAATTATCACGACATTGTAAATCAACTATATTTCAATAAAACTTAAAAAAATACAATGGAATACTACCCAGTCATCAAAAAGAACAAAGTAATGCCATTTTCAGCAACTTAGATTCAACTAGAGATTCTCATACTGACTGAAGTCAGAAGGAAAGAGACAAAAACCATATGATACCACTTATATATGGAATCTAAAATATGGCACAAGTGAGACCATCTACAAAACAGAAACAGACTCAGAGACAGAACAGACTTTTGGTTGCCAACAAGGAAGGGAGGGAATGGGGTGGACTGGGAGTTTAGGGTTAGTAGATGAAAAGTATTCCACTTAGAAAGTATGAGCAATGAGATCCTACTGTATAGCACAGGGAATTACATCCAATCTCTTGGGATAGAACATAATGGAAGACAATAAGAGAAAAATAAAACGGGTCACTTAACTATATAGCAGAAATTGGCACAGCACTGTAAGTAAACTGTACATTAATTAAAAAATAAAAGCACAAAATACCTGAGAAATTAATTAGATATGTAATAATAAATGTATATTCTATTTTACAAATAGTTATTACTGACATATTAGTTTTTATCTACATTTTATTATAACATTAGAAGATACTTATCAAAATGAAATCAACTTGGTACTTCAGAAAACTGAGAACATAGAACCACCACAAGATCCAGTAATCCCACTGCTGGGCATATACCCAGACAAAAACTTTCATTGAAAAAGGTACATGCACCCCTATGTTCATCGCAGCAATATTCACAATAGCCAAGACATGGAAAGAACCTAAATATCCATTGACAGATGAATGGATTAAGAAGATATGGTATATATACATAATGGAATACTATTCAACCATTAAAAAGAACAAAATCATGCCATTTGCAGCAACATGGATGGAACCAGATACTCTCATAGGTCAGTAAGAGAAATACTAAATGATATTACTTACTTGTGGAATCTAAATATAGAACAGATGACCATATCTAATAAAAAACCAGAAAAAGATCATGGCCAAAGAGAGCAGACTTGGGGTTCCCAGGGGGGAAAAGAGAGGAAGTGGGGTGGATGGGCATTTTGGGGGTTTTTGGATGCAAACAGTTAATTTGGAATGGATGGGCAACAGATCCCTTGGGTACAGCACAGGGAAATGTGTGTGAATGGATCACTCTGCTTCACAACAGAAGTTGAAGAAACACTGTAAAGCAATTATACTTTAATAATAATAAAAGAAAAAAAATAAACTTAATTTTAACAGTGAGAACAGTAAATCCCAGCACTTCAGTTATGTGAGTTGACTCAGTATCAGACAGGTTGTTATACTATCTTTCTCCCCAATACCATAGATGTATCAATCTCACGTGCTAAGGAAGGACCTTGTTATATTTACTTCACTTAAAGTTATCAAGTCTTTTTCAATTTTCTCCAAAAAGAAGTTAATTCCAAATTTTAAAAAATCAACTTCGAACAGATTCAAAAACACTTGAAAAAAAAATAAAAACAAATGTGCTGAAGATAATGAAAAGAAAAAACAAATCCAAGCACAAATCTCTAGAGAAATTACCAAAGAAATGTAGCATACCCAAACAGGTAAGAGTGAGAAAATAAATATTATAATTGCAATTAAAAATAGAGTATTTAATGGACTGTAAAGGGAGGTGGGAATTAACTAGCTGATAGATTTCAAACTGCTGAGTTAAATCTCTAATATCCATTTGCCTTGCTATAATTTAGAGTCTACAATTGCCTGGAGGTCACCTTTGAGAAAGCAAAGAAAAATCAATACATTTCACGATAAATTAAGTCATGTCATTTAATTCTATTAAATAAGGCCTTCATGAGTTAAGGGAAAAACACACACACAACAATCAAACAACCAACATGAGCCATCAATTTTCTGGGCTGAGGATACACATTCTTCACATAATTCTTTCAAGTTATCCAAGTATTTCTGCATCTTCTGACATGTTGTATGGGTCAGACTAGCAGAGCTTCTGGCCAGAGTGCTAATAACAGGGTGGGATTTCCAGTGGTAGAAACAGTTCTCCAAAATTCAGGACTACAAAACCTCAAAGGATTAGTTGAATTTTTTCCTAGGAACTTGTGAGGATCAAAGCAGAAGGACCCTAACATGAACTTCGATATAGCCCAGGGAAAGGGCACAACATGAGTCAAGAAAGACTAGGTCAGAATAAGAAGCCAGTTATAAAACTCTTACAGGAAAATAGGCTGAACATGATCTATCATAAATTTCAATAGCAGCTTCTGAGATTCACCTCCTAGAGTAATGAAAATAAAAACCAAAATAAACAAATGGGACCTAATTAAAAAGTTTTATACAGGAAGCTATAATCAAAACAAAAAGACATCCCACAGAATGTGAGAAATGTATTTGCAAATGAAGCAACTGACATGGGTTTAATCCCCAAAATATACAGACACCTCCTGCAGGTCAATTAAAAAAAAAAAGACAAAAAATAAAAAATAAAAAAAAAATAAACAAGCAATGGTGAGACATCTAAACAGACAATCCTCCAAAGAAGACATACAGATGGAAAAAAAAAAAAAAAAACCACGAAAACATGTTCAACATCAGTCATTATTAGAGGAATGAAAATCAAAACTACCATGAGGCACCACCTTACACCAGCCAGAATGGCCATCATCAAAAAGTCTATAAGCAGTTAAGTGCTGGAAATAGTGTAGACAAAAGGGAACCCTCTTACAGTGTTGGTGGGAATGTACATTGGTGCAACCACTACGGAAAACAATATGGAGATTCCTCAAAAACTAAAAATAGAAATATCGATTAAGATGGCAGAATAGAAGGACTGGAACTCAACTTCTCTCATAAAAACAACAAAATTACAACCAAATGCTGAGCAGCCTTCAACCAAATGGACTGGAAACTTTCAAAAAAGATATCCTACTCCAGAAGACAAAGAGCAGGCCATATCAAGAGGTAGGAAGGGCGATTACACGATTTAAGGAACCTTATACCTCCTAGGTGGGAAGCCCCACCGACTGGAAAGTAACTGTATCAGAGAGACTCACCTACAGGAGTGAGAGTTCTGAACCCCACATCAAATCCCTATGCCTGGGGATCTGTCATTGAAGGTCAGTGGGGCTTGTGCACAGGAGCTCTATGGGACTGAGGGAAATGGAGACCCAGTTCTTAAAAGGCGCACACACATTTTCACATGCAGTGGGTCCCAGGGCAAAGCAAAGGCTCCAAAGTAATCTGGGTCAGACCCAACTGCAGTTCTTGGAGGATCTCCTGGGAAAACAGGGGGTGACTGCGGCTTGTTGTGGGGGAAGGGCATTGGAGGCAAAACTCTCAGGAATATTCATCAGCAGGCATTTCTCTAGAGGTGGCCAGGTGGCCATTGGGGGAAAATCTGGCCCCACCCATCATTGCTGAGAAGCCCCAGGCCAAACAATAATCCAGGTGGGATCACAGCCCCACCCATCAGTAAACAGGCTGCCTAAGAGTAAACAGGTTGCCCCCCAGGCACACAGCCTCTTCTAATCTCACCTAGAGACAAAGCCCCACCCACCAGAGGGATAGGAATCAGCCCCAACTACCAGTGGGCAGGCACCAGTCCCTCCCATCAGGAAGCCTACAGCAAGCCCTGGGACCAACTTTAGCCACGAGGAGGGCAGCCACCAGAAGTAAGAGAGGCTGCAACTCTATTATGTGCAAAAAGGTCACCACACCAAAAACCTATAAAAATGAAGAGAGAGAGACCTATAACTCAGATAAGGAAGAAAGAAAAAACCCCAGAAAATCAGCTAAGTGACCAGGAGATGATTAGCCTCCAGGAAAAAGACTTTAGACTATTGATGCTGAAGATGATGAAAGACATTGGAAATAAACCGAAGGCAAAGATCGATAATTTACAGGAAACACTGAGCAAAGAAATAAAAGATATGAAGCTTAAGGAACAAGAGATGCAAAATACAATAACCGAAATAAAAATAGAACTATCATATGATCTAGCAATTCCACTCCTGGACATCTATCCAGAGAAAAAATACAGGCACCCCAATGTTCACTGCAGCACTATTTACAATAGCCAAGACATGGAAACAACCTAAATGTCCAATGACAGATGAATGGATTAAGAAGAGTGATGTATATATATATACACATAATGCAATATCACTCACCCATAAAAACAATGAAATAATGCCATTTGCAGCAACATGGTTGGTCCTAGAAACCATCAAACTAAATGAAGTTAGTGGAAGACAAACATCATATGGTATCACTTATATGGGGAATCTAAAATGGACACAAATCAGCTTATTTACACAAGAGAAACATATTCACAGAATTTGAAAAACTTATGGTTACCAAAGGGGACAGGTACAGGGGTAGGAGGGATGGACTGGGAGTTTGGGGTTAGAATATGCACACTGAGGTATATGCAATGATTAGCCAATGGGGATCTGCTGTATGGCACAGAAAACTGTACCCGTAGTCTGTGGTAATCTATGTGGAAAAGGCACCTGAAAGAGAATGGATGTGTGTATGCGTTTGACTAAATCACTTTGTCGTACAGAAGAAATTACCACAACATTATAAATCAACTATACTTCAATAAAACTTAAAGAAGCCAGATAGATCTTGGATCAGAACAGTAAGAGGATTAATAATAAATTATTAATAAATTAATTACTTTATTTGGATTCAACTGAGCTCTTCTAACAAGGCAACCCTTGTGTAAAACCTGGCAGAATAATGAACAAAGCAGACATGATTACCAATCCAGTTTTCACTCAAATGTTAGTGAAAGTCATCTCATTTCCTGAGGAAATTTGAGTATCACAGAAAATGACATCAAAATGCTGAATTAAATTCAGAGCCTAGCAAATAGTTTCGTTAGAGAAATTCCACTTTTACAGTTGGAGTCTGGCTACTTCCTTTAAATATGCTAACAAACTCACCCTCGTATTTCTATTCATTGAGAATTAAATTCAATGGAGTTCATTCTGGCGAAATACATCATGCAGTCCCTAAACCTTAATTTATTCCATCTAGAACCATATTCATTATCAACAGATTGACTTTGTGAATGACTTTGGATATGTAGTGATAATCCACAGCAGAATATTTTTAAAAATCCATTCAAATTCAAAATATCATTATTTCAAATATAACTAGGAAAATGGACTAATTGATTCAAGTAAGGAAATGGGATTTACTTGTAGTTAATTCAGAATTTGAAGCTTAAGTCATTTAGTTAATTCCAAAATCATCTATTTAGTAGGAGTGTAAACTTGAGTAACTTGACACATAGTCTATGCAAATGGAAACTGGTCAAATGTGCAGGGTAGTTGTCAAGATTAAATATGATGAAGCAAAATATCTAGCACAGCATTTAGAATATAGTGATCACTATATGCTGGGGTTTTTTTGTTTGTTTGTTTTTTGTCTGTATCCAGAGTTTAAGGAAGTTCCTGGGGACAAAGATCAAATCCTAGTGACAGCTGCAAGCTACACCACAGCTGTGGCAATGCTGGATCTTTAACTCCCTGTGCCACAGTGACAACTCCCTATTGTGCTGTTATTTCTAGAACAACATTATTATTATCTACTAAATCCATTCCCTAGCAATAATGATTAAATAAACTTTTATCTTCAAGTATCGTCATCCAAGTATTTTCAAATAAGCAATTTCTGTGACCTACACCTATATTCCTAAATGTTATAGAAACTCATACTCATATGAAAACATTAGTTTTGTTTTGAAATTCAAGATGGCACAATAAATAATAAATCAAAAGGAAAGAGCAACATAAAGAACAAAATCATACTCATTTACCCCTTTAAAGAGTTAAAGTATGCTTAAAAGGTATAAAACACAAAACCTCCAGTTAATCATCTGAAACAACCTTCACTTAGCCTGATGAAATAGAAAAAGAAAAGGCAACTTACTAAACACTCAATATGTGTCAGAGCAAAGAAATAAATCTAGTTCAGATCAAATTTCTAACTGATATGTTCAATATACTTACCAATGTTTCTTTCATTTTAAGTAATCATCATCACAGTAAGAGGTGAAAAAAAGCTTTTTTTGGAAATTCATTAGGATGGTGTAGAGCTTTCACTTGTGAATGTTTTGGGCTGTGTAAAGAGGCTACTTCAATATCTTATCAGTATCAGACTAAGAAAAGTATTGTCAAATATGTCAAGTGAATTTATAGCATTTATTCTAAGATTAGGAACAAGGCAAAAGATGTTCACTCTCACCAATTTCATTCAACATAGATTTTGATGTCCTGGCCACAGGAATCAGAGAAGACAAAGAAATAAAAGAAGTCCAAATATGAAAAAAAGGACGTCTAATACTGTTTGTAGATGATGTATTATACATACGAAATCCTAAAGATGCTACTGGAAAACTACTAGAGGTCATCAATGAATTTGGTCAAGTTGTAGGATACAAAATTAATACATAGAAATCTGTTGCATTTCTATACACTAGCATAGAAATCTGTTGCATTTCTATACACTAGCAACAAAAGATCAGAAAGAGAAAGTAAAGAAACAATCCCATTTATCATCTCTTTGGAAAGCATAAAATCCCTAGGAATAAGTCTACCTAAGGAAGCAAAAGCCTGTAGTCCAAAAACTGTAACATGGTGACAAAAGAAAATGAAGACACAAATAGATGGAAAGATGTAACAAGTTCTTTAATTGGAAGAATCCATAATGTCAAAATGTTTACACTACCCAAAGTGATCTACAGATTCAATGCAATTGCTATCAAATTACCAATGGTATCTTTTGAATATGTAGAAAAAAATCTTAAAATTTATATGGATACACAAAGGACCCCTCATAGCCAAAGCCATCCTGAGAGAGAAAAAGGGAACTGGAGGAATTAGCCTCCCTGACTTCAGACAGTATTAAAGAACCACAGTAATCAAAACGCTATGGAAAAGACACAAGGACAGAAATTATGTATCAGTGGAACAGGATACAAAGCCCAGGTATAAACCCACACACCTAATCTACATGGTTAACTAATATATGTCAAGGGACACAAGAATATACCATGGAGAAAATGCAGCCTCTTTAGTAAGTGGTGCTGGGAAAACTAGACAGCTACACATAAAAGAATGAAATTAGAACACTCTCTAACACAATACATTAAAATAAACTCAAAATGGGCTAAAGACCTAAGTGTAAGACCAGATATTATAAAACTCTTAGAGGAAACCTAAGCAGAACACTCTTAGACATAAATCACAGCAGTATCTTTTATGATCTTCCTCTTAGAGTAATGAAAATGAAAACAAAAACAGACAAATAAGACCAAAGGAAATCATAAAGAAAAAGACAACTCCTAGAATGAGACAAAGTATGTGCAAATAATGTGGCCAACAAAGGATTGATACACAAAATATGGAACGAGCTCATGCAGCTCAGTATCAAAAAAGCAACCCAATCAAAAAATGGTGAGATGTCTACATAGACACTTCTCCCAAGAAGTCACTCTCACCAATTTCATTCAACATAGATTGGCCAAAAAGCATATGAAAAGATGCTCAACATTGCTAATTATTAGAAAAATGCAAATCAAAAGTACAACGAGCCATTACCTCACACCTCATATCATCAAAAAGTATAAAAACAATAAATGCTGGAGAGGGTGTGAAGAAAAGAAAACTCTCCTACGTTGCTGCTGGGAATGTGAATTGGTGAAGCCACTGCGGATAATAATATGGAGGTTACTTTTTTAAAAACTGAAAACAGTGCTACCATATGATCCAACAATCCCATTTGTAGGCATATATCTGCAGAAAACCGTAATTCAAAAAGAAACATGTATCCCAATGCTGAGAGCAGCACTATTTACAATAGTCAAGACAGTGAAGCAATTTAAATGTACATTGATACATGAATAGATAAAGAAGATGTGGTACATATATGTAATGTAATATTACTCAGCTGTAAAAAAGAAAGAATGCCATTTCACAGCAACATGGATGCAACCAGAGACTATCACACGAAGTGAAGTAAGTCAGAAAGAGAAAGACGAGTTGCATATGCCATCACTTATATGTGGAATCCAATAAAAATGATACAAATGAACTTATTTGTTAAACAGTAATGGTCAGACTTCAAGCCAAACTTATAGTTACCAAAGGGGAAAACATGGATGGGATGGTAAATTAGGAGTTTGGGATTAAAATATATACACTACTATATATAAAATAGATATTCAAGAAGGACTTACTGTATAACACGGAGGACTCTACACAGTATTCTCTAATAACCTATATGGGAAAAGAATCTGAAAAATAACATAAGTGTGTTTGTGTGTGTATGCGTGTGTGTGTGTATGTATATATATATATATATGTATGTGAGGGTGTATGTATGTGTATATATATAACTGAATCAATTTGTTATACACCTGAAACTAACACAATATTGTTAATCAAGTATATTCTGATATAAAATAAACTATTTTTAAAAACCTAAAAAAAGGGAATCAAAACCAGGTATTTTAAAAAGCACCTCTACAGGTAAACTTGACAACTTTCAGCATTATCATCAAGCTGAAAACCAAACCAGTGTTATCACTTGAGAATGTGCTTATCTTAAATACCAAATCAAAAGCTGTCTGGTTTCCAAACGTTGAAATCTTAAGAGTAAATATTCCTTTAGGTTTTTCTATTTAGATCTCTAAAAGCATGACACACAAAAATATATTATTTTTCTGTCTCACTAAACTACAAGCTCTCTTCCTAAGATGGTGGTAGATGGGAAGTAGAGAAATTCATGCTTCTTAAATGTATACAAGTGTTTTATTTGGAGATAATGCAATCTTTCAGTATTTTTATTCTCAAATTGAAACAAAAATGTGTGAATATTGCATTGTGATCAATTGTGTCTTATACTGTGCATCCCTAGTTCCAAGTATAAAAAAATGTGTGTAAAGGAAAAACTAAATATGAAAGTTGATGCCCTGAGAGTATGATGTTATAAAGATAATCAACAAGAAAAATATACCCAGGGAAGGGAGGAGAAAAGAGAGGATGAGTCTGTGCTCAGGACTAGTCTGAAGTCTTGAGACTCTGCCCTCCCTGAAGGCGACATGCGTGGCTCTCTGTTAGCACTGTTCAGTGACAGGAGCTTCACAGACAGTAACCTTCCATGTGACATCACACATCTCTTTATAGCAAAATTCTTGCTTATAGCTGCAAAGCAACAGCACATTCTTTGGCAACACTGCACGATTAAACCAAACCCTTAAACTGTCAGATGCCAATCACATCACTCTGTATTATGGGAAAGCCAGAGAAGGTATCACTCTTTTTTCCTAAATTAAGTCTGTGGCAAGACAAAATGACTCAAGTGGCAAACACTAAGTAAACCTCAGCCTATTCTTTCTGAATACCAACATGAAGCAACCAGAATCCCTGTTCATAAAAATGGAAGGGGTTGAAGCCAAATGTCAGAAGTCCCAAGTGATTTAAAAAATATTTTCATTAAAGCCAATAAATTTTTTTACAAAGGAGATGACTGATAAATTTAAATTTATTAAGATAAGGAAAGCAAAACAACAAACAACAAGGTAGGGAAAACTATTTTCTGCTTCTATTACTAAGTATTGATATCCTAAATATCTAAGAAATAAAGAAAAAAGAGTACAAATAGAGAAAATGCCAACCATGGTACAGAAAGTCTGAACAGTTCAAAGGGTAAGAAACCCAAACATCTCTCAACTATTTGAAAAGATATTCAATTTTACTCATAAAAAGATAAATGCAAATTAATATTTTGCTGGGATGACTTTTCTCACCTATCAGATTGGCAAAATTCCACAAGTCTTACAACATATTCTGTGGCAAAGCTGTAGGGAAATAGATTTTTCATACGTTGCTGATGGGAATACAAAATACTAAAACTGTTGCAGAGGGAAATTTGGCAATAGCTACAAAAATCATATATTCATTTACTATTTGATGAAACAACTACACTTCTAGGAATCTGTCTCAGATAAAACGTCAACATATTAAAAAGACATAATTTAAAAAAGACATAAACCAGGCTGTTAATTGCGGTAAATATAAATAGGATACTGACATATCAATATTTTTTTACACTTAGAAAGAAATGAGGACTAGATGGCCAATAGGCACATGAAAAGATGTTCAACATCACTTGTTATTAGAGAAATGTAAATCAAAACTATAATGAGATACCATCTCAAACCTGTCAGAATGACCATCATTAAAAATCCAAATGGAGTTCCTGTTGTGGCCCAATGGGCTAAGGACCTGACATACATCTCTTGTGAGGATGCAGGTTTGAACTCTGGCTTCACTCAGTGAGTTAAAGATCTGGTGCAGCTTAGATCAGGTACTGTGATGATTGTGACGTAGACTTGCAGCTGCAGCTCCAATTTGATACCTAGCCTGGGAACATTCATATGCCACACATGCTGCTATAAAAAGAAAAAAAAGGTCTACAAATAACAGGTGCTGTAGAGGGTATGGAGAAAAGGGGACCCTCCTATACTTGGTGGTGATATAAGTTGGCGTAGCCACTATGGAAAACAGTATGGAGGTTTCACAAAAAAAAAAAAAAAAAAAAAAAAAAAAAGCTGCTATATGATCCTGCAATCCCATTCCTGGGCTTATATCCAGAGAAAACTGTAATTCAAAAAGCTCTATGCACCCATATGTTCATAGAAGCACTATTCACAACAGCAAGACAGAGAAACAACCTAAATGTCCATGGGCAGATAAATGGATTAAGAAGATGTACATATATACAATGGAATACTACTCAGCCATAAAAAAGAATTAAATAATGCTGTTTGCAGCAACATGGATGGAAAAAGAGATTATCCTACTAGCTACAATAAGTCAGGACGAGAAGACAAATATCATGATATCACTTATATGTGGGATCTAAAATATGTCACAAATGAACTTATCTGTGAAATAGTAACAGATCACAGAGAACAGTTTAGTGGTTGCCAAGCCAAGGAGGTATCAGAGGGATGGAGAGGGAGTTCAGGATTAGCAGATGCAAACTATTACACAGGATGGATAAGCAAGGTCCTATTATAGAGTACAGGGAAGTATATTCAATATCCTGTGATAAGCCATAATGCAGAAGAATATAAAAATATTCTATGTATGTATAACTGAATCACTTTTCTGTATTGAAGAAGCCAACACAACATTGTAAATCAACTATGCTTGAATTTAAAAAACAACAATGGGGTATTCTTTAGGACATATTGTTAAGTACAAAGAAGATGGGAGTGAATATGTGTAATATGCTTCCATATGCATATATAGATTATCATTTATTTGAAGGAAAAAACTTGAACAATGAACTGTAAAGTAAAAGGGTTATATTTAAGGAAAGGAAGACAGAAAACAGGGGAAACAAATAGAAGCCAGATTTTACAATATATATCTTGTTTGACAGACTTAACTTTGGAATCACGCACATTTTATATAATTTTACAAAAATCAAAAAGCAATTTCTAAAAATTAAAAGTGGCATGTGTCCAATTATCAGCATAAGCACATAGAGAGAAACTGTTTAATTTTTTTGTACATCCTAGTGTAATATACTCCTCTGGATAGATGAACTGCGAGTGTATCAATAAATAAACCAGACAAACTCTTTTCAGTAGTAATATCCCCAGTGATTATATTGATAGTGTTATATATGATAGGACATAAAGAAAATAAGTAATGTCATTGTTAACTAGAACTTTCACAACGGTTAAACCACGATGTGATACAAGATGGATGGGATTAAGCAAAAACCTGACCTGATTTGGAAACATCACAAGAAACGTATTATGTAATTTACATTAAAAATGTAAAATACACTATGCTTGGGCACTAAATGGCCTAGAAATGAGAACAAACCTAAACACCAGCACATATGGTGTGTAGGCTGACTTCTATATATCATTTCCTACTAAAAGAAATCAGAATTATCATAAATTCTGCTTACTGGTCTGGAGCAGAAAATGTAAAAGGTGAGCCTGGAAAATCTTGTCTTACCTGAAAGCAGGCAAGCCTTCAGGATTCTGATATAGATCTAACCACCATTCCACAGCAACATTAGAGTAAATCACACAAAATTGCCATGTTACACATCAAAACCGTTTAATAGAGACCATTTTATATAATTAGGGCAGATAATAAGGGACAGATAATACTAAAACACTAGAGAAAGGTCAATATTAAAATATAAACCTTAGAAAATTCTATGGAACTAATAATTTCTGAAACCAAAAAAATGCAAGAACAACATTGAGGAAAACCTACAGGAAAAAAAGAATAAAGGAAATAGAAGATATAAAATAATTACAGTATACAGACCTTATTAATGCTCAAATGAATACATTTTTAAAAATTAGGAAATGGGAATTTTGATTGGATACTGATTATATTGAGGAAAAAGATCTGACTTCTTGAGATCTGATAATGACAGTGCATTTTAATTTTTGTCTTAAGAGTTTTATCTTTTGGATATTGATATTAAAATATAATAAACTATTATTTCAAAGTAATAAGGGGTAAGCAGACTCATGGTTGGCAGGTAGGAGGGGAAGGAGTGGGATGGCCAGCGAGTTTGCGGTTGGTAGATCCATTTAGAATCGATGGGCAATGGGATTCTATTGTACAGCACAGGAACTGTGTCCCATCTCTTGGGTTAGGATATGATGGAAGATCGTATGAAAAAAAAAATTGTGTGTGTGTGTGTGTGTGTGAGAGAGAGACAGAGACAGAGACAGAGAAAGAGAGCTTGCTGTCACTTTGCTGTATGGCATAAATTGAGGCAACATTGTAAATCAACTATATTTCCATAAAAAAATAAAAAATGAGATAGAGGATACCAGAATAGATAAAATGTACATGAAACATGGTGACTTCCACGTATATCGTGGTTTTTAGACCCCCTAATTTTGTATATATTCACAATTCTTTGCTATATCCTTTTAAAGTAAAAACAAAGGAGGGCTGAAACTAACAGTATGGTAAATCAACTGTATCTCATTAAAAAAGTAAAAACAAAGGAGGGCTTGAGGTTCTGTCCACTTTCCTACAGACAAAAAGAAATTTTTACAAGATTTCCATGATTTTGATGAATAAGAATTTTTCAGAACCAAGTAAGAAAGGCAACTACCATTTATTAATTGCTGATTACCTGCCAGAAACTGTGCTTGGAAATCTGTGTGTATTAACTCAAAGTTGATATTATTATTTCAATTTTATATTACGCTATATTTATATTAAGATCACAAAATAAATTATGTATTACTAAGAAATAAGATGACTGAATTAGATTGGAATTAAAAGCACTGTGGTTCTTTATCAATATAAAATAGGCAGACTCAGGTCAGCCTCTACACTTCTGATACACCATATATTGAAATTTCCATGCTCTTGGAAAACAGTGACAAGTAAAAATAAAACATTAACTTCCACAGGATCCAGGATATTCGCTGGGGTAGAACAGGTACACAAAAATACAAAACATCCAACTCAAAGTTGGTGGGCATGAGGGCCCAAGGCCTGGTGCTTCCTTCTCACCATTCAGCTACGGAATAACTGGATCGTTTTGAGTACACAGGTTTGACAAGTTATGAAGCAGATTAACATTTGCCTGTCTGCTATATTTACCCACACACACACACTCTGCTTGTTTAAAAATTTTAAATGCTAAAATCATCTTGCCTCCAAATGAGTATCACTGAGTATCATTTGAATATCACTGTTATCATTGTTTTTCTTTTGCTAGTCTTATTGATGAATGGTGCTAAGCTTAGGGAGCTCTAGGTGAATGTGGCTATTTATTTATTTTCATTAAGCCACAAATTCGTCATCTCAACAATGGGGAAAATAATGATTGGCTGTAGTGTGATTGTGATAATTAATGTCTCTAATGTACACAAGATTCCTGCCATGCAGGGGCTTGCCCCAGGAAACATAGAGTGTTCAGAATTAACAGAATTAGCAGACCTCTGGTCAAAGCCTGGCTCTGTCATTTAGGAGCTAGGGGCACTTAAGGAAGGAAACAAGTTACACTCCTCTCTGAGTCTCAGTTTCTTCACCTATAAAATAATTTTTCATAAAATTGTTTATAAGGCTGCAACAAGAGGAGTTCCCATCGTGGCTCAGTGGTTAATGAATCCAACTAGAAACCATGAGGTTACAGGTTCCATCCCTGGCCTTGCTCAGTGGTTTAAGGATCTGACGTTGCTGTGAGCTGTGGTGTAGGTCACAGACGTGGCTCAGATCCTGTGTTGCTGTGCCTGTGGTGTAGGCCGGTGGCTACAGCTCCGATTGGACCCCTAGCCTGGGAACCTCCATATGCCAAGGGTGCAGCCCTAAAAGACAAAAAAAAAAAAAAAAAAGCTGCAACAAGATAGTATAAAATAGATAAAGTGCTTATTTCAGTTTCTGGCAAATAGTGCTCAGTGATGGTGATTCTTCCTTTACAGGTTTTCAATAATAATTTACTAATATTGTTATTATTTTATAAGGAGTCTTATGTTCTGCTTTTTTCCGTTAACATGAAAGCAGTAACATTTACTATGCTATTAAGAACATTTCATAAACGATCTTCTTAATGGAATAAGTGCAATGTTGCCAGGTGGCTATGAAGCGGAAGGACCATTACCTGATGGAGAGACATCCCCCATGCATTTTCATGATAAAGATTTCCTGGATAGTAGGACATGCTCAGTTCATCATTTTCTCAAATTTTTTTCTTTAAAGCTTCAAAATGCCCAGCCATAGCCAAATGCTTATATTAATTTTGTGCCACTTAATTTTGCTAAATGCAGTATACCCTTTCTGTGTGTGGCTATCTATGTACATGGAAAAGCCTTTGTCTGCTTGAACCTAATTGTCCATCAGGCAAGGAGTTTCATTTTGGCTTAAAAAAAAATTTTTTTTTTAATAACAACAAGGACAGATATACTCCTGACAGTTAAATTTGTTGAATGTATTAAATTGCTAATGTTAATGCATTTTACAATCTTCTGAACTGATTTAATATATTAGACTGCCACTCAAAGTTGTAATAAACAATACTGCAACTCTTAGTTGGAAATCATTCTGTCAGATCTGGAGGCTTTCAAAAATGCCCACCTATGTTCAGAGTTTACAAACACATTTTTATTTCTCTGTGGGCTGCCCCCCAAACCACTGACATTAAGATTTCAATTTGCGGAGTTCCCGTCGTGGCGCAGTGGTTAACGAATCCGACTAGGAACCATGAGGTTGCGGGTTCGGTCCCTGCCCTTGCTCAGTGGGTTAAGGATCCGGCGTTGCCGTGAGCTGTGGTGTAGGTTGCAGACGCGGCTCGGATCCCGCGTTGCTGTGGCTCTGGTGTAGGCCGGTGGCTACAGCTCCGATTCAACCCCTAGCCTGGGAACCTCCATATGCCGCGGGAGCGGCCCAAGAAATAGCAACAACAACAACAGAAGTCAAAAGACAAAAAAATAAATAAATAAATAAAAATAAAAATGGGCAGATGATTTGAATAAACATTTTTCAAAAGAAGACATACAGATGGCCAACAGGTACATGAATAGCTGCTCAACCTCACTAATCATCAGGGAAATACAAATCAAAATCATGATAATGATCACTTCACATCTATTAGATGGTTATACCAAAAAGATAATATTAAGTGTTCGCAACAATGAAGAGAAAAGGTAACTCCTGTGCACCACTGATGGTAATGTCAATTGGTACAGCCACTATGGAAAACATACATAGAGGATCCTCAAAAATTAGAAATAAAACTCACATATGATCCAGCAATTCTACTTCTGGATATTTATACAAAGAAAGCAAAAACACTAACTCAGAAAGATATATGCACCCTGATGCTCGCTGCAACGTTATTTACAATAGCCAAGACACAGCAGCAACATAAATGTTCAACAGTGAATGAATAAGTAGAGAAAATGTGGTATATATACACAATGGAGTATTCTTCGGATATAAAAAGGAAGGAAATCCTGCTAGTCGCAACAATATGAATGGACCTTGAGAGTATTATCATAAGTGAAATAAATCATAGAAAAATATCATATGACCTCATTTATATGTGCAATCTAGCAAATAAAACAAAAAACAGACTCATAGATACAGAGAACAGATTTGTAGTTGCCAGAGATAAGCGTCGGAGTTTGGAAAAATGGGTGAAGGTGGTTAAAAGGCACAAACTACCAGCCATAAAATAATTCTCTCTTAGGAATGTAATGTACAGTAAGGTGACTAGAGTTAATAGTACTATATTATATATCTGAAAGTTGCTAAGAGTAATTCTTAGAATTACACATTCATGACAAGAAAAAAATCTGCAACTTTGTGTGGTGATGGATGTTAACTAGACCTATTATGATTATGACTTCACAAGTTATACATCTATCCAACAGTTATGTTGTATCCCTGAAACTAATACATAGTATTATATGTCAACCGTCTCAATATAAATAAACAATGAAATGTCATCTCACACCTGTTATGGTGCCAGTATCAAAAAAAATTAATGGGACTTCCCATCACGGGCTCAGTGAAAATGAATCTGACTAGCATCCATGAGGATGCAGGTTTGATCCGTGGCCTTGCTCAGTGGGTTAAGGATCTGCCATTGCCATGAGCTGTGGTGTAGGTGGCAAACACGGCCCTGAGCCTGCACTGCTGTGGCTGTTGTGTAGGCCAGCTGCTACAGTTCCGATTCGACCTCTAGCTTGGGAACCTCCATACACTGTCGGTGCAGCCCTAAAAATACAAAAAAAAAAAAAAAAAAAAAAAAAAAATTAGTGGATAAAGAAAATTTTGTCTGTACATACAATGGAATACCATTTCACCTTAAAGAAGGAAACCCCGCCATGGAGAACAATATAGATGACCTGTTAAGTGAAGTAAGCCAATCACAGAAGGAAAAACTTTGCACCTTAATGAGGCATCTAAAATAGTCAAACTCATGGAAGCAAAGAACAAAATTGAGACTGCCAATAGCTGGGGGGGAGAGAAAAATGGAGAATAATTGTTAAATAGGTATAAAGTTTTACCTTATGCAATAGTCATGACTTGCAGAGATCTGCTGTATAGCACAGTTCCTGTCATTAATAATTATGTTTCGTGCATTTACATTTCTTAAGTACATTACATGTTAAGTTTTATTACCACCAAAATAAAAGCGTTTCAAATGACCTTTTAGAGATGATGATGTATTTATTATCTTGATTGTGGAGATGGCTTCACAGGTGTGTGCATCTGTTTGCACTCATGAAATTGTATACATTAAATGTGTGTGATTTTGTACATAAATTATACCTCCAAAAGTTGTTAAACAATAATTCATAAAAAAGGAAGGTTGGATGGATCGAAGTTAAAATTCTAAGACCAGACAGGTTTAAGAAATCGTGCTTAGTTAAGATCTTAATACATGGGGCTCTGCTATCAAGAAATCCACCCCTGTCTGTAAAGGTAGAAGAGCTGCATAAGGCAAATACTTAAAACTCAAAGAACAATGATTCGAAGTTCCCCATTGTCGTAAAAGGCGTTTATTCAGTGAATATATATTGAGTAACGTTTACATTCCAAACATTGTGGTATCTCTTGGGGAATGCAAGACAATAAAAACATGGTTTTCTGTGATCTGGTCCTTGAGCAGCTCTCCTCCCTTGGCTTGCTACCATTCCCCTGCAAATGTCTTTAGCCAAACTGAGAAATTAGCATGCAGACTCACCCAGCTATTTAAAACCTCCAACCTTTTATAAGCATCTTCCTCTTTGTAGAAGGGCGCCCTTCTTGCCTTTTCTGCCTGGACAATATCTTTGTCTTCAAGTCCCAAGGTCTCTGACTCACCTACTATTAATTATTGCCATTGTTTTATCTCCTCTTCTCTAGTGCAGCTATTATGATGTCCATTGTTTGTTCTTTTGTCCGACTTTTCTTAGACTCTCTATGACTTCAAAACAAAGACAATTTTGTCCTCATTTCTGAATCCTCATCTTCTTATCCACTGCCTAACATTCAACACATGCTGAGCAAATGTTGGTTCAAAGAATTAATGAGTAGGTTGTACCAAAAATAAATGCCGTAAAAGTTAACAGAAGAAGATATTCTCAGTTGGATGGGACCTATGGTATGATGGTAAATGTTTAACAACTGGTTCCCCAGGAAACCTAAGTATCATAGACTTATATATTTGCTGATTGTCATGGTGTATATTTCCCACTGTGTCAGATTTTAATGCTTTGTCACTGTACATGGAGTTGGGAAGCAGCTTGTAACATATCCTTCCATGGTATTTCTACCATTGTCATATAATCATCATAAATAAAGCCAGAATACGGATTATAGTAAAACTATTATGAAGTAATAATTGTTATTATCTATTACATTGGGTTTTCTTATAATTTAATAAATGAGTTTATATAGTTATTTTTAAGTCATGGTCACATTTAATAACTGTCTTGCAAAATTCCTGAGAATTTTACAATCGACTCCTGCAAGCTGGTACAAAGTCTATGCCAGCATTCCACTAAATGAGGCATTATAGGTAAAGTATTAAGAAAACTGCATAGAGAAGGCAGCATTTATTTAATGTGTTTATGATGAAGCAATTATTTCAATGAGATAATTAAATTGGATAGAAAATGTATGATACCTGAGGACAAAGATTTTCATATGGTTAATTCACTGGTTTATTCCTGGTACCAAATTCTGATCATATATTTAGCATTCATAAAATACTTGTTCAGTGAATGAATGTTTAATACAAAATACAATTTTTAGGTTTCTGAATTGCAACACTAAGTCAAATCATTGAGACCTCTATTGGTAAAGGGCAATTCTGAATCCCATTCACACAATGATCACATGTTACTTGCTTTTAACAATGAGCAAAAGTGCTAAGAATCTGGCCCACCCAGAGACTGCAGTCACCTGAAAGTCATGGCCAATGTTTATACCCAATGGCATAGAAAGACAAGAAAAGCTGGTGTCACTGAAGACATTTGTGAGCCACTGAACCAGTGATAGAAACCACGCACTTTGGGGATTTCTTGTTCTTTGAAAAAGAATAATTCACTGTTTAAGATAAGCTAGGTTGAGTTTTCTGTTACTTGAGGCCAATATCTAACTAATATATCTAACACAACCTAATGAACTCTCCTGAGCATGCCTAGAGGAGGAAAAAAAAGATGATAGAGCTGGTCAGCAGCCCATGAGCCAAAAACCTGGGGGTTCTGAACGAAACACAAACTTCTTTCTTTTGGGCTCTAGGACACTTTATCATGAATGAGAGGGTAGGTTATGCGGTGCAGATGAGAAGCTAGAGCACAAGTGACATAAATAAGCTGCCTGCAATAATGGAAGACTGTCATTGCAGATATTTGACATTCCCTGTACAGTTTGGGAAACTGATAAAATCATAATTGTAAAAGAGACACACAGTATTGCCAATCCAGAGCTGTTTCTTGCATACAGTCTGGCACATATGTCTTACTGCTCGGCACAAGCAGCAGAGGAATGAACAAAAAGAAAAGAGCAATTTCCTTACCGTAAATTGGAAAGCCTGCCAACCAGCTAAGTGATCTGCCATCAATCAGTGTTAAATTCTCCTTAGCAGCAGAAAATTCAAGGGGTAACTATTACTGAGAGATTTCACACAGTGACTAATGGTATATGACAAACACATTTAAAATCTGCATAGACCAGCGCCAGTGTAAAATGTAACATGAATAATAAATAATTTTAAAGAAATCCTAGCATACAAAATAAGATATAATCTTTTCACACATAAATTATAGAGAGATTACAGTTCTAGAAAGGCATTTGCAAACTGACCAAAACAAAGTCAAAAGAGTAATTCATTCAGAAGGCAACTGTATTTGATGGTTTTGCACATAAACAGATTTTGAAGGTGTTAACGCAGCTAAGCTATAAAGCAGTAGTCACTGAGGTGTAACCAGGAAAAATCCCAGGTCTCTAATCAGTTATAAATGGCAGTCAGTGAGATTCTGGACAGACATAAATGCAACAGGACAGGCTTTCTGATTTCCAAGAAATACAGTTCTTTGTGAAGATAATAAGATATTTTCCTTTTTCAAAACCAAGCTGGGCTACAAACCTGGAAGAAATAAGTATAGATGGAAGATGGGCACTAGATGATTTAAACAACAAATTCTCTTATGTTTTAAGACTGTGCAATTTTGATAAGCAGGAAAAACAGCACTGATTTAGAAACTTGAATTTGAGAGTCTACTCCTGTATTTTAATACATCTCAGTTTCCCTGTTCATTTCATGTAAAATAACATGACTAATCTCACAAGAAAGCTGTAATGGGCAAATAGTAAAGGATGTTAAAAAAATATATATCATTACAGGAGATATCATCATGGCACAGCGGAAACGAATCCAACTACGAACCATGAGGTTGCAAGTTCGATCCCTGGCCTTACTCAGTGGGTTGAGGATCCAGCGTTGCTGTGAGCTGTGGTGTAGGTCGGCAGCTGTAGCTCCAATTTGACCCATAGCCTGGGAATCTCCCTATACCACAGGTGCAGCCCTAACAAACCAATTATTACAAATGGTAAAGGATTATTCACACATTTGTATGACTGTTTATTACTCTATTAATTTTTTTAGGGCCGTGCTTGCAGCACATGAAGGTTTGTGACCTTCCAAGGCTAGGGGTTGAATCAGACCTGCAGCTGCCAGCCACAGCCACAGCCATGCAGGATCTGAGCCATGTCTGTGACCTACACCACAGCTCTTGACAACGCTGGATCCTTAACACACTGAGCAAGGCCAGGGATCCAACCCCAACCTCATACCTAGTCAGTTTCGTTACTACTGAGCCACAACGGGAACTACAATTACTCATTTTAAATCTAGGAAAAAGTGAGTGTGTGTCAGAAGAAAAACCAAGGGAGTGTAATGGAAGCAGAGTTAAGCTCCTGGAAGCTTTGAGAACTATGGCAACAAAATAAATAGGCAAATAAGTAAAGGCAATTTTTTAATCATGAAAACTAAATTTTGTTAATTCCTTTCCCAATATTAACACATTTACTCTTCAATTAAGGACCATTTTTCACAGGTGTGCCATGATGAACTATTTTTCGTTGATTGGATTTTAATTGTTGTTATCAACAAGAGTTTAAAATTTTTTGACAAAATTGAAATTTCCATGTATTACTCTGGCAAATAGTTAATATACAACCTCCTCATTCTGAAGCAGTACGGAGCAGTGAACAACACCAGTTAAGATTGTATTTTGTCATATAAATAAGATTGAACACCCCTAGTAATTGTGAGAGCACAATTAATAAAATAAAATTAAAAAAACGTAAGTCTACTGATTCAGAAATTTAAGAAAAAGAAAGTTTTTAAATTTCATTCACCTCATCTGGCCATCACAAAAGGCCCAGGGTATAAATGGGCCATCATCCACATTTCTTTTTTTTTTTTTTTTCTTTTTTTTTTTAAAGCTGCACCCATGCCATTTACAAGTTCCTAGGCTAGGGGTTGAATTGGAACTGCAGCTGCCAGCCACAGAAACACAGGAACCAAGCTACTTCTGCAACCTACACCACAGCTCATGGCAATGCAGGATCCTTGACCCACTTAGTGAGGTCAGGGGTCAAAGCTGAATCCTCTCAGATACGAGCCGGACTCATTTCCACTGAGCCACAATGGGAACCCCCTCATATTTCCTTTGGAAAGGAAAAAAAAAATCAATCTCTTCAAGTAATTATTTTTGTAAAATCTCCCAGCAAATTTGTTAACATCAGTGGAATAAAAATTTACATCCTTCCTTGTTTTTCTGAGTTACATTTTTGTACCAATCCCAGAAATATTCAAAACTGCATCCTACTTTATCATCTGAAAAAACAGCATAAATTGGTAAGAACAATTTTTAAAATATTTTTAAAATTCAGTTTTACCTCTTAAAATATTCAGAGTAACTGAAACTGGACTGATCAAATCATTTAAAACCCACTGTGATCTAGTTTATTTTTATTTATTTATTTATTTATTTATTTTTGTCTTTTGTCTTTTTGTTGTTGTTGTTGCTATTTCTTGGGCCGCTCCCGCGGCATATGGAGGTTCCCAGGCTAGGGGTCGAATCGGAGCTGTAGCCACCGGCCTACGCCAGAGCCACAGCAACACGGGATCCGAGCCGCGTCTGCAACCTACACCACAGCTCACAGCAACGCCGGATCCTTAACCCACTGAGCAAGGGGAGGGACTGAACCCGCAACCTCATGGTTCCTAGTCGGATTCGTTAACCACTGCGCCACGACGGGAACTCCGTGATCTAGTTTAAACTACACATTATAGGAACAGGAGAACTCATTTACAAAACAGACTCAAAGATTTTGAAACAAAACTTACGGTTACCCAAGGCTAAATGCTGTGGGGAGAGAGAAATTAGGAGGTTGTGATTATTATATACACACTACTGTATATAAAATATACCCTAAGTAACAAGGACATACTGTATGGCACAGGGAAATCTACTTAATACTTTGAAACAACCTATATAAGAACCTGAAAAAGATGGCTCTATGTATAACTGATTCACTTTGCTATACACCTGAGACTAACATAACATTGCAAGTCAACTATATTTCATCTTTGTAAATAAAATACATGTTATATTTCATGAACCTTATTTTTTCTTTTTAAGACTGGTACAAACTTAAAACAAGTATGGTAGAATCCACATTTCTAAGTTACTACACTTGGGATAAGACACTTGGATATTGGGTATTTTATGAAGCAGAAATTGGATTGGTTACTCTATGGCAACAGACAACCTCAAAATTTCAGTGGCTTAACACAGCAAAGTTCATTTTTTGACCATGAAAAGATCACAGAGTTCCAACCCACCCTTCAGAAAGTATCATCTAGTGGTGGATCATAAATTCGAGCTTCTCCTGTCTTATTATGCCATGACCACTACAGCAGGGGCAGAATGAGCTGCAGATTCCAGTACTGGCAATTATAAGCTTCTGGACACAGTTCATTGGCCAAAGTAAGTCATTGAGATGTTGAAACTCAAGACGTTGCTCCCTTCAAAATCCAAACTCCTGAAGTGATTGTATTTGGATATTTGGAGATGGAGCCTTTGGAAGTATTTAGGGTTAGATGACAGCATGGGACCTTGACAATGGGATCAATGTCTTCATAAGAAGAGACATCAGAGACCATCCCCCCAGACAACCCTTTCTCCGCCATGACAGACAAAACTTGCCATATGCCTATTTTGTGTGCATGTTATTTCTATACATAATTACATTTTGGCCTAATGTGTAGTCAAATTTTTCCAGGGTCAGATGGTAATAAATTAGTGTGTATCCTAAAGAAATAAATATGCTATCCAAAAAAGTTTTCAAATATTAGGTAAATGTGTTACTGGGTAACAGACTGTAGACAAAGTAAATGGGAGGTGCTGCTAAGACCAAACATCATAGTTTGTTCTTTATACATGTAATTGCATTTATTGTTATAAAGACCCTGTATTATGAATTAATATCACTGCTTTCAAAAGTAAGGGAACTGAGACACATAGAAATTAATTAGCCTGTCAAAGCTGACACAGCTCCAAATCAAGCCTTAAAGTCTGACCTGTTCTATTGCCCCATGCTGCAAGGCAGGTCTTAGCTTTTGCAGCAGTTCTTCTTGATGATTTTTTTTTTTTTGCTTTTTATATATACATGTCTTATTTTATGGATATTTATATTCCAAGAATAACATGATCTTAGGCAGTAAAAAAATGAAACATCTCACGATCTTTTGGTTTTAAAGAAAACCAAAATACGTCAACATGTAAGGTTTGCTTGATTTAGTTAATCCCTATAAAATGAGGTAATACGAGAAAGGAGTAGACGAGAAAGGAGTAGACGGCTGCACCACATTAATAATTCCAGGACTGAAATTAGCAGATGGCAGTCACTGTAACTTTTTCTTCAGCAACTCCATCTGTAGCGGACCCAAGTGTTGTGCTAGCATATTTCTGTTAAGGAGCAGTGTTATCAATTCACTGTAATTGTTCTATGATTCAGTACTTGAGTCATTTAATGACTCCCACACATATACCACCCTCATATAATTTTAAGAAGGGTCTAGTGTGTGGACTGTTGTAATAAATGCATAATGCCTTGAGACATCAGTGGGTTATGATTATAATACCCCTACTTGAGTATCTAGGCTGTACCTTTACTGAAGGTCAAAAGTATAGCAAGACTCTGTTGGAATTAGGTCTGCTGAGGATTGCACATAGTTCATGTCAACTCATTTATGACACATTAACAAGAAAAAAGAATGCTGCTACTGACCAATGAATGGTGCTAACATTTTTTTTTTTTTTTTTTTAGTCTACCAGGTGAACACATAGAGGTACGGGGTACGAATTTTCCCAGATTCAAACTCAGCGTCCTCTGGAAGGAAAAATAGCATAAATTCTCTTATGATGTGTTTCAAAGAGATGTACAAATATGACATTACCTGTAGGAAAGCCCAAATGACCAAAGTAAACCACTGGTCAATCATGTATTAATCTGCTACAAAATACAAGACACGATGTCAGGCACCAATGTTGTAAAGATGGGCATGTCATGATCATGCCACCAAGGAACTATGCATGGTCTAGAACGGGACCCTTAATTATGGCATAGTAATACAAGTGCTACTGTAGAGCTAGCTAAGCAGATTATTATTGAAATGTCAAAGACAACAATCTATTCCGACCAAGAATGGAGACAGGGTGGAGTGGGAAGGGAAGGAGACTATGTATCCATATATTAAATCTAGGAGATGATGCAGCTTGAATGGACTCCTGAAGCATTAATGTCTCTGCAGTCCACAGATGACACGCATTTTCTTTCAAGCAGCACTTAGTCCATGTACCCTTCAGATTTCCACTGAAGTTTTTTTTTCTTTCTTTCTTTTTAGGGCCACAGGGGTCAAATCAGAGCTGTAGCTGCCTGCCTAAGCCACAACCACAGCAACACCAGATCTGAGCCACATCTGAGATCTATACCTCAGCTCACGCCAATGCCAGATCCCTTAACCCACTGAGCAAGGCCAGGGATCGAACCCAAGTCCTCCTGGATACTAGTTGGGTTTGTTACCACTGAGACACAACAGGAATTCCATGCACTGAAGAATTGAGATTTTAATTAGTTACCAAGTCACCATGGTCAAAAGCCTAGCTGAAGTTGCATACATGGGTAGTAGAATGCAAATGACATGCATTTGCTCTGATCTAGAAACCAATTTCTAGGAACTTGCTAAAAATACCTAGACAAAAATATTAAAAGGATATTTACAGACTATTTACTTTAGCACTATGTGTGATAGCAAAAGTCTAAAAGGGAAACCAAGTATAATAATAAAGGATACTTCCTATAAACTGTCATGTAACTACACATTAGATATGATGGAATTATATAATGTAAGGCAGAATAACTCTAAATCACTGTGGAATGATCTCCAGAAAATACTGAAAAGTGCAAAAAGCAAGGAGCAATAAAGAGGGAATATAATGGTACTATTTACTTATGAGAGTGTTCACACACCTGCACTTGCTAGCACACGCACTTACCCTCTTCTTTTAAATGGAGGCAGAGATCAAACAATGCAATAAAGATCAACTATGGACTGAGAGGCACTAAATGGAGAGTGTCGGGAATATTCTAGCTTTGCTACTCTGAATACTTTGTTGTTCTTTTTTTCTCTTTTTTTTTTTTTTTTTTTTTTTTTTGCCACACCTGCAGTATGTGCAAGTTCTGGGCTAGGGATCAAACCCACACCACAGCAGCAACCTGAGCTACTACGGTGTCAGGACCTGATCCTTTAACCCCCTGCATCACAACATAACTCCTCAATACCTTGTTTTAATCTGACTATAAAACAATGTAAATATTTTACATTATTACAATTTTTTAAAAAATCAGAAATATAATTTTAACAAGTGCATACATAACTGTATATCCCCTTTTCAACAAAAGGGAGGAATTATTCCAAGGACCTTTAAAACATAAAGCTTTTACAATAGGTTCTTAGTAGAATATACGTTAACACAAAAAGACTACAAACAAAAAATCCCAAAGGCTTTTTTAATCATCATATCGGGGGTAGTAGTGTAGATATTGTTATTTTAATATTACTCTGTAGTTGAGAATTATAGGATCAAGAAAATGGCTATTTATGTTGATGTCATTGAAAACCAAGTTTTCACAATGGAAGAAGGGAGATAAAATTGTAAGATCAATATAGATAAAGTATAAACCTTCATGGTCTTAAAATTGAATAGAAAATATTACTACAAACACATGATGTATGTTATCTTAAAAATATAATTTATATTCTAACCCTGCCTACTGAAGCCTGGCAACAGTGTACAACCTCGTAACCACAAGCACCTCTAAAAACTTAAATTGGTCTTCAACTACCTCTTCCTACAACTAGGAACACACTTTCATAAAGAAACAACCCATTCCTGCACAGGAGTGAGTAGCAGACAAGATGTCCACAGATCAGAGCATGGAAGCTGCCAAGGCAAGAGGTTCACGTGAAGTCAACTTGCATGTGGAACCACTAGCCAAATATAGGACAATTTAAGCACCAGTAAGTTAATCTATTCAATGGATTGAAACACCCAGGTATTTCAATGTATGAATTGATAATAATTCTAAAACAAATGTAGGGAGTTCCCGTCGTGGCGCAGTGGTTAACGAATCCGACTAGGAACCATGAAGTTGCGGGTTCGGTCCCTGCCCTTGCTCAGTGGGTTGAGGATCCGGCGTTGCGGTGAGCTGTGGTGTAGGTTGCAGACACGGCTAGGATCCCGCGTTGCCGTGGCTCTGGCGTAGGCCGGTGGCTATAGCTCCAATTCGACCCCTAGCCTGGGAACCTCCATATGCCGCGGGAGCGGTCCAAGAAATAGCAAAAAAAAAAAAAAAAAAAAAAAAATGTAAACCTCATTTATTTTTTTTTTGGAGAATGACAGAAAATCGACACTACTTGAAAACTGATCAAACTTATTTTTCCTTTTTAAATCAAGAGGCAAATATACTTGTGGGGGAAGATGAGTCAATAAACCTATTAACTATTCATTCCAAGAGTTTTTAAGTTCCAAGACTATATAGTCCATCAATTGCAAAGCTACGTTTAAGAACTAGACTATGCTGCCTGCTCCTATACTTCCATTAACGTTTCAGGTAAAGAGCTTTGTATTAATGTTGTGGACCCTCTCAGTGAGCATGGATATACCTGGAATCTCTTTAGATGTTTTGTAAACCATTCTCCCAAACATGAACTTCTAAAAAATACCACTCAATAATTTATGCATAAATAACACAGATGCAAACTCCTATGGGAATATAGGGTAAAATAAATATGTCTCTGTCCTGATGACTGAGTCGTGTTTATTAACATTAATAGTAGCAACAGTCATAGTAGAAGTTGCAGCAGTATTTCAAAATGAAAGCTACCTCAGATACTGAGTTTTTATTTATGTACAATATTCTTAGCAGGAGGACAAATTTGCTGTTATAATGCACTACTAAAATCTTTTAGAAAGAGATTATGTAATCGTCTGCTCAGGCTGCCGTGACAAAAGACCACAGCCTGGGTGGTTTAAACACAGAAATTTATTTCTCACAGTTCTGGAGGCTAGCAAGTCTTTGATCAGAGCCAGCTAAATCAGTTCCTGCTGAGAGCTCTCTTCCTGGCTTACAGATGGCTGCCTTCTCAGGGAGTCCTCATAGGGTGAAAAGAGAGCGTGCTGGCATTCCTCTTCTTAGAGGGACACCTGAGCAATTGCATTAAGACCCTACCCTTACGATTTCAACTAACCTTTATCCCCTCCTCACAGTTCCTACCACCAAGCACAATTACATCGGCAGTTAGGGCTTCAACATACATATTACGAGAGGACACCAATACTCCCTCTGGTAATAAACAGTATAAAACCAAAGACATACATATGAAAAATTTTAAAAATAGAGTAAGAAACTAAGTCCATGGAAAAGGGACAGCATATCAGCTATAGGGATTGCAGTGGCTATCCTCAGATTCTGACCTTCCTGGCAGTCAATGGAAAAAGAGGAATGTTATTTTCATATTAGCTGTCCTTACCAAAGTAGAGAAAAACACTATTTCCTAAGGCTTCCCTACAACTGACTTCTAGGACATCTCTTCAGTGGGACTTTGGAGGGAACACAAAGATATAATGAAAAATGTGCCTCATAAATGTTAACATTCCTATGACTGCAGGCGACTTTTTTTTTTTTTTTTTTTTTTTTGTGTGTCTTTTTAGGGCCACACCTGCCACATAGGGAGGTTCCCAGGCTACAGGTCAAATCCACTCTGTAGCTGCTGGCCTACACTACAGTTCACAGCAACACCAGATCCTGAGCCCACTGAGCATGGTCAGGGATCGAACCTGCAACCTCTTGGATGCTAGTCATGGTCGTTTCCAAGGAGCCATGATGGGAACTCCTGTAGGTGACTTTTAGAAGATATGGGTTTGTATTGTGCAGGTCCACTTGTACATGGGTTTTTTTCAGTAGTCAATATTAGAGAACTATAGTGTGTGTGGTTAGTTTAACCCTTAGATGCAGAACCGTAGATTCAGAGGAACTGAAGATACGGAGGATGGGCTCTAAGTTATCCATGGATTTTTGACTGCAGCGAGGGCTGTTGCCCCTAATCCTCACGTTGTTTAGGGGTCAATTATATCTCTTAATTTTAACTTAAGTAATGCTCAAGGGCCTGGCACATATAAACCAAAAAAAAAAAAGGAAAAGAAAAAAAAATGCAGAGAATTGATTACCCTCATCCTCTGAACAAGAGAAATACAGAATACAAAGTTTTATGTATTAACACCTGCCACTTCTCTTGGCTTGCTTTTCTTCATGTAGTTTTCCCTTTTGGGGCCTCTTTCACAACTTGAATTTGACTTCTACTGTGCAAATGGCTCTAACTATCCTGAACTCTTGCTCCAAGGTGCCTAAAAACCCTCTTTGGAGGTAGGTGGGGTTAAAAAGGCAAATAAACAAGGACATTCCCACCCTCCTACTGAAGGGATGCAAATTGCCCCCTTGCTTTTGAATGACCAAGGCCAAAATTTTATTCTAGTCTCCAGGCTGAGGAGGGAAAAAATATCAGAAAATTAATGAAATGAAAATGAAACCCAAAAAGAAATGCCTGGAGCCTTAGAAAGTGCAGAGAACAAAAGGACAGCAAGAGCCATGAATAGTAATGAGATTCCAGCTACACTGATATCAGGAGCTATTCTTTCCTGTTCATTTAACCAAGGCCTCAAGTCACCTCTTCTGCCCTGTGAAAAAACCCCATCTGTTAATTCTATTCCAGAATTGGAACATTCAGTGACATTGGAAGCTGTGTTACCGGCAATCTAAATTTGCTTTTTTGTGTGTGTCACTGGGGTAGATTCATGCCTTTTTTTCTATGAATATATAGATAGCCATAAATAGTAAATTGAAAACTACTACTAAAAGTGAAAAATATATTGCTAAATTACTTCATATATGTTTGGTTTGCTCATGGCCAATAGTGTCTTTTGACAATATTGATCATTACGGTGATTATTAATTACTTTAACTGTAACACTTAGCAACGCATTTAGAGCTCAAAAAGGGGTAGATACTTTATATGTTATGGTCCACATAGTACTAGAAATAAGCCTATGGGATAAATATTAGTTCCATTCTATAGGTAAGTACTCTGAAACTTAGGGGAGCTATGCAATTTGATCAAGATCAGGCAGCTAATACTTGTAGAGATGGGGCTTGAAAGAATCGGACTCATTCTGTGTGACCAGAAAAGCTGAGCTTTTAACCAACAGGTTCTCCCAGCTCTCCATACAGGTTTTAGAGATATACTATAAATTGATTCTTCAGGTATCTCCAATATTTACTGAGACAATCATGGTGCAGGCCCAGGACTTAAAGAGAAACAACTATGCTATTATTATTAAGTATAACATCTCGTAATAATTTAATGAAGAAATTTATGAGCATTAGCATTTATACACCTATGATACACACACACATATACACACATACACACACACATTATTGTCACTTACACAGATTTGGAAACTAAGAACAGATCAGGGATACAGAAGGTCCAAGTTTGCAGGGCCAAAATTATTAACGCAGACTTACTCAGGGAAAAGAGTGTCCTTGGGTTAAACTCTGCCTTCTCTCAGAGTTGACCTTTTTTTTTTTTTTTTTTTTTGGTGGAAACATGCAGCAGCTTGATGTGGGATATCAGTTCCCAGACCAGGGATTGAACCCCAGGCTGCAGTGGTGAAAGATCTGAGTCCTAACTATTACAGCACCAGGGAACTCCCCTGCTCATGTATGTATTCTTGATCAGCTGCTCAGACTCAATAAAATTCTGTTTCTTTGTCACATGACTTTAACAGGAACTGCTTCGCACTTTTCACAGTGTTTCTTTAATGATCAAATTTATCTCAATTCCCATTTCTTAAGAAAAAAATAGAACAGAAATATACACAGAGGCAGCACAGCCAGAGTCACAGCAGTGACAATGCTGGATCTTGAACCCACTGAACCACAAGGGAACTCATGGATGACTACTTTTAATAGCAAAAAAATCAATATATTATTATCTAGAATATGAAAAAGAATCAAGAAACTACAGTAAATTGAGTGGAACTTCCCAATCAACTATGAAGGTTCATAAAAACTTCACAAGGTTAAAAAATAATAAAAGGACACAGAAAGCTAAATAACTGGCTGAAAACCAAATCTGAATCCACGTTTGACACCTGCTGCCATGATTCAGCTACTAAAAACTGCTGCTTCTTTTTTGTCCATCTGTCTCCACCTTGTGCTCCAAGAGTTTAGTGGCGGTGAATAGCATTCTCACCATTTTCAGAGTGCTTCCTTCCCTCCATTCTGACTTTGACTTGGGGCAAAAATCCTCACAGACCGTTTTGCATTTGAGCTTTGATACTTCAATGCAGCTTTGCTTTTTCTGGGAAACACCATTTTACACAAAGATAGTGTGATCATTCCAGCCAAACACTTGCCAGCTATAGAAGTTCACCTCCTCATCCCCATGGAGCTACCTCTAGTGTCCCCAGGGCCGGCATGAGCAAGCACCATGTGCAAAGATTCTGGGGACCCCAACGATTAGCAAAAGGAAAAGAAATGCCAGCTTTGCCCTAGCTTTGCAGCCCAAGATGTAATTAAGCAACATTTTCATTCGGGGGTTGGGGGGGGGGGGACTTATTCCATAATGCCACTTTCTCAGCATAATAGTTCTAAAAAGAAACAGGGGAGTTCCTGTCGTAGCTCAGCGGGTTAAAAATCCAACAGAGTCTCTGTGAGGATGCAGGTTCAAGCCCTGGCCTCGCTCAGTGGGTTAAGGATCTGGTGTTGCCTTAAGCTGCAGTGTAAGTAACAGATGCAGTTCTGCTTCAATCCCTAGCCCAGGAACTTCTGTATGCCATAGACACAGCCCAAAAAAACAATCTGAAAACAGGGAGTGGTTGACCATACCTCTTAATGGGTAGTGCTGGACTGCATTTAGAATTACAGGTTTTGTATCATTACTTGAGGATTTTTAACTTCACCAAAGAAACCAATAATGAGTAAAAAGAAAAAAAAAAATTTTTAATTTCCCAAGGACCTAAATAGTTATTTACTGCAGATATAGCAACTCAAGTCATAATTTGTTTCTTAATTCTCCCCACAGTTGCTGTAGTTAAGGTTTCTGCTTTTTATTTGGAAGTGTGATTTCACTTGTAGTTTTGTCTCCCCCAGCCCATAAAGACTTCATAAAAGCTTAAGGGGCTAATATTTTTTGGAGTGTGTATGTTAAATATTAATGGCAGTTTGTTCTGAGATTCTGCCTTCCCCACAGAGTCTTTAAAAGCTGAATTATACCAAAAGTTATAACATTACACAAGAGGAGCAACAGTCTTCCCCATAATGAAGTCATTTGTTCATCAGCCTTAAAATATTCAGTGGTTTGGTTATGCCTCCTTTTCTCCCTCCCCCTCTCCTTCAGAGGAAGCATTAGAAATGCAAAGGACACACCTGGCCATCACATAGCACCCATTTTAATGCAGTTTTTACCCCACAATGCTTGACTGTTCAACGTAATTATATCAAGAAAAAAATTGTAGCCCTTTTCTCTGAGAATTAAGCACACATTTCAATGCTCAGGGGCCACCAACGGGAAAAGCCGTTTTAATTTTGGAACAAACAGCAAAATAACCAATCAATCAATGGAAAAATGGGCAAAAGACCTGAATAGACATTTCTCCAAAGAAGATATACAGATGGCCAACAAACACATGAAAAAATGCTCAACATCGCTGATTATAAGAGAAATGCAAATCAAAACTACCATGAGATACCACCTCACCCCAGTCAGAATGGCCATCATTCATAAATCCACAAATAACAAGTGCTGGAGGGGCTGTGGAGAAAAGGGAACCCTCCGGCACTGTTGGTGGGAATGTCAACTGGTACAGCCACTCTGGAGAACAGTTTGGAGATACCTTAGAAATCTATACATAGAACTTCCATATGACCCCGCAATCCCACTCTTGGGCATCTATCCGGACAAAGCTCTACTTAAAAGAGACACACGCACTCGTGTGTTCACTGCAGCACTATTCACAATAGCCAGGACATGGAAACAACCCAAATGTCCATCGACAGATGATTGGATTCGGAAGAGGTGGTATATATACACAATGGAATACTACTCAGCCATAAAAAAGGATGACATAATGCCATTTGCAGCAACATGGATGGAACTAGAGAATCTCATACTGAGTGAAATGAGCCAGAAAGACAAAGACAAATACCATATGATATCACTTATAACTGGAATCTAATATCCAGCACAAATGAACATCTCCTCAGAAAAGAAAATCATGGACTTGGAGAAGAGACTTGTGGTTGCCTGATGGGAGGGGGAGGGAGTGGGAGGGATCGGGAGCTTGGGCTTATCAGACACAACCTAGAATAGATTTACAAGGAGATCCTGCTGAATAGCATTGAGAACTATGTCTAGATACTCATGTTGCAACAGAAGAAAGGGTGGGGGAAAAATCTGTAATTGCAATGTATACATGTAAGGATAACCTGACCCCCTTGCTGTACAGTGGGAAAATTAAAAAATTATAAAAAAAATAAATAAAATAAAATAAAATTTCTAAGCAACAACAACAACAACAACTAAATTTCGGGACAAGTAGATCAAGCACTGTGTTGGGCAAGGATCTGGGTGGACACGCTGGGGTGAGCTGTGAGGAGGATGTGGGGCGGGGGTGCCCACACACCAAGCCCTGGGACGTTTAGAATGACTTGTTCTTTTCTGAGGAGGAGAAGAGACTTGTGGCTGCCTGATGGGAGGGGGAGGGAGTGGGAGGGAGTGGGAGGGATCAGGAGCTTGGGCTTATCAGACACAACTTAGAATAGATTTACAAGGAGATCCTGCTGAATAGCATTGAGAACTTTGTCTAGATACTCATGTTGCAACAGAAGAAAGGATGGGGGAAAAAATGTAATTGTAATGTATACATGTAAGGATAACCTGACCCCCTTGCTGTACAGTGGGAAAATAAAAAAAAAATAAAAATAAAAAAATGAAAAAAAAAAAAAAAAAAAAAAAGAATGGCTTGTTCTCTGCCCTGCAGAAGTCAATAACCTATACGGATTACAATAAACTCCTGCAGGAGTGCAGGGAATTACTGAGGGTCTACTATGTTCTAAGAACCATGTTTTATGCTGAGAAAGTAAGTATGAATAAAGTGCTGATAGTCTCTGCAGGATTCTGTTTCCAGGGAGAAGATGGCCATGTGCCAGTGTCAGGAAAATAAAAGAAGTCCACCTAGCTAAGTCATGAAAAGGAAGTATCTTGGCTTGTGTAACTTAGAAGTCCGAAGTCTATCTTTAGAAGATAACCACACTTTCATTAGCTTTGGCCAAAATCCTGGGATGGGGGTTGGAGTGGGGCTAAGCCACGGGGCTCTTATTAGTCAGATTGAGGACATTTGCTCAGTCTTAAAGCAAACATCTATAGCCCTGGATTGACAGTACTACCAGGGAAACATGAAATGAGGAAATGCGTTAGTCATTTTCCAAATGAAGATTATGCATCTATAAGCAAAACGAAGAAGAAAAACACTGTATAGTCTCAAACCGCAATACCCCCTAAGAATATCTAACCTCCTTGCAAAACAGAAATAGATTCACAAAGAGAACAGACTTGTGGTTGTTGGGGGGGTTGGGGTGGGGTTAGGAAGGAATAGGGTGGTCAGGGAGTTTGGGGTTAGGAGATGCAAACTATTACATTTAGAATAGCTAAGAAATAAGGTCCTACTCTATAGCACAAAGAACTATATCCAGTCTCCTGGGATAGGCCATGATGGAAGATAATATAAACAGATACATTAAATTTAAGAAAGATAATATAAAACAGTCATATCGATGACTGAGTCACTTTGCTGTACAGCAGAAATTGGCACAAGATTGTAAATCAACTATAATTAAAAAATATCCTTTTTTTCATGTGCTTGTTGGCCATCTGTACATTTTCCTTGGAAAAATGTCTATTCAGGTCTTTTGCCCCTTTTTCCATTGGGTTGTTGGCTTTTTTGCTATTGAGTTGTACAAGTTGTTTCTATATTTTAGAGATTAGGCCCTTGTCAGTTGCATCATTTGAAACTCTTTTCTCCCATTCTGTAAGTTGTCTTTTTGTTTTCTTTCTGGTTTCCTTTGCTTGTCAGTTTGATTAGGTCCCATTGGTTTATTTTTTATTTATTTCTGTTGCTTTGGGAGACTGACCTGAGAAAATATTCGTAAGGTTGATGTCAGAGAATGTTTTGCTTATGTTCTCTTCCAGCAGTTTGATGGTGTCTTGTCTTATATTTAAGTGTTTCAGCAACCCAATACACAACTGTCAGATTCCTAACCCACTGCACCACATTGGGAACTCCTGATCCTGAAAAGTCTTGACCTATCCCATTCCCAAAAGATAATCAACATAGGTTACAACAAAACAAGGTATTAATATTCAGTAACCTTTTTACGTCTTCTGCTCAATATTACAAAAAATTCACTGCTTGATTACAAGGAATATTTATATTAAAAAACTACCAAATTAAAAAGGTAAGTAAAAGTTGGATATAATAACTGTCAATCACTATGAATTAAAAAGGGATATTGGTAAATTTAAACTCTGGGAAAGCAGTCATGCTCATGAAGCTGGGCCATGGTAGATGAAGACAAGAGAGGTAGGAAGCTTTGTTGTCCCAACCTCTGAAACAACTCAGGAAAATAAGCTGGATCAGAAAACACTGAAAGGTACTTTAAAAAAAAGAGTTTTGGGTTTTTTTGAAGATCATTACATAACATTATTTTGAGTTAAAAAAAAGAAAAGGATGAAGTTAAAAAATGGGGTGCAGTCTATTGAAAACTTCATTTAAAAAACTGCCATTTTTTTGGGCAAAAGACCTGAATAGACATTTCTCCAAGGAAGATATACAGATGGCCAACAAACACATGAAAAAATGCTCAACATCGCTGATTATAAGAGAAATGCAAATCAAAACTACCATGAGATACCACCTCACCCCAGTCAGAATGGCCATCATTCATAAATCCACAAATAACAAGTGCTGGAGGGGCTGTGGAGAAAAGGGAACCCTCCGGCACTGTTGGTGGGAATGTCAACTGGTACAGCCACTATGGAGAACAGTTTGGAGATACCTTAGAAATCTATACATAGAACTTCCATATGACCCTGCAATCCCACTCTTGGGCATCTATCCGGACAAAACTCTACTTAAAAGAGACACATGCACCCGCATGTTCATTGCAGCCCTATTCACAATAGCCAGGACATGGAAACAACCCAAATGTCCATCGACAGATGATTGGATTCGGAAGAGGTGGTATATATACACAATGGAATACTACTCAGCCATAAAAAAGGATGACATAATGCCATTTGCAGCAACATGGATGGAACTAGAGAACCTCATACTGAGTGAAATGAGCCAGAAAGACAAAGACAAATACCATATGATATCACTTATAACTGGAATCTAATATCCAGCACAAATGAACATCTCCTCAGAAAAGAAAATCATGGACTTGGAGAAGAGACTTGTGGTTGCCTGATGGGAGGGGGAGGGAGTGGGAGGGATCGGGAGCTTGGGCTTATCACACACAACCTAGAATAGATTTATAAGGAGATCCTGCTGAATAGCATTGAGAACTATGTCTAGATACTCATGTTGCAACAGAAGAAAGGGTGGGGGGGAAAAACTGTAACTGCAATGTATACATCTAAGGATGACCTGACCCCCTTGCTGTACAGTGGGAAAATAATAAAAAAAAAATGCCATTTTAAAGAAACTATGTCTTAATTTAGGGTCTAAGTAGGGAGAATAGAATCCCTAAGTTTTGCCCATGAAGACCACCTAATAGTGAATATATATGTTCAACACTGGTCAAAGCTACAAGCAACAATTCTATAAATGGGAACCAAGGTGAACATTTAGAACAATAGTAAACACTAGAATGAAATACACAAGAAGCATAATCCAGGGTAAAAATAGAGAAGGGTTCAGGAAAGGCATGGAGTGGCCTGTAGCTATTCATGTGATCATGAGCCAATGATCACAGAGTTATGAGTAATTCGCTATCAATTTAAGTTCTAGACAAGAAGGATAATACCAGTGAGATACGTACATCGTATACAGCCTCAGGGTCCATACTGAATTGTTTTCTCATCTATAAACTTATATTTAGGATGAAGTAGCCTTCCTTTTAAAAGTACAAGGACTTTTCACATTCCACCTGACCAACTGTCTTTTATTTTCATGATTCAAGGAAACTAAGCTATGTATCTCTTTCTAGAATCAGACCAGTTGCACTTTACTCTAAGAATAGGTAGGTTGAGATGATTTTATCAGCTGGAGAGGGTGGGAACTTTATATACTTAGAGAATCACCATTGTTCAGTGAGTCACTTTTAAGTATCAACTGTTTTCATTGATTTTCTAATTTATCCTTTCAATAAATATTTGTGGAGAGGAAGCCTCTGCTTCTGGCCATACTGATTCCACTGCCACCAAACAAGGCTTCTCATCCTAAACATTGACACTCAAGAAAATATCAAAGGCAGTAGTTTTTAGACAAACAGGCAATCTAAGAGTGGCATCCCAGACAGAAGAAAAACTTTGGAGGTGATCACCACAATCCCTCACTCCCTGACAAGAAATGGTTTCCAGCAGCAGTGTCCAAGTCAAAGGAGAGCACAGCAGTCCTGCTGAGAACAGATTTAAGGGCATCTGGAGAATGGCACCTAAAAATCGAAGGAAAGGGGATTAGGGAAGGGGGGATTTTTGCAGAGGAAGTTCTTGAAGTCTACATAAAGTCTTCATGCATGTTCCTGCTAGGGAAATCTCCTAAAGCTTACTCAGTTTCCGCTTTTATGAGGCTGCAGTAAGATCAGAGACACTAGGAGTTCCCACTGCAACCCAGCAGCTTAAGAACCTGACGAGTATCCATAAGGATGTGGGTTCGATCCCTGGCCTCACTCAGTGAGTTAAAGGTCAGGTATTGCCACAAGCTGTGGTGTAGGTTGCAGATGCGGCTCAAATCTGGCGTTGCTGTGCCATCATGCAGGCCAGCAGCTGCAGCCCCAATTCAACCCCTAGCCCCCACAAACTGAGAAACTAAAGACTAAGGAATACAGACTGAGCAGCAGTGCTGGATGATTTGGGGGTCCTGCCAGAATGGACAGATCTTTGCAACATACAACATACCTGGTACTCAGCTAAGATAACAGAAAGTTCATGAATTTGGAGAATGGACTATTGCCTCGAGTAAGACCTAGGCTACAGTCACTGTCACAAAGCATGAAAGCAAGTCCTAACATCATTAGCTGGGAGACAGAACTTGAAAAATTCTCAACAAGTCTGAGTGGTTTGAGAAACACTTGTCCTGAATTCTCACTGACAAAGCAAGATACCAAGCTCATATAAGTCCAAGATGATCAGGTAGTAATTGAACTGAGTAACTGGGTCACCATGCTGCACAGTAGAAAAAAAAAAAAAAATATATATATATATATATATATACATATAAATAAATAAATGATTAAAAAAAGAGAATTAACTTTTTCAAAGAAAAATGGCAAAATCTCAAGTCTCTGCAAGGTATTAACTAAAATATCACATGTCTTTAGACACACAAAGATACAGAAAAAAATGTGATCCATGATCAGCAAAGAAAAAAAAAAAAAAGAACCTGAAGGTGCAGAAGTTAGAATTAGAAGACAGCAGTCATAGTGTTTATTCTAAGTATATCCAAAGAGGTAAAGCAACGTGTGATTTTCAAGAATAAAGAGAGGAAATATCAATAAAATTTTTAGAAAAAAAACCAATAGTGTTTTCACTTTATAAAGTAATGAATTATTTCACACATATTTTGTCTCCCCACTATTTCCATTTGTCTGAGCAACAATGTCTCATAAAAATAGATTCAGAAGTCTTTAAAAAAATGTTAGAAAACAAAAATATATAAAAAGCATCAGATATTATCACTAAGTAGCATTTATCCTAGAAATACAAGTTTCAGTATTCAAAACCAGACTAGTAGTAGAAAAGAAGTTATGCAATTATATTAATAAACTGTAAACCAGATATAATGGAAAAAATAAAAATCATTAAAAAAAGCATCTGATGAAATTCAAATCCATTCCCTTGAAAATAAAACACCTTAGCAAACAGGAAATATAAAGAAATTTTATCAACCTAATGAAGACAATCTATGAAAAATCTACAAAATCATGCTAATAGTTAAAGACCAAATGCTTACTCTCTAAAAGTGGAAATAAGACATAAATGTCCCCTATTAAAACTTGTATTTAATGTTGTTCTATCCAGTGCAGTAATGTAAGAAAAAGGAACAACATGCATAAAGACTGGAAAATAGAAAGTAAAACACAATTGTCCATATAAAACATACATAAAAAAACTGATGGATTACAAAATCTATAAAGATTGCAGTATACAAAATCAGTACATAAGTATTTGTTTCTATATACTAGCAAAAAACAATTGGAAAAAAAAACTTTAATATCTACAATAAATTTCAAAAAAAATTAATTTACCGAAAACTTTAATACTTTTATGCTAAAAACAAAAATACGGCAAAAAACTAGTGCTCAGAGAAAATTTTTTAAACCAATATAAATTAAGAGCTATCTCATGTGTAGGGATTTAGAGTTTTAATACCCTCAAGATGTCAACTGACCTATAGATTGAATGAAATCCCATTGAAAACCCCAGCAAACACTTTTGTAGAAATTTCCAGACTGGGCATATATCCAGACAAAACATTCATTGAAAAAGATACATGCACCCATATGTGCATAGCAGCACTATTCACAATAGCCAAAACATGGAAACAACCTAAATGTCCATCGACAAATTAATGGATTAGGAAGATGTGGTACATATATACAATGGAGTACTACCCAGCCATTAAAGAGGACAAAATGATGTCATTTGCAGCAATAGTGGCTACAACTAGAGATTCTCCTGCTAAGTGACTTAAGTCAGAAAGACAAAGACAGAAAGGCAAAAACAAATACTCTATGATATCACTTATATGTGGAATCTAAAACATGGCTCAGATGAACTTATCTACGAAACAGAAACAGATCATAGATCACGGACATGGAGAGCAGACTTGTGTTTGCTGAGGGGAGGTCGTGGGACAGAGAGGAACGTAGGGTTGCCAGATGCAAACTATTTCATTTGGAATGGATAAACAGTGGGATCCTACTGCACAGCACAGAGAACAAGGTCCAATCTCTTGGGTCACAACATGACGGAAGACAGTATGGGAAAAAAAAAAAAGAATGAACATGTATGTATGACTGGATCACTTTGCTGTACAACAAACTGAAGGAACAATATGAATCAACTATAATACAAAATGTTTAATAAATTCATATGGAACATAAAAAAACACCCCGAATAGCCAAAATATTCTGGAAAAAAATAAGATTGGAGGGCTTAACCTCCCTAACTTCACTAATCATTGTAAAACTACAGCAGTCAAGACGATGTGTTATCAGCATAAGAACAGATATATTTAGATCAATGGAACACTTGATCTTAGCCAAAAGGCTGAGAGGTGACAGACAAACAGACCAGAATAGGCCCACCCATATATATAACGAATTGATTTAACAAACTTTGAGATAGCATAACAATTCAAATCATATAATTCATTTAAATTGGAAAATTAAGCAAGTTTTAATATATTCACAGAGTTGCACAACAATCAACACAATTTCAGAACACTTTCAACCTCCCCCAAAGAAACCACACACAATTAGCAATTATTCCCACTCTGACACCATACCCCTCCCCTGAGCCCTCACCAATCATTAATCTACGGCCTGTCTCAATAAAGTCGCCCATCCCGGACATTTCATGTAGAAGAAATCATGCAATATGTGCTTGACTAGCTTCTTTAATGTATCATTATGTTTTCCAAATTCATCCACATTGCAGCATTATCGGTACTTGATTCCAACTAATATGCCATTGCAAGTATATATATTTTCTTTATTCTCCTTCAGTTGATGGGTATTTGCATGCTTTCCACCATTTGGCAATTATGAATAATGAATGTTATGAGCAATCCTGTACAAGTTTTGTGTGGACCTATTTTTAGTTCTTTTGGGTATATACCTAGGGGTAAAAAGGCATTAATCATTTGTTAACTCTATGTGTACCTTTTTGGGGAACTTCCAGACTATTTCCCAAAGTAGCTACACTCATTTACCAGCAGTGTATGAAAGTTCCAATTTACCTACATCCTCACCAAAACTTACCAGTATCTTTTTAATTATAGCCATCATAGTGGATATAAACTGGCATCTTATTACGGTTTTGGTTTTCACTTCCCTGAGATTTAATCAATTGATTTTTGACAAAAGTAATCAAATGGCTCAAGGATAGACTGTTCAAAAAATTGTAATGAAACAACTGTTTATCCATGGACACTCACACACACACACACACAACTCCTATGTCACACATCCATAAAATTTTAACTTGAAATGGATCATAGACATAATTTAAAGGCTAAAATTATAAAATTTTTAGAAAACATAGCAGACTATTTTTAACATGTGGTAAGCAAAGATTTTTGAGAAAAAAATAACACTTTTTTTTTAATATCTGCACTGGCAGCACATGCAAGTTCTGTGATTGAATCTCAGTCACAGCAGCAATGTACATCACAGCTGCAGCAATGTTGGATACTTTAAACCACTTCCCCAGGCTGGGGAGTGAGTCCATGCCTCTGAAGTGACCAGAGCTGCTGCAGTTGGAATCTTAACCCACTGTGCCACAGTGGGAAATCCACAAATTATTTTTAAAGCACAAATAAATAATATGCAAATTCAACATTGTTAAAATTAAAGCCTTTTGTTCTTCCAATGATAACATAAAATCTTACAATCGGAAAAACTGGTCTTTAATGATCTAGGTCTGATCAGTGGTTACCAGGACAGGATGGCATAAAGAAACTTTGTGGGATAATGGTTAACATTATCTGCTTTAATTGAGTGGTAGTTATAAAATTTATACATTTTCAAGAATAATATCCTGTATATTTAAAGTAACTTTGTGAATTTTCCTATAAGTAAATTATACCTCAGTCAAGTTTATATTGTAATAGGATTACAAGCACTGTGTTATGTGAAGGGTATACAGATGATAAAGGAACCATGTGTAACCTCCACTTTCATGCAAGTTGTAATCCAGTGTACTTGCACATTATTTGGTTGATTTATTCAACCTCTTAAAAGGAAATATTAGCTGGAACTATGCTCTTTTAAGACATGAGGAAATAACAGCTCAGATTTTAAATGAACAGCTAAAATCAAAGACATATTATTGAGTACAGCAGGATTCAAGCCCAGAATTTTTACCATAAAGACAGCTTTTTTCCTACTAACTGAAAAGTGACTTATTTTACTATTTCACCAATATTTACAGACCACACATACACGTGCATTGCACTAACAGCATGACTTCATAGGAGGAAGCATAGTTCAGGAAAACCCCTATCTGAAGACGTAGGCAAGCTCCACCTCTTTCTAGTTTTATTACCCTAGAAAATGTATTTAACCACTTTGAGACTTGGTTTCTTTTTCTCTAGGACTGGAGTGAACTACCTATTTATAAATGCCATAGCACATACAAATAATCAACCAACCTGGATTTAGAAAGTTTCTTCTTTCCTGCATGCTTCTAAACACATACATGAAAACATGCATATATTACAGTTGTTTCTGATAGTAAAAATTGCTATGTATGTGCCTGTATCCAAAGAAGTGTTTGTGTTCGTATTTTTGCAGTATACTTTTTTTTTTTTTTTTTTTTGCTTTTTAGGGCCAAACCAGGCTAGGGGCAGAATTGGAGCTACAGCTGCTGGCCTACACCACAGCCACACCAACACAGGATCCAAACTGTGTCTGCAACCTACACCACAGCTCAAAGCAACTCAGAATCCTTAACGCACCGTGTAAGGCCACAGATTAGACGCCCATCCTCATGGATCCTAGTTGGATTTGTTTCTGCTGCACCATGAAGGGAACTCCTGCAGTACACATTGTACATTCAATGTAACATACATGCAGATCCACATGTTAAGTATCTACCTCATTCCTTTTAATAGTTATGTGATATTCCTTTGCTATGTTGACATTTTTCCCATCTCCTTGCGGAAGAAGTTCCACAATGTTCTCTTGGGAGGTGGGGGGTACTATAAACAATGTTGTAGGGAGTTCCTGTTGTGGCTCAGTGCTAACGAACCCTACTAGAATCTACAGGGACACAGGTTTGATTCCTGGCCTCGATCACTGAGTTAAGGATCCAACGTTGCCCCGAGTGTGGTGTAAGTCAGACACAGTCCAGATCCTGTGTTGCAGTGGCTGTGATGTAGGCTGGCAGCTGTAGCTCCAATTGACCCCTAGCCTGGGAACTTCCGTATGTCTTGAGTGCAGCTCTAAAAGCACAAAAAAATCAAAAACTGTAGATCTGTGTGCACACAAACTGCCTCAGTGCTATTGATTCTGTAGGAAGGATGGGCTCTTTAAAAGAAGTAAACTGCTACCGTAAGAGTTATGCATTGGTCACTTTAACAATTACTACCAAACTAAAATCTAAAATATTCGTAGCCATTCGAACATATTCCCACAGCAATGTATGTCTATAAATATCCTGAAGTCACCTGCCCTCTACGATATTTATCCCAAACAAATAAATTTATATCTATCATGTTCTGCCCATCCAAACCCAGTGCCTCTGCTTTCTTTATCCCAGGCAAGCGTGATCACGTCATAGCTGGTCTATGATTAGCCACCCCTGAAACACAGGTCTGGGCTCTTGAGTAGAGAGTCATTGGGCCAGGGTCCACGGCATGGCAACAACAGACGCAGGCTTTTCCTGCACTCTGGCAGCTCTGTATTTACCCTTTTCCACATGTCTGAGCTAATGACTCTGCCGATGTGGAGCAGAGGATTACACTAAGCCACTCTTTGTAATGCTCGCTTGACTGAGGATGAACTCAGGATGAAATGATGTTTGTAATGTTCTTTCAGGAATTTCAAGCCATTGAATTTTTCCAATATTTATATTGAGCAACTCACATGTATCTGTCAGTCTCTGTCTCTCTACTCCTATCTATCTCTAAAACCCTGCTTTTTTGTTCCCAACTATTTTCAAAGCGCTTACAGCTATAACCCATAACCAGATAGGATATAACATCACTCAGAGGCATGGAACAAGATTTCAAATGAGGGTACTGGTATTATTTACCACTTCCCCTGGGTTTATATTCAGGCCTTTAAGCATTAGCTGCAGACAGGATTTAAATGCCCCTTGCATGTCGTTCCCTTTTCTCTTTTCAGTTTCAACTCTGCTTCACTCCTTCAGAGATCCCAAGTTAACTTTGAGGCTATCGTTCACCATTGAGGATGTCTGGATTCATCCCAGCTCCATGCTGGGATGGCCATCGCTGATATTTAATGAGAAGTATTTCAACATTCTACCTTGCTAAAAATCATTCCATACAGAAAATTTAAATAGCCACTCTTCTAAAAATCCTCTCTCCATCGGGAACCAGAATGGGCAGAAGCAAGGTGGGGAAAAACCTGCTCACTTCCACCTGTCCACAGGGAGAGAAACAAGTCGTAACCCCCCATCTTGAGGAGCTCCTCTTCTAGCAAGGTCAGAGGCATTCACAACTAACTCCAATGATAAGAGTTAGAATGGGATGAGGCCGAAGAATAGAAATAAGGAACACAGAACAACTCCATAACACAAGAAACTGGGTGTCTTGCCCTTGACTGAATGGCCTGGAGAAGGCGAAGACTAAGCTAAGGACAGCAGTGAAAGCACAGATGCTATAACCACTATGGCACTCTCAAGTCAGCACCCCTTTGAAAACCTAAACTATCATAATTACAGTAGTTTCAAGTTTAGAATTCAAAGATTAATGTTCAGTCTATCGGAAGACACTAGAAGATATTTTCTTAAGAAAGTCATGAAGACATTTTCAGTTTGTCATTATTTCTCATCTTCCAGCTCAGGCCCCAGTGCACAGCCTGAATCTCAGTATTTCCAGAGCCCTGCGCACACAAGAGAGAGTGATGGGTGATTTACAACTACGAAAACAAGCCACTTGGGACACTCTTGAGAAAGCGGCCATCCTGGGCATTGTTAATGCTAACCCTGTGGCCAAAAAGTCCTAGGACACCGATGTAGCCATCACTAGGGCTTCCAGCTCAAAACCCGCAGCGGAATATCTTCATAATGATCAGGGCTCATGGGAGCCCTTGATTTCTTATATATACGGGACAGTGCCTGGAGGCCTAGACTGATAAACCAGGCTCTCTTTCCTGAGCATACAGAATAGGGTTCTAACAGCTGACAGGTCCAGTTGTTGTTAATGCCAATAAAAGGACACATCCCACGTCCCTTACAATTAAGCTAGCAGGTCCCTCGTTAACACTACCTTGAGGAAAAATGAAGACAGGAACCAAAATAAAATTTAAAATATATCCAAAAGTAGAGCAAACAGACATCTGCAAATAGTCCTTGGCTCAAATGTTTTTATTTGTTTGTTTTTTGTAACTGAAGTATGAACAAATGGACAAGCCTGCTTGCAAAAAAAATCAAGGGTGAACTCAACATTTTGCCCCAGATAATGAAAAGGGCAAGCAACAGGAGTCATTATTAAACACTGCTAGTCAGAGAAGCTCATAGAAATTCTAGCGAAAATGGCAGAAAATACCATTTTTTCAGGTTCAAGCTGTAATTGCCAACATGTAAACAATGTGTCTGAGATAATGGGTTTGGAAGGACAGAGCAACTAGAGAGGTATACATGTAACCACGGATCTAGTCCTTGAGACCACTTCGTACATTCACTCTACTCATTCAGTATTTCACTCTGCTGCTTCCAACCTCCTAAAAAGGTGTACACACGTGTACGCATTTGAATGTGTGTGTGAAGATGACAGTATGAAGTAAGAAATGGAAAGTAACAATATGGAAAATGAAACAGCCAAGAAAATCAGACCTTTGATCTATTAAGACAGGTTATGTCTTAAAATGATTCCAAGATACCCTTGCACTACAATCAGCTTTTTCTTGCCCTGCCTCAAGCCCTTTCATCAGGTCCTCCTTTTGTTTACACAGTTTCCATATGTGCCAGGACACAGAATTAAATGGGCTTAGGCCAAGCCCTTCGCATGGGAAGGATATACACAGAGCCCTTGACTTAACAGTACCATTCAACTTATAGCTTTTTTTACTTTACAATCTTGCAAAACTGACACATTCAGTAGAAATGGGGCTTCAAATTTTGAATTTTGATGGTTTTCTGAGTCAGTAATATGCTGCATAATGCTCACTCATGATGCTGGACCAAGGCAGCTCCCAGTCAGCCATGTGATAAGGAGGGTAAACCACCAGTAACACTCAATCATTCTGTACCTAGACAGCCACTCTGTTTTTCACCTTCAGGAAAACACTCAGTAAATGACATTAGATATTCAACATTGTATTATAAAATGGGGTTTTATTTAGATGTTTTCGCCCAACTGTAGAATAACTTAGGTGTTCCACGCATATTTAAGGTAGGCAAAGCTAAGCTAAGCTGTTTGGTAGATTAGGTGTATTAAACACATTTTCAACTTCTATTTTCAACTTAGGATGGGTTTATCAGGAAGAATCCCCATCCTAATTCAAGGAAGACCTGTACAGTATTATCCTTACCTTCAAACAACTTCAAGGAAACCAACAAGAGAAATTAGAATGCCCTTAGCCATTATACTCTTTTTTGCAGCAAAAATGTGCTAATACTGAATCTGTCTTTTCTTCTCCCCCCATTTTATGTTGGTCCTCTGGTTTCCTGTGCTGGACCAATTCTCTTCCTCTCTTATTGGCCAGTTTAGCTTTGTATGTCTCATGGATGGTGTGATCTTGATGCTCTTACTTCCCAGAAACATCAACATTACATTCCTAGAGATGGCAGGTACACACCACTTGGAATGTGGATCCAACACTGTTTTAGCCACAGAAAGGTAAAAATTAGGGAAGAAATCTTGACAATGATTCAGCAGTGCCACATCGTTTCACTTGAGTTATTAAAAAGCACCATCAAAAACTGATGGCAAGAATAGGACTAAAAACAAACACAATTGACTTCTCATCCAGGAATCTTACTGTTACTTCATTCCTTCTGTCCTCCATCCATCCATGCATTCTAAGAGTATTTAAGTGATTACACTATACATCTAATAACAAGCACTGTAAAAAGGCCGTGTGTAGAAGGTCAGTAAGGGAAGGATCCTTGTCCTCAAGAAGCTCAGGCCTCAATTAAGTAAATCTTTGGTTCTCACCATAGCTAGAGTGTAATATAAATTCCACAAAAAGGATGCAGAGATCAAAAATGTTTATAATAAAAAATTAAGGAGAAACAAACACTGATCATTGACTATAAGGGTATTTACTATCCATTATAGGCAAAATAAAGCCATCAGAATAACTGAAGTTTAAGAGAGTCTAGATGAGTCATGAGGCTCAATATTTTTTTTCAACAGTACTTACTTGGAGTGGTGTGGCTTTTATTTTACAGGCACAGCTTTTTTCCTGTGCCTGCCCAATCAAGGTTACAGGTTTGGCATCTGCAGTAGGAGAATAATGACCCCAAAGACGCCCCCATCCTAATTCCCAGAACATGTGAATATGTTATTTTACAAAGCAAAGGAGAATTAAGATTTCAAATATTGACTGCTATTTCAAATAAAATTAACATTGCTAACCTTAAAACAACATTATCCTGGATTATCTGGGTGGGCCAAGGGTAAACAAAAGGGCCTTCAAATGTGGATGAGGCAGGTGCAAGAGCCTGTGTCAGAGTGAAGTAACAGGAGGCTCAACCCATCAGAGGTGGCTTTGAAGATGGAACAGAGCCAGGAGCCAAGGAACAGAAGCTGGAAAAGATAAGGAAATAGATTCTCTCCAACAGCCTCCAGGAGGAAGGCAGCCCCACTGAAAGCCTTGCCATTAACCAAGTGAGACTGATTTTTGCTGTCTTTCAGAACTGTGACATAATAAATTTACATCATCCTGAGCCATCAAGCTTGTAGCACTCTGTTACAGCAGCAATGAGAAATGCACACGGTGTCCAGTGATCTCTACAAGGTTCAAGTGGCAATCACCCCCAAACAAACTCATTCATTCTTTCTCATTCCCATTAATATTGATCCTCTTTCTCTCTCTCCACTTCCTTCCCTCCAAACTACCCAGCCCTGCTTTTATTTGCCTTCCTCATCCCTTTTCTCATTTTAGGCTTTTTTTTTTTAATGTTTCATTTTACAGTTGCACCTGTGTCATATGGAAATTACCATGGTAGGGGTGGAATCAGAGCTACAGCTGCCAGCCTACACCACAGCTACAGCAATGCTAGATCTGAGCTCCATCAGTGACTTCACCACAGCTTGCACCAACAACGGATCCTTAAGCCACTGAGCAAGGCCAGGAATCGAACCCCCATCCTCATGGATATTAGTCAGGATCTTAACCCACTGAGCCACAATGGGAACACCTTTAGTCCTCCTTCTTTCTGTTCTATATTAATTCTATTTATATTCCATTAAAAAATCCATTAAGTCTGCCTTGGTTTCTCTTTTGTTTCTTTAACTTTCACCCATTCTCTTAATAAGTGCCCACCCCCAAAACACGCACGCACACACACACACACAAATATAAAGTAGTGTTTAGGAGGAAAAGGGCAAGAAGTTGTAAATACCACTATATATTTATGTACTTATTCTCTCATCACAGTAAGTCTTCCGAATAACTTAATTTAAAATATGGAAACCATCATGCCTACTTCACCAGCATCCTACAGGTTACCATTAATTTATAATTATTCCTAACAATGTAGAAAACATTCCAATATAAAAAAAACATGTAAGAATGAAAACAATTTCAGTTCAGGTGCAAAACCTAGAAATCAACCGTCTCAGTCCTTATCAGAAGTCATTCTATTCACCACGTAAGTTGTCTATTGAAGAAAAAGAAAGGAAATACAAGACTCATCCCAGTTTTCCAAGTAATGCAGTCTAAATGTACTTGAATTAGCTATTCACTTGAATTTATCAAGATGCAGTTTTCATTTCAGATGAAAACCAGTCTGGTTTCAAACATGGCTCTGTGCACCGAGGAAAGAGACGCCTCCGAGTATGTGGAAGCCCATCTGAATAAGCTTTCAGTATAATCCAATAGCAGCTGGGAAATAAAATGCTTCTGGTGCAGATGGGCAAGTGTTCTACAGAAAACATTTTTATCCTTTTTTAATAAAAGCGGTTTTTTGTTCTCACTTTTAATACAAACATCAACATAAAGAAAATTTCAAAGAATTCACTGCAAAGTACACTCTTAGAAAAACCCATCAAGTTTTAAAATTTTTAAATCTCCTCATGTCTCTGTGTGTGTATGTTTTCTACAGAAGACAAATAAACATACCCAGTGGCAATAGGTTAGGTTATAAAAGTTTAGCAGTCATTTGAGACTCACAATAGCGTTCTCCATGACTTAATTTTTTTAAGCTGGCAAACTAAAAGTATATTTAACCCACAATACACTACGAGAGTAAATTTTATCCAAGGAAATAAAGAAGAATGTTGTTACCATTCTGGGAATAATAAAATTAATAAATACTCTGCTTTATGATAGATCTATGATTTTTAAAATGTGGACAATACTTGATGCCTCATATCTCTAAACATGTGAGGAACATTTATCAGTATTCCATATTTGGCTTTATTTTTTTAATTTTTTTTTCTTTTTACAGCCACACCTGCCACACATAAAAGTTCTCAAGCCAGGGGTCAAATCAGAGCTGCAGCCGAGGTCTACACCAGAGCATGGCAATACCAGTTCCAGCCACATCTGTTCACGAAACCACAGCTTATGGCAATGCCAGATCCTTAACCCACTGACAGAGGCCACGGATCAAACCCACATCCTCACACAGAGACAAACGTCAGGTCCGTAACTCAGCCACAACAGCAACTCCTGTATTCTATACTTGGCATGTTAGAGGTTTAAGTGAAGAAAATCTCTTCATGTTCAAGGAATGTGAACATTAGAATCCCTAACTTGAGTTTTTCCCGCAATCTCTGTCAGAACAAAGCAAAGCATGGTGGCCACATTCCAGCAGACCCTCTAAACACACCGTCAACGAAGTTATTAATTAACCAAGCTTATTGAGTGCCTACTAAGCATCATGTAGCAAGCTGGTTCTTTCCTTACAATGACCTCGTGAGTAGACTGTCATTATCCCCACTTCACAGATGGAACGTAAGGCATTTTCATCACATAGCTAACGTCCCTTACACGCAGGATGTGGCTCAGTTTCATGTCATCTCTTTCAAGCCTCCCAACAGTCTTCTGAGGTCAGTGCTCTTCTTACCTTGCCTATACTGAGCAGCAAACTAGAACATCACAGAATTGAAGCAACTGGACAGAAATCAGACACCATGTTAAGAAGGTAGCCAAGAGTCAATCCTGAATTTTGTTGGAGGCCACATCCCAAGCTCTTCACCCCTACGTTCAGGGGATTTCTCCGCAGTGGAAAATGACTAAGATGTAAAGCAGAGGTTTAACCTCAATTTCTTACTCCAAAGCCTAAACGATCCATTTAGTGGAGAAGGTAAGCTATGTAATGCAATAATTACAATGCTACATGAAAAGTGCCGTCGTCTTTGTGTGAGGGGCTAAGGCAGGGTAGACTTTATTTTTGTCTCTTTAAGACCACACCCGAGGCATATGGAGGTTTCCAGGCTAGTGTTCCAATCGGAGCTGTAGCTGCTGGCCTACACCAAAGCCGCAGCAAAGACAGATTTGAGCCTCATCTGCAACCTATACCACAGCTCACGGCAACACCAGATCCTTAGCCCACTGAGCCAGGCCACGAATCAAACCCGCAACCTCATGGTTCCTCATCAGATTCGTTTCCACTGCACCACGCCGGGAACACTCAAGGCAGGGTAGACTTGTAAGTCAGGTTTATCGAGTTGAGATTTCAAGGTGAATGTAACTTAAACAGAAGTAAAGGGCAAAGTTTTTCAGCAGAGGGAAGATAGTCCCAGCAGCCCAGGTTCATGAAAACAACATATACATTCAGGCAACAAGACCTCAATATAATGGCAACAATATTCATACTTGGAAATGATGGGAAGTTAGACTGGAAATGTAGGTGAAGATCAGTGTGTACTCTTAACTGGAGATACGCTGCTGTGAAAACCAAAGAGTAGCCCGTTTTTCTGGTGAGGGCCAATGGGTCCTTCACCTGCATGTTGAAAAGCATTTTGAAGGAAAGGCCAAATAGTGGCTGTGCAATGGAGCCAGCCTCAGTTTTTATCTGCTCACATATTCATGTGTAGGCTTTGGAATCGGAACCTGAAGAGGACCTAGGAGGCACGATTAACTTCCTCAGAAATTTGCTGGAATGTCAAAGAAAGACTTGATTGGTTCACATGAAAATTGTCAATTTAGCGAGAACACAATTTAGAGAGGGAAAGCGCAGCTCTGCTCACTGACGCATGTGCAAGATGAGATGCTGGCAGAGGAATTGTGTATTTATGATAATTTTGCTCTTGCAGGGCAAGGGAGGCCATCTACCAGGGAACTGCAGTAATTAGATGAGGAAAGTGATTGTTCCATAAAACTCAGCTAAAATGTTACAGTGGAGCAGAGAAATGAAGACGAAAGAGTATTTCCCAAATCAGAAAAGATTGTTTTATTGTCTATTTTACAAGCATAGTTAGGATGTTAAATTGGAAGCAAATCTAGCTGGAAAGCAGTAACATTCCAGATTTGGCCATCAAATTAATTCTACTGTAATGAAATGTGAAATTTGACTGAAATGAAGAGGAATTGGATTCAGGCTGCCTATGCTGGTGGCTTTCAATTATAACATTACAGAATCGTCTTCCTTTTGTTAAACATAAAAATAAATGCTGAGCAAACACAGGCAAAAAACATCAAAAGAGCTGCCAATCCAGAGATCTGCAAAGCTTACCTGGGAGGGCAGCAGAAAAATGTGATTATCAAAATTGATCATGGCCAATGTCATTTACTACTCTACTGTCAAAGATGTGGCCACAAATGTAGGTCTTAGGAGGGACTAACATGTCATGGCATGCAATAAGATAGTAAAGTCTGCAGTTGGCTTCTGTATTAGTTAAATATGTTCTAGATTATTCCTGATAATGATGCCAAGCTTGCTCTCCTGCTTTTAGCTGTGCTTTCTCAAAATGAAAAGAAGCTGGTAAAATTCTAACGAGTAACCTAGGTAGCCAACGGGTACTGCTGGAGAACCCAGGATGTTCATGTTACTTCATGTTTTAGCCCTTGAACATGTAGCAGAGGAAACCTATTATGGTTTTGATACAGTGTTATTCTAATGGAGAATATTAATGGTCCTAGGTCTTCTCTGATCCCATTATCAGCTTCTCTCCATGAGAGAGAATAACTGGCCATGTTCTTCAACATTCTACTTTGACTTCTCTACACGGGAGTAAATGATGGACGCAGGCTGTCCAACCTCAACCAAAGTTCACTTTACAGACCTAAGGCAAGGGAGAAAGAAGCATCCTTTATGCTCTCTATTTTAACTTTTTCTATTGACCATAGTTAAAAATTTTATACTTGGGTCGACTGAGTTAAATAAAATATATTATTAAAGTTAAATGCACTTATTTTATTTCTATAATTACCTAAGTGTTTTTAAACTATATGTGCATCTTGCATTAAATTTCTACTGAACAATGCTGATCAAGACAATCCACAGAATAGGGACACTGGACAACTATTTTGGTGTCACCATGTTTACTCCAACCAGGGAACAGTAAGTGGATGCCCTGATAAAAACACATGGTCTCTACAAGTTGTGATCACCTACAAAGGTTTAGGAGCATACTACATTGGTGAAGTTCTTAGGAGTCCAGAGTTCTGGAACATGCTAGCACAATCCTTCTAAATATAGCATCTGGCACCACCTGCCACTGAGAGACAAGGACAACACTGGGAATACTATGCTAATGAGTTTATTGGGTGATTTAAAGGATGTTAATTTTGATTCAACAGTTAGACTAGTCTACATGAAGAAAGCCCTGAAGCTTGGTCCATACAACCTGACAGATTCGATGTGTTAGAGTTGGTACTGGAGGAATCTCATGTGTATCAATAATCTTCCCCTTACTAGTTTCCCAGAAATGTGACCAATCAGACTCTTAAAGAAGCTAGGCATGGATGGATTGACTTTAATGTGAGAAGTAGATTTGATTGAATCAAGGAGGGCACTGTGGTAAAGGTTTTAATACCTTGCCCAGATACCTTTCACTGGGCTAGTACAACCACCATCACCTCTGCCAAACGCTCTGTATGATGGCTGTCAAAAATGTCCCCCCATTCCAGAGAGTTTTCCTCCAAGGGATGGGACTTTCCTTTCCCAGGATATCACACTCCTTACAGGGATCAGTCAGCTACCAATAAGTAACTAATAAGGACTGTGTGGTACACTTGATGGTCCGAATCTCCCCCTAGGATAGGACATGGTATAAATTATTCCCAGCCAAGTCTACAAGCTCGCTTAGCCTTTCTCCCATGCCATATCCTGCTTTCTTCACCTTCCATATGCTTCTTTCCTCACCTCTATTTTCCCAGGAGCACACTTTCAATTAATCCCTTTAATGGGAGGGAATTCAGATCTTAGGCCCTATACCTTTCTGATGTCGGACAATTGAAAGGCTCTCTCTGTCGCTCAGTTTATGCATCTATTATATTAGATGAGAGTTGCAAAGCATCCCAGAGGCACCTAAGTCTCACCAGGGGCTCGTATTTCTTATGGGCCTGGTTTACTCTATCAGGCAGGTCACCTAGACCAGCCAAGTACTAGCCAAGGGGGAGGGGAGTCTGGAATGGATAGCAGACAAGGGACGTAATGAGTTTCATTCCATCTAAGGTATTGTTTTCATTATAATTTTAGGTGATGAATGTAATGGGAGCACCAGTGGTTATGGGAAAGACCCTCAAGGAAGGCCCTGTTAGAGCTGAGTTATAAAGGAGTAGGAGACAGCTAGGACAAAAGGAGGAAGGAGGAGAATAGCACAGGCAATGGGAATAGAATAACCCAAGAGGCCACAAAAACAGGAATGTGTGCAATCTCATCTCTTACAGTAGATTAGAGTAGAAGTCACCATTTGTGTCACGTGAAACCATACTTAAATATAGACGTTTACAACATGTAATTTGTTAAGCAGGAGAAGATGGGATTTACTCTTCTCCTTACTTTCATACTGTAAGTAATATCAGAACATAGACTCTGTCCCTCTGAACCAATCCCGTTTCTCTATTGTTTAGGGACTATTAATCACTTCTGGGTTCCTGCAACTGTTTTTTATACCTTGTTTCTCAGAAATTTCATGTAAGGCCATAGTTAAAAATACTGTGTTTTCCAGACATATGGAACAGACATGGTTGCCAAGTAGAAGGGGGGAGGGAGAGGGATGGTCTGGGAGTTTAGGGTTAATAGATGCAAACTGTTACATATAGAATGGATAAACAACAGCACCCTGCTGTAGAGCATAGGGAAACTATATCCAATATCCTGGAAAAAACCGTAATTCAAGGGAATATTTTCAAAAAGCATGTATATATGTGTATAACTGAGTCACATTGCTATAGAATCAGCACCCAATTGTAAATTAACTATACTTTAAATACATTTAAAAATACTTTGTTAGCTCTCAAAGCTGAAAATCCTATAAAGTTGGATTGTGATGATCACTGTACAACTATAAAAGTAATCAATTCACTAATTAAAAAAGGCAAAAAATAAAAATAAATAAAATTTTAACTCTTTTCCTGACCTCTAACGAGAGCTCTTTATTTGTATACCCAACTGCCTACTTGATGTCTCTACTTAAATGTCTAATAGGTATATATTTGTGTAATGGAGGAATACCTTCCAGATGAGTTGCTGAGGGTTCCAGGGACTAGCACATGGAAGGTACTCAATAAAATCAAGCAAAATAATGTAGTGTAGTTCCAGAAGTACAAGCTTGTATTCTTTAGGAATGGAGTATAAACAGAATCAAGATAAAACAGCATAAGACTTAGAAGGAATTATTAATTTTAAATATGAATCTGATCCTAGTGTAGGAACACTTCCATATGCATTTTAAATAATGAGAGAAAGGCCTTACGTATTTGAGTATGTGTGTCTATGTGTATATGTGTGTTTGGGTCATTTGGCATCACAGGCAAGCCAGGAGACGGAACATGTAGACTTTGCAAGTAGAAGTATTTCTACCTCATGTAAAGAATACTAACCTGAAATTAGAAACATTAAAATGAGGGAGTTCCCACTGTAGCGCAAACCTGACTAGTATCCATAAGGATTCAAGTTAGATCCCCTGGCCTCACTCAGTGGGTTAAGAATCTGGCATTGCCATGAACTATGGTGTGGGTCACAGACATGGATCAGATCCCACATTGCTATGGCTGCGATGTAGGCTGCAGCTCCAGTCTGACCCCTAGCTTGGGAACTTCCATATGCTGCAGGTGCAGCCCTGAAAAGCAAAAAAGAAAAAAAAAAAATAGTACAAACACTAAAATGAAATGAAATATTAGCTGAAGAACAGAATTTCTTCTCCTATAAAGTATCTATTCCATCTTCTTGGAAGTGAATATTTCTCTCTACTACTTTTGCTATATACAACTAAAAACCTGGGCATTATATATAAACAAACCTAAGATTTTGAAAATGTGAAAAGAAAAAGACAGACTAATTAGGGACCTCAGAACCCAAGGAATAACACAGTGCTGAGTTCCCTGAGTTTTGTTTTTGCCACATATATCCAGAACTTGGGGCTTAAGAAATCAGCAATCAGGAAACACCAATGGATTCAGACAAGGAAAAAAAAAAAAAAGACTCAATCAAATAACAGATTTAAGCCCTAACTTATCAATCATTACATTAAAGGTAAATGCTCCAAATACACCAAGAAAATACTGGTAGACCAAAAATTTTTAATGGCCCAACTATATTCTATCTACAAGAAAATTACCCCAAATATCACTATTAGGCATATAAAAGTGCAACTATATAGGCACATGAAAACAAAAAGATGTAAAATATATCATGAAACATTTACCAATGGAAGAGAGTGGCCAAATTAATCAGATAAAATAAACTTCAGGGAAAAGAAAATTACTCGTGACAGAAAGGGACATTATAAAGGATAAAGTGGTCAATCCACCAAGAAGACACAGTAATCCAAAATATGCATGCAACGAGCAAAAGAGCTGAAAAACAGGGGAAGCAAAAATTGACCAAACCGAAAGGAGGACTAGACAAATCCTCAGTTCTAATAAGAGATGTCAATGCCCTTCTCTCAACAATTGATAGAAAAACCACAAAGGAATTCACTAACTCAGCACTATCAACCTATGGGATCTAATCAATATATACAGAACAGTCTACCCAACAACTACAAAATATGCCTTCTTTTCAAGTGCGATCAGAACATATAACATAGTAGATCATATTCTGGACTACAAAAAAACCCTCCAAAATTGTAAAGCAACTTAAACTGTACACGATGTTCTTCGACAAATTTGGCATCATCAATAACAAGAGGACAACATAAAAACTGCCAAACAGTTGGAAGCCCAACACGCATCTCAGTAATCCATGGGTCAAAGAGAACGTCTCAAGGGAATTTCAAAAATACAATGAACTGAGTAAAAATAGAAATACAACATACTAAAAGCTGTGAGGTATCTAAAACAGTGCTTCAGTGAACATTTATAGTACTAAGTATGTACATTAGAAAAGAGAACAGCATCTGAAGTCAATAATATTAAGTTTTACCTCAAGAACCAAGGAAAAGGAAGAATAAAATGAGGCCCAAGAAAGCAGGAAGACTAAATAACAAAGTTAAGGGCAGAGGTCAATGAAATTGAAAATAGATGAACAATAAACTCAGTAACACCAACAACTGGTGCTTTGCGAAGAGTTTTGAAAAACCTCTAGCAAAATAAAAACCTCTAGCAAAATAAAAACCTCTAGCAAAATAAAAACAAAAACAAAAATTACCAATGTTGAGAATTCTATGGGGATATCACTACAGATAGATACCGCCAACATTTAAAAGATAATAGGGAATACTGAGAACAACTCTGCACATGAGTTTGACACTTGAGAAGGCATAAATCGGTTTTCTCAAAAAACACAAGCAATCAATACTCTTTAAAATGAGACAGAATTTGAAAAGCCCTTTATAGTCTAAGAAAATATAATTTGTGGCTAAAATAACTCCAAAAATAGAAATCTCCAGGCTCAGACTGTCTCAATGCAAAATTCTGTCAAACATTTTTAAAAGTAGTTACACCAATTCTACATAATCTTTTCCAAAAATTAAAGAGGAGCAAACACTTTCAACTCATTTTATAAAGCTATTATTACCCTAATGCCAAAATCAAACACAGTATTAAAAAAGACGGTATAAAAAAAGACAACTACAAACCAATATCCCTCAAGAATGTTGCTAATACAAACAATACATACAAAGAATTATACATCATAACCAAGTAGGGCTTATTCCCATGAAGAAAGGCTCATGTAGTATTTGAGTATTAATGAGTATAATCCACCCAATTTTCATACTAAATTGAAAAATTATATGACCCTATCAAAATAAAAAATTTTGATTATACTTCAATAGTCATTGATAACAAAACCCTCCACATAGGAATAGTGAGTTATTCTTCAATTCGGTAAAGAGCACAGAACCTACAGTTAATACTATACTCAGTGTTAAAAGATTGAATGTTTTCTTCCGAAGATCAGGAAAAGCCAGGCATATTTTTCCTCTCACCACATTAACAGTGCTAGAAATTCTAGGCAGTTCGATGTGAAAAAAGAAAGAAAGAATGAGAAAGAGAAAGAGAGAGAGAGAAAGAAAGAAAAAATAAAATGCATTTCTACCTACTTGCAATGAACAACATAAGGACGCAACATTAAAAACACAATTATCACTTCCAATTGCCCGACAAATGAACTAATGAACTGCTTAGGTGCAAATCAAAACATGCAAGATTAGAACATTACCCAACCTGGAGTTCCTGTCATGGCTCAATGGTTACCAAACCTGACTAGCTTAGCATCCATGAGGATGCATGTTCCATCCCTGGCCTTGCTCAGAGGGTTAAGAATTCAACATTGCCCTGAGCTGCGATGTAGGTTGCAGATGCAGCTCAGATCCCACCTTGCTGTGGCTCTGATGTAGGCCAACAGCTACAGCTCCAATTGGACCCCAAGCCTGGGAACCTCCATGTGCCACGGGTGAGGCTATAAAAAGACAAAAAAAAAAAAAAAAAAAAAAAGACAATAATAAATAAAAATGAAAAAATAAAAACAGAAAATTACCCAAGCTGATGAAATGAAAGAACATCTACATAAATGGAGAGACATGCCATGTTCTAGATTGAAAATTTCAACATACCAAAGACGCCAAGACTTTCAAATTTATATACAGGTTTGATGTGACTTCTACCAAATTTCAGCATTAGATGCAGATAATATTATTCTAAAAATTTTATCTAATGGCAAAGAAATTAGAATAGCTACAACTTTGGGGGGGCGGGGAGAATACACTGGGAGGAATCATTCCATCTGATTTCAAGTGTTAATATAGCTACAATAAGTAAGACTATGTGGTATTAGCTGAGGGACTGACACATACAGATCAATCAAACAGCATAAAGAACCCAGAAACAGACCCACATGCACATACCCAACTGATATTCAACAAGGAATAAAAACATTTCAACAGAGGAAAATCAGCCTTTTCAACAAATGATGGCAGAGTAACTGGACATCCGTAGGCCAAAAAGGGTGGGGAATTTCACCTTCAGTCTTCTATCTCAGACAACAATTAACTAAAAACAACCATGGAGTTAAATATAAATTGCAACATATAAAACTTTTGGAAGGCAAAGAAAAAAAATCTTCAGAATTTAGGGCTACACAGAGTTTCTGGACAACGCATCAAGCACAATCCATGAAAGGAAATTTTGATAGAGTTCATCAACTTTTAAAAACCCATTCGATACTCTTTTGAGTGGATAAAAGGGCAAGCTACCCAAGAAGAGGAAAATATTTGAAAACCATGTATCTAAGAACTAGTGCTACAAAATATAAAGAACATTTACAACTTGACCAAAAAAAGCAAAAAGCCTATTAAAATGTGGATGAAAGACATTTTAAGACATCTCACCAAAAAATATATGAATGTAAAATATGTACATGAAAAGATGCTCCACATAATTAGTCATTATGAAAATTAAAACCACAATGAGATCATTACACACTCATCAAAACAGCTGAAATAAAAACTAGTAACAATACCAAATGATCACAAAGATGTGAAGAAAGTGGATCACTCACACATTGCTGGTGGGAATTTAAAACGGTACAGACTCTGGAAAAGCACCTAGCTATTTTTTAAAAAAATTAAACTTTCAACTACTCTAAAACAAGAAATTACACTCCAGGGCATTTATCCCAGAGAAATAACATCTCATTCACACAAACACCTGTACACAAATGTTTATAGCACCTTTATTTTAACAGCCTAAAACTGCAGACCACCCAAATACGCTTCAACAGGTGAATGGCTGAACAAACTGTAATGCATCTAGACCACAGCATCATCCAGCAATAAAAAGAGACACACTATTCATGAACCTAAAACCCTGGATAAAATTCCACAGGATGAGGGTGAGTGAAAAAAAGCCAAACCCAAAAGGTTCCCTACCTACATAGATATTACATTCCTTTGTAAAAAATTTTTACTATAGTTGATTTATAATTTTCTGTCAATTTCTGCTGCACAGCAAAGTGACCCAGTCATACACACACACACACACATTCTTTTTCTCACATTATCTTCCTTCATGTTCCATCACAAGTGACTAGATATAGTTCCCTGTGCTATACAGCAGGATCTCATTGCTTATCCACTCCAAAGGCAACAGTTTGCATCTACTAATCCCAAACTCCTATTATATCCCATTCCCTTCCTCTCCCCCCACCCCTTATTGAAATAACAGAACTTTAAAGAACAGATTATTGGTCTAACAAGTTAAAGAGAGACTGAGGTTGAGAGGAGGTAGGTGTGCTATAAAAGAGCAACCAAGAGATCCTTGGGTTGATGTTAATTTTATGTATCTTGGACTCTGTGTTAATATCCTGGTTGTGATAGTCTACTATGGTTTTGCAAGATTTTACCGGTCAGAGAACCTGGTTGAAGGATACATGAGCTCCCTCTGCCTCTGCTTCATTTCTTACAGCTGCATATGATTCCATAATTATTTCAAAGGAAGAAAAAGTTTAATATTTAAGGAAAGTCCAGATCAACAGAAACCATGGTTGCTATAAAGGAGGCAACACAACTGTACTAAAAGGCCTCTGATGGTCCAACGAATACAAAGGTTCATAGGCAATCCTTTTACGAGCATTCTGCTCACAGTCATTTGGAGAATCAAGAGAAAGTACTGTCTTCGGGATGGCTGCTGGAACATGATTTCCATCAACACATGCTGAATGACTGAGCACATACCTATCTTTCATTTTATGAATTTTAATGAACTACACATCTTTACTGAAAAATACGTTGAATTGTGAAACGATTATATTTAAGCCGGCAGCATACATGGTATTAGACAACATCAACATGTTAAATAAGGTAGATTTTAAAAAAGCTCAACATCTTATCCACATAAAATACACAATGCTTCCCCTTTCTGCATCTGATTTATTAATACAATTTAGGCTAACAGACTTTCTCACTGTATGTCTTAGGTCTGAAGACAAACAGAAAGCTGAACCCAAGCTCACATCCCTCCGTCAGGTCCACAGGCTCCATGGACAGGACGTTTGCTTTATCACTTGAGAAGTCCACCCCGGACTCAGTGCACATGAGAGCAAGTATTCTCCAACTGTCCTTAACATATCACAATCATGATTCTTACTTAGAAGAGTATCTTTTATACTAAATCAGAAGCAGCAAAAACGAAGAGTATCTATCTCCCCTATGATATTTTGTAAGATTTTACTTCCAGAGTTGGGATATCAATAAAAGCAGTCATTATTTACACTGACTTGGCTGGAAAGAAACTAGTTATGTATCTCAAAGCTTCAAGAACAGACATTAAGAAATAACAGACCTACCAGCCATTCTGTGTACCCATCCTAGGAAAAATGCATTTGCCCCTATGAAATTTAGAGTTCAAATGAGAATAATGGAAATCTTTGAACCAATGGGAGCACTAACTCCATCTGAATGGCTCCTATAGTCAAACTTTACCAGAGTCTCTTCCATTTGATTGTAGCTTAGGAAAAAGTGGAGGTGGAAGAAATTAAACCAACAGGTATTTAAATATTCACTTATTGTTAGCAAGTGTAAGAACTACAGTGTTGCCCAAGGAGAAAGAATATTATGAGCTAGCAGCTTGTAAGAGCCTATTGTGTAGCAAGTGATGGGCAATTAGCATACATTACTGTCTTTAATCCATACAAGCACTCTACTAAGGCATACAGTATTACCAATCCCATAAAGTAATTTAAGATTCTACTTGGAGAAACAGGTCACTAAATTTACTTTTATAGACATGCATTGGGCATTCACCAAGTCAACTGTTAGTATCTTGATTAGTGACTTTGCGTAAAATTATTCATTCATGTTTTACCATCATCCTTTGCGGTAACCTTCCTAACTTTTTAAGTGAAAAAAACAAGCTCTGAAAGTTTAACTTTTCTAAGTTGACACAACCTACTAAGTCACAAACCCTAAACTGGAGCCCATGCTATTCTTGCTACATCCTATAGATAAACAACATAGCAGCTCAAGAATAAGAGATGTCCTCTTATAAGCCAGTGGAGTCAGGAAGGATCATGAGTACGCAGGTCAATGGAAAGAATGAGGAAGTCACACCTGATGGATGGACCCAAAATGAGGTAGAACAAGGAAAATACAAGGTGTAATTGGAGGACAATGCTTGTCATGTGTGGCTTGCAAAGAGCCTTCTTATACAGAGAAGGTAGAGATGAGAAGCCAATGATTAGTAATCACCGCTCTATCCCACATAATGCACAGTTCCAATTTTTTCAAAGCAGCAAATATCTCAAACAGGACTCATTATATTCCCCTACACCTACTTTTCTCAGTCTTCTCTGTTTCATTAAGTGTCCTCCACCCTTTATTCAGTTGCTCGTAGCAGAAGCCAAGAGTTATCCTTGATATTTTTTCTTCCTCCAACACCAACACCCAATTATTAAATTCTATAGGTCTTTCCCCCCAAAATTTTCCAATTCAAGGTCCATATTTTGGTATGCATGGCCCACTCTCTCTTCTCCTGGGCTGTGAGATCCTGGATGAAATGATGAGTTTCCTACTTACCTGCAGCATAAAATGTGTCACACAGCAGGCAGATGCTCAAATACTTTGGGGTAATTTCACTCCATCAAGGTACAGTTCTCAAAGACTTTTAAAACATTCTCTTAATACAGTATAGTGAAGATTATTGCTCCTATTTTGTAGACAAGAAAACTAAGACTTAGAAGTTAAATTATCTGTCAGACTCGTACAGGTGGGATCTGCACTGAAACAAACTTACTTTACAACCAGTGCTCTTAGTGTCAAATGATACTGCCTTTGCCCTGCACCTGCAGGGCTCATCTACCACATCATCACCTTCCCAGAAGATACAGAGGGACTTCCTGAGCCTTTTGGTAACACCCTGAACCAAGACTCTGACTCTTTTCCTCTAGGGTTTTGATCCTAAAGAGATCAGCTCAGATAAAAGCAAAAAAAAAACCAACATACATAAAACATTTAGCTTTGAGAGGTATCATTGAACTGTGTAACCTAATAAAGAAGTCCATCAACTTACCAGTCAATACTGTGAATACCTTGAAAATTTGTTGCTCAATTCTCCCGCCACAGGAGCCTAAGATGCTATCCTTCTGAATCCACCCCATGTTTATGTAACTTTCCCAAAGTCAGAAAGTGAATAAGCAAAAAAAATAGCCCGATTTCACTATTCAGTTCCAGGTTAGGGTGAAGCAAGTGAGACAAGTGGAATTTAAGGCGGCCTTCACTGTCAGGTATCAACAGCCAATGCTGCTCTTGCACAAACCTGAGAATGAGTGCCTCCTTAAATGTTCACCCTCGGTGCCTCTTTGCTTCACCCTAGTCTAGGTCCTATCAGGCTCCAGAAAGAAGGATCCAGCTTGTCATGATGGTTATACAGCCTCTTCTTTCAAGGTCTCCATGTTAAATACGTCCCTATACACAAAGAACATGATAAAACAAGCACCATCTCTGATTTGAATCTTCAAGCTAATCCCTGGTTGAAACTAAGACTGAGGTTGCTATTATGTGAGCAAGTGAAAGGTCATGGAAAACATCTTGGTATCATTTGTCAAAACTTCATGATACCCTGCAACACCTCAGCTTTCCCCAGTACTCTCCATCTGCTTTCTCTTTCCGTTGCTGTGCTCTTCTTTGCTGGGATTGTGACATTGATTCATTCATACCCACTGCCTACTCCAATTCTGGCTAGGTCAAAATGACAATCTTTCCTTTTTCCTTATTGTTTTTGGAAATATGAGGAATACATTCATAGTGTGAACCGTTCCATTGGTGGAGTAAATTACTCAAAACCATTTGCCTTGGTGTTTGTAAAGTATCTGATTCAGTGGCAGCCCATCATCCACATACCCTGATTATCTCATTACCTATCTGAATAATTATTTGTACATCTGGTTATTGATGTGAGATTTCTATAACCTTACCCATTTTTAAATTAGTTACTCCGAGCGGAAATTACAAAGCTAGGGACAGAAACTAATGCCTCAGTATGCTCTTTCCAGATAATACTCTTTCCTTAACTAGTAAAATGACTCGCGAAAGAAGGGTTTTTAGGCACAAAGATGTTACATAAATCATGCTGGGAAATTTAAGGTTCATGGAGCCACCCTTCCATTTCTTGCCCCTAGTCTACTATCAAGTGTCTTCAGTGAGATGCTTTTATTATTAAAGGCTTTTTCTTTTGGAAATTGCAATTCTGAAAGGCTTACAGTAGTTTTTTATAGCCTAGCCGTTCCAACTCAATGATATAACATTGTGGCTTAATATCTAGCATCAAATATGGAAAAACACCAGAGGGGACAATTAGGCTCACCAAATGGGACGTTGGATTCCTTCATGAGCCAATGATAAAATGAAGACTCTATTATTAAACTTATGTAACAAAAGTTCCAGTCTCTAACTCTAACTACTTGAATACGTTGTTTCCTTTTAGTCATTTTTTATCTCCAAAGGAAACAGCCATGAAGTTGGTACAATGCAGAAAGGATCACTTTAAATAATGGAGGTCAAGTAAGAGCACTCGCTCACATTCGCACCCGCCTCAATCAATCATGCAGCCTCGGTAACATGATGAGTGCATAACTATATGTATATACAATTAATATTCAAAAATCAATTACATTATCATAAATTTTCTTTACACATCTCAGAATTTATTCTCCAAAGACTATAATTTCGTTAATATAATTGTCCATTTGGAATTACTTTGACCCCCTAAATGACGCCAATTTTTTTCCCATTAGGAATCCAACCAAAGTTTGATTCCTTTCACAGGCCTATTTCAAGTATTTATTTCTAAATATATTTTATTGCAAATTCAGTTAGCATTTGACAAAACATGTTTACCTTTTCTTATCCCCACAATAATTCTGTCCATTTTAAATGTGCCAAACTTGAAAGTGGGCACATCACACCTGCCTTTTTACTTTATCCCCCCCCCCTTTTTTTTTTTTAACATTAACTTTCCTCTTCATTTTCGACTTACTACACAGGGATTCCTAAAACACAATTTACAATGCCTGCGAACCCATAGCATTGCCTTCCAATTATTATATAATGCTGCTTTGGGATTCACAACTTATACCTCTTCCTTAAAATTTAAAAAAAAAATCTTCTCAGACGTGATGTGTTTCCATAGAGATTCAGTTGTATATATCACTCTGTCTATATCTCAGGTCATTATGGAACTCTTTAAAAAGAGGCTGAAATTTTACTAGATGCTAGTATTTTCTGTATATACAGTTTACGAGAAAGTGGAAAGTAACAGTAATAATATAAGCCTCCAGTGATGTCTAGAGACTGTGTAGAAGAAGCTGACAAGAACTTTGAGGGCTAGAAATTTTGTCATCGTAAAAGAACAGTTCACATGTAACCCAGAGGTTACAGGACTATCTCCCAAACAACCTAAGGGCAATAATTATATCCATCTTGCTAAGTGCTGTATTTTCTCAGGGCTGAGTCCATTCATTCATCCATTCATTTAACAAATATTTTCTAAGCAGCTACAAGTCCCAGAGAGGACAAAGGCCAAATATCTCATTTTCAAAGCCTTAAGGAGAATGATCTGTGATGTTGTCATTCAACCTTCGTTTGCTTGATCCAATAATTTTTTTTCTTTGTCAGTTGAAATTTCCCTTGGTTTAGTATTATTTCCCAATTCTGAACCATTACCTGAATATATAAATGTTCAACTTCAGGGAGGTTACTCACTTTTAGGTCTAGTGCTAGTCTTCCTAGAATGCTCTTTCCTCAGTGAGAAATACCACCCAGAGAACTGAAAATGTAAAGAAAAAGACTGTTTGCTCTCTTCCTGGAAAATCCTAGTAGACACAGCCCCCCTCCCATATTTAAGAATTAGGTCAAGAGAGAGTATTTTTTGAGTATATCATATGTCTACCACCAAGCTGGCTCTTAAGGGGGATCTAGGGAAAGAGCAATGATCATTCAAAAAATGTTCCCTCCCCAAGAAGTACATGGACCAGTTGGGGAGCGGTGTCAATTATAGTAAGGGAATAAAGAATCTAGTGGATGTTGATTTTGTCTTCTCTAAAGGCTACAAAAGTTACTCTTTTGAGTTTCTATTCAAGCTGTATTTTAAGATTGGGTAAAACTGGGGGAGCTATAGGAGAGAGACAGTTTAGTTTTAATAGCATTGAAAGGTATCAGATATTATGATTTTGCTGAGGTTGGGTCCAGAAATTAGAGTCTGAATTCCAGGAAGTTCAGATGGTATATAGACAAACTCTTCATTCTCCTTGGAAAAGAACAAAGACTATTCCAGGTGATCCATGTTCTCCGCTAATATTGCCACACTTCCCTCAGGAAGCTCTGCTCTGGTCATGACCTTTGTGGAAGGGTATCAATAGGAAGAGCACAAACACGTTCCAGGATCTCACTTTCCAACCACAGCTCTGCGTTTCTATTCTGAGTGTCTGAGTGTAGACAACCTTCTTAACCCCTTTAGCAGATGCCAACATTTCAAGTTCAAGTTTTGAGTCCTTACTCCAGGCTTAGCACTGTGCTCAGAAATGTCAAAGTACATAAATGACACTGACAGTATCTACTCTATTCTACAGTTTACTTCTGAATAGAAGAGCTAAGATACTTTAAATAAAGCCAAACATGAATCACACACTACAATGACACAGATAGATAGGTGCACCAAAGTTCCAGGGACTCTGAATCCAATGATAGACAGTCAAGGGAAAAGTACAAAGAGCCACACCTGTTCATGGAAGCTCTAAATCAGGATGATTTTTTTTTATGTAAAAAAAGACATCTTCCTTCAAAGAAATAGGCTGGATGATAAAGTTATGAGTGTTAGGTTATAAAGTATCACATAGCTACCCCCCCAATTATAACATTAATAGCAGAAATCCCTTCACTGAGCACACATTTCAACAGCTATGCAAACAAAGTCAAAGCAATGTGTCTAATTGAATCTTCAACATTCAGGTCAATCTGTGAAATATCTTACAATTGCCTTTTAATTTGTACCCCAAGTCTTGTTGGAAGGTGATAATGGTGAGGATGGCTATTGCAGAAGGCAGGCAGTTGTCACAATGTAAAAAGCCCTTGATTTCTGACATAGTCTAGCACAAAGCAAAAATGAGCTTGCCCTTTAAACGTGACCATCTTCCTCTCAAGTTGCTCTTTTATTATACATATGAATAACTCTCCAGTGATTGCCTTGACGTGAGCAAAGCAAAAACCTCCAGCTTCCAATTTCTATAGAGATCTGAAACTCATCTTAGGGACGGACTGCTGACTTGACTCCTTGCAGAGAAATAAAGAAGTCCAAACATCAGTACTAAGAGAATTGTTTGGCAACTAAATTTAACAACAGGAATGGCTTGCAATGCTCCCAGAGTCTCAGGGTAGATTTTTGAGCACTTTACTCAACACTTTCGAATTCTACGTCATTAAACATAATTATACAGATCCTTCCTAAGACATCTACATCCTACCAAGGCATATGGAAGTTATTGTGGAGGAGCTTAACAACATTTATTGACTCTGTAACAACTATGAAGGTTAGGTTTCATTCCAGGTATGAACCAGTGGCATCACCTAATAGCTACCTGGTCTGTAGTGAATTAACTTTGCCTTGGAACTGGAATACACAGTAATGAGCATTACACAGGTCATCCTGTGTGAGAGATTTAGTCATTCAGTCTGCCCAAGTAAAAGCAATACAGTGTATCGGGGATACCAATTTGAGTTCTGAAACCAACATGCCTAGATTCCTACTACTTTCTCCCTAATTTTCTCATCCTGTCTTTCCTCATCTGTAAATGAGGAAACTTTTATTTAGGTGCCAGGGTTCTTGCAGATTACATAGGTAAGGTAAAATGAAGCACGTAGCATGGACCTTGATGCATTTTAAGTGTCAAACAGGGTAATTATAATTGTTCGTTTTCTTCACTATTAACATCTTCAAAGTTTTACAGTTCAGCTTTTCAATGCAAATAAACTATCGTGGTTCTCCTCATCATCACTGTTGCCATCATTATCATCACCTAAATTTACATTTTCAAAGCATTTTACATTTATTATCTCATCAAATATTTACTGCTTGAATACCTCCAATAATAAGAACAACTACATCTCACACATCCATCAGCCCTTAGGTTACAAGATAGTTCTCCCTTGTATTGAACAAATACCTGTCATCCTCTAAGTTTCATTCATTAGTCCTTGGTATCTCTTATCCACATAATTCTTTTGAAATATAAAGGTAGTTGTTATTGTTCCTGTAAGTTACATAGGCTCATAGAAACTCTCCCTTGGCCCCTGTTTAAACATGTAGATTCTTAAGCATTGCTCCTTAGACTCAGCTATCAAAATGTGTTGTACACACTCCCAGAATTCTGCCACAAGTGGTCCAAAGACTTAGTCTCCATGAAAGACTAAATCATTTCTTGGATACCTACAATTTACCTGTGCCAGTTTACTCCCCCCCACATTCTCCATCCGGCCCTGAATTCTTGGAGGAAGAATATGAACTCTACCACTGCCTCTTTGGTTTCCTTTGGGGTTCCTGTGACTGGAAACACCAGCAGGAGGTCATAGACTCCCATGAGGTCACTGCAGGCTGGACCAAAGGACAGCTCCTGTCAGAGATCCCAGTTCATTCCTTCCAATTTCCCAGAGTCATAACTTCAGACCTCTGGATGAAAAAGGTGTTTTGCTCTTAGCATTCCCAAGGAGCTACACTGTATCTCATGATTTCCCTACAGTCTGTCCCTTCTTTGTAAATAGTAACTCTGTTAAAGTCTGCTGGAAAATACCCAGTTATATTGTGTTACTTCTTTCCTGCAAGTTTCCTGGCTGATTCACTGGTTTCAACAAAGCTGTTCAAATCCCCCTTTTGTCTATTTATAGTGTAACTTTGGGTAACTTAAGATCCCCAAATCTCAGTTTCTTAACTTGAAATGAAGTAACAAAAATATCTAACTCCTGGAGGAGTCATAAGAATTGAGTACATATGCATGTGAACTGCTTAACTAAGAGCCAAGCTCATAGTAAACATTTGATGCAACATTGCTCTAACTGTTGTCATTCTTTCCTAGTCTAAATTTTTTTTTATAAAACTATTCAGACTTTAAACCCAGAGAGGCAAGAGGAGAATTATTTATAAAACTTCAAAAATAATTATATAAAAGGAGGAGAAAAATATAATTATAAGGTAAATAAATATTTTATAGGAGGTTTCAAAGAAATTAAACTATTTCTCATGTTTAGCTCAAATTTCTGAAGCTACAGAAATCCTTTCAAAGCAAATATCTGATAAGAATTTAGGAATACATTTCATTAAGGGGAGTTAGGATTCTAAATTAGAAATATAACAAGCTTTAGCTGATGTTTTAAAAAGTCCATTAAGATAAGAAGATCCCCAATACTAGTCATATTCATTGATTTAGTTTGATGAAAGCCAAAGATAAAAATGTGGAAAAAAATAAGGATTAGACCAAATCCCATATAATCTTTCCAGTAGGATTACTTTACGTCTGAGGGTTTTTTCTCATCTTAAGATAGCACCTTGAAAATTCTGGGCTTACTGGGAACAAGAAGATAACATGAATCCTTTCAAATTTATTTAATTTTTAAAAATAACCCACATTGGCTACATGGGAAAAAGGCTTAGTCTGAGAATAAACCCTGGGGCAATGGCAGGATCCACATTCATTATAGTCTCTGCCAACACCGTATCATTACTTCAGGTTCAAAGCAAAATCAATAGCAAATCATTTGACTTTGTAATAGCAGAAACACAAGGCACCACCAACTTAATCAAAGAAAGCTGTCTGGAAAGAGGTAGCTTCATGTACATGAAAATACTGTGAACAATTTCAGCATCAAGTGAAATAATTGTCTAAAATGTAGCTTTTATTTTTGTGCATTATTTAGGCAGCTAAATATATCTTAATATTTGTCAAACTCTCTCTCCAGAAGACCAGGGGGGTTTGTTTTTGCACTTATGAGTTTGTCAAACACCAAAGGTCCAATAACAACCACCCCAAACAAGGGAGTATGTATTCTTATGAACCAAAAAAGGTATTTCATGTGTAGGAATTTCATACATGTGAGCAGAGACAGGCCGCAGCTTCTGATGGATTTAGCAATTGATTAGCAACATGCCTAGTCCTCCTATATTGATACTTATTTACATCTTTTAATGTAGTTCATGCATATCATGGAATTATCTGTTAATAATGGAAAGAAGAGGAAGGGAATGTTAACCATTAGCTGGGATTGGTATCTTTGGATTTACTAATGGGCAAACCAGTTAATATTATCAAGAAAAAAGGAAAAAAGCTTGAATGCAACAACAGACACTTGTTTTCTCATTTATTAAGATATTTCCATAGAATCTCCTCAGATGACAAAGGTAGGGTAGACCATGCATCCTGAACAGTAAGACTAAAAAGAGGAGGTGGGTAAAAATTTGTGTGTGGGCAATCACTGGAAAGGTTATGTATTTCACAAATTATTTAACTTCAAAAGAATTTGAGGCAATATGTAATTTAATCCTCTTCAAGATGAGGATACTGAGATTTAGAGTGGTACATGACCTAGTAAACGGCTTCTATTTTTTTTTTTTAAATAGTTAAGGCACTTAGTCTAATTCATTTATTTCTCTTTATTCTAATTGCTCTTTTCCTCTCAGCAAACTATTTCTTCTCATATGCTAAAGGCAGTTGCTCCCATAACGATTTAGAATATACTGTTTATCTTAGTGTGGCAGAGTGGATGAATAATTTGCTATCTGTTTCTAGAAAACCACCAAACAAAGCATCAGGTTAACAATTTATTCCTAAAAAAAATAAGATAAAATCCTAAAATTAAACTATGGAAACCCAAGGTAGTTTAGATAGCACAGGTTTACCTCCTGGTCTAAGGGGTGAGATGGTGATTATATCTACTTGCTGGCCTGCTAGCCAATATACAGGTTTTGACATTCAATCATTTATCCCTGCCATCATCAGCCATTGTTGAAACTGCTGTTCCCAGCTCCAAGATGAAAAAGAGTATAAAACAAGAGCTCTGCTCAAGGAGATCCCAGTCTGTGGGCCTCTTGATAAGATCTTCTGAGTTGGTGTCCACTTCAGAAATGAACAAAGAATAAGAGGAAGGAGCTAGATGAAGCTTCATAGGGAAAGGTGATTTTTTTTTTTTTTGCTTGTTTTTGTTTAAGAGACATTTGAAGCCTATTTTAACTGTCACTAACTTAATGTCACATGAAGCATATTTTACAGGATTTTTAGGGATTTTGAAGCTCCTACTCTTTCCAACTATTGAAAAATTTGGCTCATTCCTAAAACATTATTATTAGTCCGTGTAACACCGATATTTATAAACGTCTACTCTGAGGGTCCCTCATGTCTTAACATACTTAGCCCTCCCCACAATCCTAGACATCCTGAAATAATGAACCTGAGGCACAGAGAGCTTATGGAACCTTCTCCAAGTTACTCTACTAGATCAGAGAACAACCGGGATTTGAACACGAGTTTTCTCTCTCCATTGTCTACCTACTTCAACGAGACATCATGCTGTCTTTCTATGTTCTTTATGTTATGAAAGCAGTTAAGAGCTTGGGCACCAAGTCAAGTATACAGCTTCAAATTGTATTACCTCTTGCAAGTGTATCCTTCAACGAGTAACTTCCACTCAGCTTACCTATCTGAAAATGCCAATTCTCTGCCTACCTCCCTCACTGGATTGTCATGAAAAGTAAAGAAAACTGTGTACGGAGCCACTGACATAGGACCACAATGAACAATGAGAAAGGGTACAGCTTTTCTTATTGTTATTAAGTGCTGTATGTGTTAATAACCTAAAGGCAAACAGACTTGCGACTACCTAATAAATTGTGGTATATAACAGAGAACACAGAGGGAAATTTGGTTAATTCTGACAGAAACCACCAAGGGACATGGGAAAAGATTAAGTCAAAGAAAAAAGTAAAGAACCACCTGTTACAGGACAAAGAATATACAAACTTCTTTTGTCTTGTAAGAACTGGAAAAAAGTTAAAAAAAAAAAAAAAAAAAGATAATGTAGTTGATAAATTAGGGTCTGTAATAAGCTGAACGTGTTCCCCTAAAACATGCATGTTGAAGCCCCATCCCCAGTTTATTTGGAGATGGTATTTGGAGATGAAGTCTTGGGGAGATAATTAGGTTTAGATGAAGTCTTGAGGGCAGGGCTTCATGATAAGATTAGCATCTCTATAAGAACAGAGGGGAGCTGGCTCGCTCTCAGCTAGAAGGTGACAGTCTACAAGCCAGGAAGAGGTCTTTCATTAAAGCCTGCCTATGCTCGCACCCTTCTAGCTTCCATAACTGTGAGAAAATCAAGTTCTACTGTTTAAGCCACCAAGTCTCTGGTATTTTATTATGGCAACAGGAGCAGACTAAGACAGGGTCAAATAACTGGAAGGTTAAGTGTGACTAAAGAGAAGGTAAGAGTATCTGACAAGTAACCTTTCTAACACATGGCAGCAAATGTATACTTTCTACACTCTGCTATTGTTCTAGATGTCTTAGTGTATTGTCTCTTTTAGGAAGAAAGTTGAGATGGGTGACACTGAAATATTAAAAAAAAAAAAGATACAGTATGATACAAATGGCTAGGAATAAGGAAGCAACACGTTTTTTGATGCTGGTCACATCCATCAGGCTTCTGAGACACAAGAGCAGGGGAGACAGGGCTAGAAAGTGGATCTGGAGGGCAGAGAGCAGATAATCCACCACAAGAAGAAACAAGTGGGGGAATATAACATCCCATGGAGAAGAAAAGACAGTGTTCTCGGTTCCTTCAGCTCTCTGACCAGACCAAGTTGTCAGGTGGGGGAAGTGGTCCCTACTTCCCAACATGTGCCTCAAGACACAGCAAGATTTCAGAATAATTCAGCCTACAAGGCTTAGTTAGTGGGATCTTAAACACAAGGCTTCAGATTCCACCCAGAGTGTGGCCCACGAGTCCAAAGCATCAAGACTTTAAGAGGTATCTGGGGGCTTCAACAATGCAAGTATCTTTACTTGTATTACAATGCAGAGAAGGTAAGTCATTTGCTCAAGATCACCTAAGCATCAACTGGAGAAAGTGAGCTGTGTTAGTTCTGGTTTGAATGATCTTTTCCCCCCTTGTATCAACATATTTTAGAGATATAACCTCTCTGGCCTTTATTTTTCACTTTCATAAAAACAGTTTACAATAATTTAGATACCCATTTCTTATTTTATCAGTTGAAAAGACTCAGTGAAACATTTATGAAAGCGAGAAATGTGGATCTGGCTGTCTTAGGACTGTCAGCCTTGTCCTCCAGAAAGAGACACAAGCGATAAGTGTAGGTAAACTACATGACATTTTCTTCCTACTAATAATTTTATTTATCTGGGAACTCTGAATTCTTAACTGATATAAAAGGATTCAAAATACCTTTTGACCATTTGGGTTAAGAGACAGATGCTTAGATTTATGATCTAAAGATTAAACCTCAGCGGGATTTACAGATTTGTCAAAATAGTTCTCTAGGCTTCTGGAATGGAGATGAGAATATCAGCAATTTTGAAGAAAGAAATAGATTTTTTTTTTTTTTACAGGATAAAGTGTCAAATATTTAGAAAATTGCAAAAAAAAAAAATACTATTAGGTATCCTTTCAGAGGAGTGGGGACCTTCTAGGGATTATCTGATTGCACAGGATAAGCACCTTTGATAGTCTTTCAATTGGCTTGTTCATATTCCTCTATAGGGACACAAGTTGTAGAAAACTGAGTATCATGCAAATCATTATTGTCCATAGGAATAAAAATGAATGTTGTCTAGTAAAGATCAAATTGATTTTCCCATCTGTAGAAAAGACTCCAAGCATTAAATTTTATTACCCAATAGAATTTCAGCCCGTTTTGCAATGATTATTACATTCATTTCTGCATTCCTGATTGCCTGATTATCTCTGTCTTTCCAATTCACCTTTGAACCCAGTTTTAGCATCTTCCTTGTTCCCCTCTCATTAATATTACACACATCGTCAGATTTTTGTTTTTATGCATTTGTATAGGAGTCCTAATTTAAACATATAAATTATACTTTAAAACTTGATACAATCACTTTAAAGTTGTTTAGTTATTTTTGAGTAGCATTTATTTTTACTCAACAAGTAGTTATTGAGTGCCTGTTTTGTCCCAGGTAGTGAGGCACTGGGAATACCAACAGTAGGAAGGCAGGAAATACTACAGCCTGAAAGCATGTCATCATCTACTGCAAATGACAGGCACTGGGATTTTTTTATATATATATACAAATAAAATTCTGGTATTATGTCATGGAGGAAATAAACATTGACTTTTAAGAGCAAATAGAAGAACTGGACTTGTTAAGTCAGTTCAAAAAGATGTTTCTAACGTTTTGAGCTGCTATCTGGAAAGAAGTTACTAAGCCACTCTGAGGTAAGGTTGAGTATGGGGAAGAATGTTTCCACACAGAGCATTTAAATGCATGTAAAGACCTAGAGATTGCAAAGGGAAGTCACTTTTGAGCAGAAAGCCAAGAATAATGTGGTGCCAGGAGAAAAGACCATCAAGGGGCTTGCTATCCATCTTAAGTATTTCATCCTAAAAATACAAATCGTGTGTGTGTGTGAGTGTGTATTATATATATATATAAGACTCTTCAGAGATTCCCATTGCTCCGATTATTCAAAAAAAAAAAAAAAATCTAAGAACACAGGGAGGATGGAATAGGATGTTAATAAATACAGGTGGATACAACAGATGTGGAACGTTTGCTTTGGTAAATGAGAATAATCAATTAGATTTCACATGGGATCAGTAAATGATGCTTTGAGATTTTCTAGTGGGCACTGCTGTGCATCACTGTATATAGAGGTCAGTCTGTTAAAATAGGCTAAAAACTGGATGTAAGGAAAAGAAGGAATCAAGTATACAGGATCCCTGTCATCTCAGTATTTCACCCACGAGTCCTTTACATTATTTGAAAAATTTGATCTGTAACAGCTAAATTTCAAAGTATTTGCTATTATGTAAACAGCAAGGCAGAGAGAGAGCTCAGCTGTGCGGAATCCTTGTGGTATCAGCACTGTCCTCAAGGACGTGGTCCTTCACACAACCAAGAAGAGTAGACAGTGTACCCATCACCTGAGCAGTTTTTAACACTGATTGGATGACTCAGTGCAAGATGACTTGGAATTTCCTGTTGACACAAGATTAGCTGTGGCACTCCTCAGTTTGAAGGATTGAGAATTAATCCTCTAGCTTCTCACAACTCCAAAGTTTTCTACCACACCGGGGCTTCAAAAAGTTATTTGGCCTGAGTTATGTTATGCAAGCCCCCCAAAGAATGCTTTTCCGTGTTTGAATGTAATAACCTTGGCTACCATGGACAAATATATATTCCTGAACATTGTCGACATAAAAAGGCTTGACTAACGTTCATAAAATTGGTAAATGTTCACAAAAACCAATGTCGGTGACATGTTCCTCCTTAAGAGGATATCTTGAGATCTTTTCTCATTTCTTCAGATGAATGTCTGTAATTCCGAAGAACAATGAAGTACTTAACCCCACTTTTACCACTTTCTCAAAAATAAGTTTAGAGAAAAAGCTCAAGTGCCATTATGGTTATTAACTTGTACAAAGAAAACTGAAAATCATGCAAGTCATTACTGTCCATAGGAATAAAAATGAATGTTGTCTAGTAAAGATCAATTTGCAAGATTGATCTTTTGAAAGATTCCAATCATTACATTACCCAATAGAATTTCAGATGCTTTGTTAATTATATTAATATAAAAATATATCTATGATAATGGCAGTTCTTAGCATGGTAGTATTGATTACTAGACATTTGTTAAATAAGCTTAATCCTAATTTTATTTGTATTTATTTGTCTATTTACAGTATCCATTTGTCCTGTTCATGTGATTTTTACTAATTTATCAGCAAATCTATTGCATGTCTCAAGCACTGACTTAGGTTCTGAAAGGTTTTTTTCAAAAAGGAGTAATAGGCGTTCCTGTCATGGCTCAGTGGAAACAAGTTTGAGTAGGATCAATGAGGACGCAGGTTGGATCCCTGGCCTCACTTAGCGGGTTAAGGATCCAGCGTTGCAATGAGCTGTGGTGTAGATTGCAGATGTGGCTTGGATTTGGCACTGCTGTGGCTGTGGTGTAGGCTAGCAGCTACAGCTCCGATTCAACTCCTGGACTGGGAACCTCCATATTCCATGGGTACAGCCCTAAAAATATTTTTAAAAAATAAAAAATTTAAAATTTTTCTAAAAATTAAAATAAATAATACAGGATATCTGATTGCAAATATTTCTAAATTCAAACTGAGTTCCAGCTGCTGGAAATCCTTCTGGAAAAACATAGAACAACAATTACTATTTTGAAATAGGATTTAAGGCAACTTTCTTTTCTTAGAGTAAGTATTACCCAGAAATCCCTAGTCTAGGCATTTCTGTTCTAACTCCATATTCCCTTCTCTCCCAAATAAAGGCCTCCTCACTAAAAACAATTTATCTAAATAATTCAACTAAGGACAAGAAATAGAGAAGAATTAGATATTTCTTAAGTAATATATTTATGTCCTGGACATACTTAAACTTTTTTAAAAAAAGCCTTTCGAGCAGATATTACCTATCTCAAGGTAAGGAAATGAAGATTCAGAAAGGCCAGGTTAATTGCCAAAAGCCAGGCAGCTCATTAATGCAAAAACAAGAAAGTAGAACACATCTTTTATTTTCAAAATCCATTTTCCTCCTCCTACACCATGTGGCCTTATGTTGCTGTGAAATTATTTTTTTAGGGTGCCTTTGAGGATGATAATGTGAAATCAACCAACATTTTAGTAAAAAGTGGCCAGTCACCTGGCTTAATCTGATATGTCATCTTTTCTTTCATTTATAGCTGTGGTGATATTGTCTGGAGTTTCTGACTAAATATTCCAACAGCTCCTAAACAAATCGCATTACAAGGAAGTCTGCCTGTTTTGAGAAAGGTGTTCAAATGACTCCTTAGTAAAAGGAAAATTTACCATCAAATCTTCAGACACTGCAACTAAAAGCAGGGCCTACAGCTCTGTTGAGGAAAATTGATTGTTTGCAGTATTTACTATTTTTTGCAATAGTAAACATTAAAATAGTTATTTGCAATATTACCATTGTTTGCAATATTTACTATCAATATGAAGTTGATCATGTTTTTACAAGATCATGTTACATGATTTGCTAGGCCAGTCTCTCTCACACATACCAATCTAAAGGTGTCTATGCAATACTCTAATCTCTTCTTCCTCTTTTTCCAGTCACATTATCTTAGATTATAATCCACCTTGATGAGGAATATAGAGAAATTATCTGAAATGCCTCAGGTCTAGAATTATGGATTGATAACTAACATTTTTAAAAGCCTAAGACACTCAATAAATATTAATAGAATGAATGAACTTATCCTTTTAGATAATATAATGTGCAATGTTAAACCACTCAGCATTTTAATCAGGGACAGCATGATTTATGTTATAATTATGCCATATTTTAAATTTACTTGAAATGGATTGAAGATGGTAGGAGTGAAATAATAGAAGAGTATTATGATAGTACAGCTGAGAGAAATAAGTAGCTTAAAGTAAAAATTCTTAACACATAGGAAATTCATTACTATTTCTATGATGATATCTTAGATTATAGTTTCTAATGTGCTATGTTTAAATTAATGCATGTGAATATCAAGTATTTCATCATAGATACCTACACTCCCATTCTTCAGAAGAGGCAAATTGAGGGAACCTATCTCAACATAATAAAGGTCACATATGACAATCCAACAGTTAACATCATTCCTTAATGGTGAAAGATCCACGAATTCTCACTAAGATCAGAAACAAGACAAGAATGTCCCTCTCACCACTTCTATTCAACATACTTTTACAAGTCCTAGCAACGGCTATCAGAGCAGAAAATCAAATAAAAGGAATCCAAATTGGAAAGGAAGAAGTATCACTAGTTGCAGATGACATGATACTATACCTAGAAAATCCTAAAGACACTACAAGAAAACTGTTAGAGCTCATCAATGAATTTGGCAAAGTCGCAGGATACAAAATGAATACACAGAAATCAACTGCATTTCTGTATACCAACAATGAAAGATCAGAAAGAGAAATTAGGAAAACAATCCCATTTACCATCACATCAAGAATAAAATATAAAATACCTAGGAATAAACCTACCTAAAGAGACAATGACCTGTACTCTGAAAATAGTTAAGATTCTGATAAAACAAATCAAAATTGAGACAGATAGACATACCATGTTCATGGATAGAAGCATCAATACTGTCAAAATGATTATGTTACCCAAGGCAATCTACAGATTCAATGCAATGCCTATGAAATTACCAATGTCATTTTTTACAGAACTAGAACAAAACACTTTAAAATTTGTTTGGAAACACAAAAGACCCCAAATAGCCAAAGCCATACTGAGAAAGATAAAGAGAGCTGGAGCAATCAGGCTTCCTGACTTCAGCCTATACTACAAAGCTGCGGTCATCAAAACAGTATGGTACTGGCACCAAAAAAAAAAGATATATGGATCAATGGAAGACTACAGAAAGCCCAGAAATAAACTCAAGCACCTATGGTCTATTAATCTATGACAAATGAGGCAAAAATATACAATGGAGAAAAGACAGTCTCTTCAGTAAGTGGTGCTGGGAAAACTGCATGTCATCTACATGTGAAAGAATGAAATTAGAACATTCTCTAACACTATGCTCAAAATGGATTAAAGACCTTAATATAAGACTGGATACTATACAACTCTAAGAGGAAAACATAGGCTGAACACTCTGACATCAGTTGAAGCAATTCTTCTCAGATTGATCTCTTAGAGTAATGACAATAGAAACAAATTAAAAAAAAATGGGACCCAATTAAAGTTAAAAGTTCTTCCACAGCAAGGGAACCATAAACAAAACAAAAGACAACCCACAAAATGGGAGAAAAATATCCTATGGTATCACCTATGTGCATAACCTTAAAAAAAATATATGCTAGTCCAATCATCTGTCGATGGACATTTGGATTGTTTCCATGTCCTGGCTATTGTGAATAGTGCTGCAATGAACATGCGGGTGCATGTGTCTCTTTTAGGTAGAGCTTTGTCCAGATAGATGCCCAAGAGTGGGATTGCAGAGTCATATGGAAGTTCTATGTATAGATTTCTAAGGTATCTCCAAACTGTTCTCCATAGTGGCTGTACCAGTTGACATTCCCACCAGCAGTGCAGGAGGGTTCCCTTTTCTCCACAGCCCCTCCAGCACTTGTTATTTGTGGATTTATGAATGATGGCCATTCTGACTGGTGTGAGGTGGTATCTCATGGTAGTTTTGATTTGCATTTCTCTTATGATCAGCGATGTTGAGCATTTTTTCATGTGTTTGTTGGCCATCTGTATATCTTCTTTGGAGAAATGTCTATTCAGGTCTTTTGCCCATTTTTCCATTGATTGATTGGTTTTTTTGCTGTTGAGTTGTATAAGTTGCTTATATATTCTAGAGATTAAGCCCTTGTCCGTTGCATCGTTTGAAACTGTTTTCTCCCATTCTGTAAGTTGTCTTTTTGTTTTCTTTTTGGTTTCCTTTGCTGTGCAAAAGCTTTTCAGTTTGATGAGGTCCCATGGGTTTATTTTTGCTCTAGTTTCTATTGCTTTGGGAGACTGACCTGAGAAAATATTCATGATGTTGATGTCAGAGAGTGTTTTGCCTATGTTTTCTTCTAGGAGTTTGATGGTGTCCTGTCGTATATTTAAGTCTTTCAGCCTTTTTGAGTTTATTTTTTGTGCATGGTGTGAGCATGTGTTCTAGTTTCACTGATGTGCATGCAGCTGTCCAGGTTTCCCAGCAATGCTTGCTGAATAGACTTTCCTTTTCCCATTTGATGTTCCTGCCTCCCTTGTCAAAGATTAATTGACCATAGGTGTCAGGGTTTATTTCCGGATTTTCTATTCTGTTCCAGTGGTCTGTCTGTCTGTTTTGGTACCAATACCACACTGTTTTGATGACTGTGGCTTTGTAGTATTTCTTGAAGTCTGGGAGAGTTATGCCTCCTGCTTGGTTTTTGTTTCTCAGGATTGCTTTGGCGATTCTGGGTCTTTTGTGGTTCCATATAAATGTTTGGATTGTTTGTTCTAGTTCTGTGAAAAATGTCATGGGTAATTTGATAGGGATTGCATTGAATCTGTAGATTGCTTTGGGTAGTATGGCCATTTTTACAATATTGATTTTCCCAATCCAGGAACATGGACTATCTTTCCATTTCTTTACATCTTCTTTGATTTCTTTGATTAAAGTTTTATAGTTCTTGGCATATAGGAAGATGTGGTATATATACACAATGGAATACTACTCAGCCATAAAAAAGGATGACATAATGCCATTTGCAGCAACATGGATGGAACTAGAGAATCTCATCCTGAGTGAAATGAGCCAGAAAGACAAAGACAAATACCATATGATATCACTTATAACTGGAATCTAATATCCAGCACAAATGAACATCTCCTCAGAAAAGAAAATCATGGACTTGGAGAAGAGACTTGTGGTTGCCTGATGGGAGGGGGAGGGAGTGGGAGGGATCGGGAGCTTGGGCTTATCAGACACAACTTAGAATAGATTTACAAGGAGATCCTGCTGAATAGCATTGAGAACTATGTCTAGATACTCATGTTGCAACAGAAGAAAGGGTGGGGGGAAAACTGTAATTGTAATGTATACATGTAAGGATAACCTGACCCCCTTGCTGTACAGTGGGAAAATAAATATATATATATATGCTAGGCAAAGCAGAATAATGGCCTCCCACAGACTCTCAAGGAACCTAATCTCTGGAACCTGTGAATATGTCACATGATGTGACAAAGGGGAATGATGGTAGCAGGTGGAATCAGCTGACTTTATAATGGAACAGTAATCCTGAATTATTGAGATAAGGCTGACGTGATCATAAGGGCCTTAAAAGTCCAGGAAAGAAGCAGAAGAGTCAGAGTGACACATTATGAGAAACACACAATGAGCTATTTCTGGCTTTGAAGATGGAAGGGGGCCACAAGCAGCCCTTAAAAACTGAGGAACGTTAGGAAACAGTCTCCTCTAGAGCACCCAGAAGGAACCAGTCCTCCTGATACCCTGACTTTAGGACAGGGCAACTAATTTTGGACTTCTGATTTTCTCAGCTATACAGTGATAAATTTGCATTGTTCCAAGCCATCAAGTTCACAGAAATTTGTTAGAGCAGCAATAGGAGAGTCATACATTGACTCTGATTAGACTTTAAAACAAAAGATCTCTTTCCTAGGACAAAGTCCAAGGCAATAGGCTCAGTCCCATTCAGGCCTGCATTTGGCCCATCTGATACAATCCACCACCACTAGCACCCCAATCTTGCTTTAAAGCAACTAAGCTAAACCCAATTGTTAGTCTTCCTTGTATCAAATAAAAACATGTTTGGACATAGGTAAGAAGAGATTTTATTCACAAAAAGTACTGTAATAAAGAATGAAGATTACTTCAATAGAGAGAAAGCGCTGGCTATAGTATCTGTAAGATCTCCAAGGTTAGACACAAAAGGGGTTTTGTGGTGTATACATAGAATAAAAAGTTACATTAATCTTTTCTGTTCTGCCTTTCTTTTCACTTTTTTTAGGGCCACACTTATAGCATATGGAGGTTCCCAGGCGAGGGGTCAAATCAGAGCTGTAAACCGCAACCATGCCAGATCTGAGCTGCATCTGTGACCTACACTACAGCTCACGGCAATGCCAGATCCTTAACCCACTGAGCAAGGCCAGGGATTGAACTCGCATCCTCATGGATCCTAGTCAGATTCCTTTCCACTTTTGCCATGATGATGGGAGCTCCCCGTTTTGCATTTCTGATGCTTTGGTATCTTGAGGACTTTGCTAACTGATCTTGCAAAGACTGGTCCTACTAGTGCTAGCCAGTTCCCAGAAATAATAATTTTTTAAAAAATTGCCTGATAGAGAGGAAATGCATTTCAATATGTAAACCAACCAACCAGGACAGAGAAGACCCTCAAAGGTTCTGGGGCTGGGGAGCAAACCCCTGCAGTACCCGCAATTGAATCCACAGTGCTCACTGCTTCTCTCACCAATCATGCAGTCTTTCTCATGCCCTCTTTGTGTGTGAAGGTTATACTTTATTTGGGCTTTCTTTATGTTATGGTCTTGCTGGTTTTCCTCTTTCTGGTCAAGGTTTTGCTCTGTATGTTAGTACTCATTGGGCACATTGGTCTGGATTTTGAGATCAGCTTGTTAACCAAAGCCAGTTGAGAAGCCATCAGCCCATTTCTTTCAGAACAGAGGCTACTTCACTCAAACTGTGCCCATTTTTCAGCTTCCAGTTTATGACTTTCGAATAGGGGCTATTCTCTGGAAACTGTCTGAGAAGGCTATAGCCTTGTTCCTTTGGGAACAACGTATTTCCTTGGAACTAGCTAGTGTTAGCTTACAGCCTATTTGAGTTGAAAGCTGTTTCCATCAAGCTGTTTGAGGTATAAGCTATTTGAAAATGACTCTGACTGTAGAGAAAAACTTCTGAGAGATGTAATCCCAGGTACCAAAATAGTTTAACCTTCCCACCGCACCACATACACAGGGACTCTGGCTGATTTTATATTTAAAAACTCCAGTACTTATTCATGCACATTTCTAACTAAATGGACCAACCTGACCAAAAGCAACTAAGAGCATCAACAATCATTATGGGGGACTTTTGAAACCCCCAAACTTAATTTTCTTAAACCCAAACTGGACTACAATAGCTCAAATTCCAGAACTGAATGGAATGCTATTTTGATTGATGTTTTGAGGCTTCCAATGTTTACACAGGAGCCCAAAATTGTCTCCCTAAAAATTAAAGTTAGATTGAACTGATGCAAATGATTAAAGAAAGATAAAACGGCTCCTGAAACTTTGCGCTCTTCTTCCCCGGCTTCTTTGTCTGACTCTGCCTCCCATACCACCTTCCTCCTTCCCTTCTAGGATGCCTTGGCTTCCACTGTACCCTCGATCCCCTCATACAAACTGTCTTGCCAAATTCCCCCTTTTCTCTGAAACTTTCCCCACTCCCTTCTCCTCTTAATTTTTCAGGAACTCTCCCTTTCATGATTAGCCTTCTGAGGACCCAGAGATCAATCCTTTAGTTTCTTATATTCTCTGGATAAAGCTGATCTGTGAGCCATGGTCGAGGATTTTTCCAAAGTAACAAAAGGTCCTCACAAATTTGCTGAGGAATTTAATATAATCACTCAAACTTTTCAAGCTGGTTTCTCTGACTTACATCAGCTTGTTTGTATGCTTGACAGTGTGGGCCAGGCTCAGCAATTGGAAGAAAACTATTAATTGGGAAAATTCTCAAAGATCCCTAGCACAACAACCAGAGGACCAGCCCACTAACATACGATCAGGCCCCAGCAATCAGTAGGTGACCTCACTGAGCAATTCCCAAGGCTTTTTATAAGCCTGTAGATTGAAATAAGATTCAGGCTTGTACTCAACAATGTGATAAGCCTGTGCATGACTATGACAACTGACTTCAGACAGTTTTTGAAGTAAATTCTGGTCTGTCTTCAGATGTTTATTCTACCCAGGTAGCTTTTCACTATGTTTATTAATGGGCTGAACTGAGGCTTTGCCCTTCTAGTAAAAACAATCAGGATGGAATAGGAAACCTGGCATTTAGTCAACCTGGCAAAGCAGCTTTCTTACAATCCTGATGAGTCAGCTCTAAGGAAAAGCTCCTAAATGACACCAAAACCCTCCTAGTTTCTGCTATTATTGCAAAAAGCCAGGACACTGGAAAAAGAGATTGTTACACATTCAAGGGCTTTCATGTGCCTTCAGACTCTAACTGGCTTTTCCAACATCCTCTCATTTCTCAATAATGAGGCTCCAAGGAACTTCAAGGGCTCTTCCCAACCCAACCTCTGCATCAGCTTGGAGAAACATTTCTCCAGAGTGGGGATGAATTTCTTCCAGTCCTCAAGGATCTGGAGCTGTACTTTTAGTGCTCCACTGCATTACTGTAAAGCAGCCCCTGATTCAGAGTACCAAACAGCTCAGTCAGTGAGGATCCCTAATGAACCCCAAGAGCTTCCTGTCTCTGAATCCATCCCCCCTCCCCCGTCTAAGTCCCTTGAGATTCACACCCTTTTCTCCTTAGTTCCTATGTTCCTACCCATTTACCAGACTGAGACTTCGATAACTCCAAAAGATGAAAGTAATTCTAGAATTTGACAGTAGTCAAAGTAACCAGTCAGGTAAATTAAATGTCCCTTTGACAGCTTTGATTTGTTTCATTTCTGACAGGGCCACAGCTGATTCTTGAAACTCCTATCATGTGCCCCTCCCATTGGCTACCACTTTCCTTATGGCAAAAATCTCCAGCTGGTATTGGCAAAATTCACAGCTTGTCTCTCATTGAGATTCAAATAGATCCCTCAAAGCCTCTCCCCAGAATTCATCAATAGCCCATAATAAAGAAGCTGCTCAACGTAAAGCCCATAGCAGAGGACAAGACTCAGGGCCTCATTGTCCTTGCACCAGTCTCTGTGACATTCCTCCTTTACCAGTGAGAAAACCCAAGGGACAGAGGTTTCTCTAGAACCTCTGAGCAATATTCCCACACAAAGTTAAATTCTTTAGTGTAATTTCTTCAGTATATTCTTTAGCATTTCAGTTGATGAAGCTACCCAGTGTCTTTTTGCTTTCATTCGGGAAGAGAAATAATTCACCTGGATAGTAATGCCTTGGAGTTTTACTGAGAGTCTTTATTTCTTGCAACTCCTGAAGGCTGATCTGGATGATAGAAAGTTCCCTAAAGGTTCTATTTTTGCTGCACTATGTGGAAGATTTGCTTCTTTGCTCTCCTTCTCAAGTCTTCTCACCAGACGCTATTATCTACTTGCTAAAACTTTTGGCCTTCAAGGGACACACGGGTCACCAAAGAAAAATTACAGTTTGCCCAAACCCCAATTCGATATTTAGGATATCTTTTAATAGAACAAGGGCTACACTGTGATCCAGATAAGTTTCACAGTACCCTAGGTTTCCCAAACTAAGCACTGACTGGTTTTCTTGGGTTAATGGGTTATTGCTGAAATTGGATTTCAAATTTCTCTCTCATGGCCCAACCTCTGTGTGTTTAACTCATCAATAACAACTCCAACCCCATTTTATGGGTAGAACAGGATGACATGGCTTTTAACACCTTCAAGGAGAGTTTGATAAATCCACCTGCCTTTAGGCAGTGCAATGGTCACATTCCCCCCCCCCTTTTTTTTTTCATTTTTATATTTGAAAAGGAAGTGAATGGCCTTGGGGTATTCACTCAAAACACAGAAAACAGCACAAAATAGCCAGCAACTGGACGTGTGGCATGGGAATTCCATGCCCTTAACCATTGCCCTTTTGGTTAAGGCCACCAGGAAACTCCCCATGGGCTACGTTTTAACCTTCTTTTTGTCCCTCATGCAGTAGAAGTGCTCCTGAATTCTCATCACATTCAACATTTCTCCAGCTCCTTCACCTACCATAAACTCTTTTTGTTAAATGCTCCTTGCAAAACTCTTTTACATTTTAGTAACCATAAGCCTACTATTCTTGTTCTCTCCATCATCAACAAAATCTCTCACGACTGCCTAACACTGATGGACCACCTCCTGACTCCTCCTGAAATCTACAGGAAAGTACTCTGGGTAACACTGACTTCTCAGAATTCACTGATGGTTCTTGTTTGAAATATGGCAAAGCCACGTTGCCGTGAACTGTGGTGTAGGTCACAGATGCAGCTTGGATCCTACATTGCTGTAGCTATGGTATAGGCTGGCAGCTGTAGCTCCAACTCAACCCCTAGCTGAGGAACCTCCATACTGCAGATGCAGCCCCTCAAAATATAAAAAATTAAAAAATTTTTATGATTCGTGGCACAGTGGAAATGAATCAGGCTAGGAACCATGAGGTTGCGGGTTCGATCCCTGGCCTCGCTCAGTGGGTTAAGGATCCGGTGTTGCCGTGAGCCGTGGTGTAGGTTGCAGACTCGGCTCAGATCCCACGTTGCTGTGGCTCTGGCATAGACCAGCAGCAACAGCTCTGATTAGACCCCTAGCCTGGGAACCTCCATATGCCGCGGGTGCAGCCCTCCAAAGACAAAAAGACAAATAAAATAAAGTAAAATAAAAATGTGGCAAAGGCAAATATCGTGCTGGGCATACTAAGCTGCCACTATTTATACTGGTATCATCTATGCTTTTGAAGTAGCTCAGGATTTTGATATGGTTTCTTACCTTCAGCAGAAATAAAATTTACAACTGCCCCTACATTTAGGAATTACAGTGTGCAGTCCTTTTTACTTGCCCTTTTAGCTATTATTAAGATTCCAGGGAGTGCTACACTGCACTTTCTGGAAGCTTGGGGGAAATCATGTTGCTGTTATTTCCACAAGGAATGATGCCCTTAAAGGGACTAAGAGCAGCCAAACCTCTGTCATGGTCTAAAGAGCTATTTCCCCAAAAGACAATTTGGAGAAACTGGCTCAAGAAAGCACCACAATTGGCCTCATAAAAGGAAAAACAAAATTGGAAATTTGACAATTGTTGGTTTGATAAAAAAAAAAAATCTCTCACTTAAAAAAAGCTCAACTCAGTCCTACCCAAGATTCTAAAATTCTCACTCCTCCCCACCAAACATGCAGCAAACTCATGAATCTCTGGTGGGGAAAAACTAAAATAAGCTAAAAACGTCCCTACAGCACTTGTCCCACTTGTCTGACAAACAAGCCAAGAAAGCCTCTTTGTACTGTCCCCAACCTATTTTAACCTGCCTAATTGATCATTTGAGTTCTGGTAAGTGAATATCATACAACTTCCTTCTCCATCTAATGGATAAATATGTTATAGTCATGGCCCCTATGTTTCACACTGGATTAAAGCCTTCCTTTGCAGACAGGCTACCGCCTCTTCTGTGGCTGACGTCCTTTTGGAAAAGATTCTTCCCACCTGGGGAACTCCCCCCTCAAACTTCATCATTACTGAGGAATCCGTTTTATTAGCCAGTGTTTTAATAAGTTCGTGCTGTCTGGCCAGTTCCACAACAATTTCACTGTGCTTACCACCTATAATCCTCTAGTTTAGTCCAACATACTAAGAGCATTATTACGACTGAATTAGCGAGATTTTTAGAGGTCCAAAAACCTTGGTCAAAAGCATGGTGGTTAGTCTTTCCAAACCTCAGATCCATCCCTTTTAGAAATCAAACTCTCCTCTCATCCTGTGAGATAGTCACAGGACACCTAATGCACTTGGCTCCTGATTCTTTTGACCCACAAATTACAAAAGAAGAGATACCCCAACATTGCAAATGCCTAATTGCTTCTGTTCAAAATAACCATGTTTCAGCGGAGCGATCTTTTCACTGCATGCTCTCAGGTGATGAAGACTTTAAGCATCATGCCCTGCAGCCTGGGGATTTTGTCTATTGGAAAGGACACCTCCAGGTAACTCTCTTCTACCTTACTTGGGAGGCCCCCACTGGGTACTGTTAACCCATCCTTATGCCACCAAACTCCAGCAAACAGACTCTTGGATTCAAGTGATACACCTCAAGAAAGCAACAAACCCTGACTGAACCTGCGTATCATCTAGTGACCCGAAAGGAGACTTCCTGGAATTGAAGGAGATGATGTCCAATCAGACCACTTTCCCAAGATATCCAGACTAGGCATGTTGGAAGTTTGTTGCCAAACCTCTGATGATGCCCTAACATTTCAGATAACTTCCAAGGCCTATGATCTTGATAAAAGACTTCAGATCAAAAGTGCCCAAGAGTTCTCCTTCCTACCCCACCCTGATCCTCAAATTCGACCTCAGTAAGCTTTCTAATCGGCACTTTTTCTCTGACATGAGACACCGCAATCGGGAAGATCCTTCCTGGCATCAAGGGACAAAAGCTACTAAAACTCGAAAACTTGACTCTGGATTAGCAGTGTTTTTAGAAAAAGGAATTGATAAAAAGGAGGAAATGGGAGTTCCCATTTTCGATCAGCGGTAATAAACCCGACTAGGATCTATGAGGATGCAAGTTCAATCCCTGGCCTCGCTCGATGGGTTAAGGATCTGGTGTTGCTGTGTTGTAGGTCGCATGCATGGCTCTCATCTGGTGTTGCTGTGGCTGTGATGTAGGCTTGCAGCTACAGCTCTGATTCGACCCCTAGCCTGGGAAATTCCTCATGCTGAGGGTGAGCCCCGCCCCCAAAAAAGGAGGAAACAGTGTGTCAGGGGGAGTTCTGGTGCTCTGGAGCAACAGTAGAGCTCAAGAAGGAGAAAGACCCCTCTTCCTTTCCCGCAAGGACTCTGCCAATAAAAACACATTTACAATGGCCCTCCTACCTTCCTTTCCCTCTTTAAAAGCATCATCCTCCCCTCACCATGCAGGGACTTGCTCACCATGGTTGTAGAACCCAAAGAGCAAGACACTGCTGTTTCCAAATAAACACATCTTTGGCAAAGAAATCTCTTACAGTCTATTTGCTGTGGGTCAGTCAGTCAGCCCAGGCCCCAGCCACCTCCTTTACTGGGTTCCTCTCACTCTGGCCACTATTTCCCTGCTATCGTTACCCCAGAGCCAAGTACCAGAAAACTCAGCAGAGACTCCATGCCCCAGTGGATGATGACATTATTCTAACTAGCCAACCTAAGCCTGCTTACCTGCCTCACCCATTCCTTCCTGCAGAAGTCACTATCAAGTCTACCGTCCATTCACTCTGCCTCCTGACTGACCCTGGTGCTTCTCAGTATGGCCCTTCGTGACATGTCATGCTTGTCTGCTGTTTCTAAGGATCTGTGAGTATAAAAAACTTCTTTCAATGACAGTAATTTGCATATCTGTGTGTCTCATCATACTTCATGAAAACAAATCACAGGTACTCTTTTAAGACAACAAGGCTAGAAAGAATTAGATATGAGAGGGTGATAAGAGTGGGGTTTTATCACTGGATAATTTATCAGGGAAAATTTAAGGGGGGGGGATAAACAGTTCAGCTAATCATTTGTGAGGCAAGAATGGGAATTTAAAGGGTCTAGAGGCAGCCTTTATATAGATCAACAAGAAGTCATCTTCAAGTTTTATGTAAGTCACATGGGAAAGAGGGGATCTCTGCAATAAACAACTTCCACAAACACACAAAAAACGGAGCTTTCTTGACTGTGTTTTCCAGGAAAATGGGGCCCAAGTAAAGTTGCATGTTGTCACTGGTATTGTTAGAATAGGAGAACTCTTACCATGGCACGTCATATTATTTAACTCTTGTCTTTTTACTATTTTCTCTACCCTGGAGTGCTTTAACAGTGATTTTGGAGTGTGATGAAATAAAATCTGTGTGTAAATTATAAATCCTTGAGATTCCATTAGACTCAAAACCAACTTTGCTAAAAACAACTTAGGGGTAATACAAAGCAGAATAAAAGTTTCTTCATACAGCAATTATTGCACTCTGTCTCAGACCTCTTGTGGCATGTCAACTCCCTCATTCTACATGTTATCAGACTGGGTGTCAAAAAGGGAAAGCAAACTAGATCACTGCTCAGATTCTTTCAGCCTAACACAGCTGATTCTAAGATAAGGATATCTTGCATTTCTAACTCCATGACCCATTAAATTTCACCAAGATCTGTCTCACTTCCATGAAACACTCTGCCTCAGCCCCAATCCCACTGAGAGGAGGACATTTGGAAAAGGAGAGAAGGATGAAGAAAGAGGATGTGCCAAAAATTAGCTTTGATGTAAGAATTTGCTTCCCACAGGGTCTCAATCACCGAACAGAGAGGAAATCATAACATAATAAAATTGCATTCATGCATATTCACTTAGGATATTGTTAATATTAAATAAAATTCCTTCTAAGTCATCATGAATTAGCTAATAAACCAGCAAACAGCAATTCATATTCGAATTGTTTGACTTCCTGTCAAATGACAGCATTCTTGTACATGCAGAAAGAATGAGATAAACAACTTAACTGAGAATTAATGAATTGAGAAATACCTGAAAAGCTTTGTCTATAATCTGGGTTCTTGGAAGAACTCCAAGTAGTCTTGATTTTGATTAATATTACAATTTATCCAGTTAAAGAAGTACCTTATAAATACTCATGAAGCATTTTATTAGATGATTGTAAATACTTAAAATCTTATTTTGCAGTCCTTTTCATCACAAAGAAAAACAGGAACAATCTGTGAGCTGTTTATAATTTAGCCTTGTTCACTGACAGCAAAAGTCACACTGTTTGAAAAACAAGATGTTTCAAAACTCATTCTGCCTTTGCATGAAGTCGGTGTTCTTATGGACCTGCCCGTGTACTAATGTGACACAGAGAACTTATGCTGTGATGACCCGTAGTCTCCTACACCCTCTGGTGGCGTGGTTTCCCCAGGGCCATCATAGTAATGACTAAGGACAGACAGGGTCCACCTACAGCAACCTAGTGGACATTCGATGGCACAGTTTATGCCAGCAGCTTGGAAAGAGAGGGGCTAAAAGCAGTATCTCAAAACTGCCTCACAGAAGGTAAGGTTTGGCAAAACTTTTAAAACTTCAATCCATCTCACCCTTCTCCACTTTGCAATAACCATCCTCTCTGCTGTCCACCCCTATCACTACAACCAGGGCCTTCTGGTTTCTCCTCTTCAGAGCCATACTCTCATGATCCTAACAGTACACATCCTAACACAAAAGCAAACATATAACACATTCATTGGTCTATCAAAGGGAAAATGCAGTGACTTTTGGCGATGCTGTCCATCTACAGAACAAACGGACCTTTAATACGCCAGGACTTACCCATCTTCCCCATCTCCATTCATAAGCCCACTTCAGTTCTATGGGCTTTTGCATGCCAGGCATACTTTTGTCTCCAACATTCATTTATAAAGAAGCATGTATCAGTTGAAATTCATCTGAATCACTTTCTCTTTTTTTTCTTTGGGTCTTTTTTCATCCACTCATTTTCCACCGCAAACAAATATCCAAGAAGTCTCTACTTTCCCAACTTGATCTGATCCACTAAGTCCTATTAGAAACCAGACCCTTCCACTCAAGTCAACGTGTTCACTGTACGAAAAGTCTCCACAGGTTCTAGTATGCCCATTTTCTGATTTGATTGATCAATTATCCAGAACATTCTTCTCCAGCAACCAAGTTTCCCAAATTTGCTTCATTTTCACCATTAACTGAGAATATTTATTCAAAATATAAATCCCGAGGACTGTCATCAGCAAGATAACAGAATAGAGGGTGTTTTTTGTTGTTTTTTAACCATCATCCCCCAACACAACATTCATTTTGACAACCACCCCTGGATAAGAGTACCTTTCCGAGAGTCTAGGAGTTCAGGGAAGAAGTTTCCGCACACCATTGGAGGAAAAAATCTGCAAATAAACACATAGTAGAGAGTAAGAACAGTTTTAACTTACCTACATCACCTCTCCTCCAAAGCAGCACATCTCAGTGCCAAGAGACACCTCCTTGGCCCCCAACAATTTCTCCTATGTGGCAAAGTACCGTAGTGGGTCCCTTGCTTTCCCAGTCATGGAAGACACTGCTCAAGAAGCCCACTTATTTCTCACTCCAAACCAGAATACCAAAGTGATCAGCACCACTGGGGAATTGAGAGAAGCTAGGAGCACAGCAACCAAGGATCAGAACTCAAAAGGGCCGTCAACCCTACTGCATGAACTCCCTCAGAAAGATGCACCATAAGCTATCAAGGTCAACTTGCTTCCCGCCCCCACCATGACTAGGCCATGAGTGCCCCCAAAGCTCTGTGCACCTGGCAGGCCACCTTCCTAAACATGTGCGGGTGGTTTACAAATGCACGTTTTTGCAGATGGCTTATGAGTGAGCACCTGCAGAAAGCCAACCTGCCTGTGGGATTGGAAGAAAGCACCATCAGAGCCCTACCACAGGAAAAACAAGTAGGAGGATCTCAGCACCTGGCCTGGCTTTACAGAATTGCCAGAAGCCATCCAGCCTTAATTCACTTCCAAGAGGAAGCAAGAGATGGGGAGTAGGAACATGTGTAGAAAAGACCCAAGAGAGCCTAGGAATCCTTGGCCAGATTGACTGGAGAAGCTATTTTTCTCCTGAAGCCAGTGAGCCAAGACTGGAGGAGGTGACTCCTTCCTCAGTACAAACAGTAAAAGAGTCAAACAAATTCTGGAGCTGAAGAATGACATAAAACATGTAATAAAGAGCATCTGCAGCAAGGTTGGTCAAGCACAAGAGTCTGTGTAGTCAAAAATAAGTCATTTTCTCCCCTCAGGAGAAAAAAAAAAAAAAGATGGATGAGTAAAACACGGTAATGGTTTACTCTGATTATTCCATGATCCTTGCCCTATCAGGACAAGGACAAGATTCTGGAATTACTGGTTCATGCAAAAGTGTGTATTGCTACTGTTTAAATAATTTTGGAAAACTTATCACACCAGATTTCCCTCTGGGATTGCAGTTTTCAATTTTTTGGGTCTCATGAAAATTCTACATTCTTAAAAATAAATGAGGATGCTAATGAGGTTTTGTTTATGTGTTTAAAACAAGATATTTTTAAACTTTAGTTTATTAATTTTGCAAATAAATCCATCACAGGTTGCCTTAAACAACTTTTATTAAAGAAGCATGAGAAATGTGAAATTGTTTTACATTGCTTCCAATCTCCTTGAAGTCTCATTTAATAGAAGACAGCTGAATTCTTTTATCTGTTTCTGTTGCTTTTACAAGTCATTTTCAAGTAAATGAAAATCATTACACTTCAGAGATATGTGGTTAAAAAGTGAGGGACCTCACTGACCTCCTGAAAAGGTTGCAGGGAACCCCAAGCTTCCTCAGACCACTGTCTGAAAACCCCTACTCTGGGGAAAAAAAGGTGCATTCTAATACCTCTGAGAAATCCTATATTAAAAACCAATAAACAAAACCTGTTTAACATCCTTTAACCAACCATTACTAAAGTCATTGGAGTAAGGAAGTTTATTGAACTGAGGACATGCTATATTGGGTTTGAACTTCATGATCTTCCTTAATTAACGTCTATTTGCCTTTGTTATCATTTCCTAAATGGTTTTCCTCTTTCAGACTTCAGTTTGCTCCAGGGTTGAGTCACTTAACTTCCCTAAATGCCATTTAGGGTGTTACTTTCTCCATCTCTATCTTCCTGTGTGTAACAGGGAAGTCTGAAGAATGGGTGCTGCTCCTCTATTGGTGTAGCCAGTGGGATCTCCCCACCTTTTTTTTTTATCCTGTGACAGTTCTTGATATGTAGTAAATTCTTGCTCTTTAGTTCTCTCTTTGAGTACCATTTTTTAATTTTTTATTGTTATTTCCCTTTTTTTGTGCTGTTCAGCGTGGTGACCCAGTTACACATACATGTGCACATTCTATTTTCACACATTATCATGCTCCATCATAAGTGATGAGACATAGTTCCCAGTGTTACACACAAGATTCTCATTGCTAATCCATTCCAAAGGCAATAGTTTGCATCTATTAACCCCAAGCTCCCAATCCATCCCACTCCCTCCCCCTTGGCAACCACAAGTCTATTTTCCAAGTCCATGATTTTCTTTTCTGCGGAAAGGTTCATTTGTGCCATAGAAGAGATTCCAGATGTAAGTGATATCATATGGTATTTGTCTTTCTCTTTCTGACTTACTTCATCAAGAACCATTTTAGCTAGAAACTTAAGCATGAGTTATGTGCACAGACACTGACATTTGTTATGTACGATCATCTGAGGCAGAGTAGGAAGTAAGTTTTTATGATGCATATATTTTACTTGCTGATAAATTTCCTCCTTTATTGTTTTTACAAATGCATTCTTAACCTGAACATTCTTTCTACAACATTATCTAATCTAAACGTGGTCTGTATAAGTTTTGTAGATTAAAAAAAAGCAGTATGTCACTAATTACATAAATTACTTAAATCATTAACTGCCACAACTACCAATATCCTTTAAAGCACACTTTGTAAAATCTCTTCGAGACTATACCCAGAAGAACCTCTATTAAGATAGTGTTGGCAATCTCTGGTGGGTCACTCAATGCTCCCGAAATCACCTCATTAGTAAGTTGTCAACTATCCATCTAGAGTCTACATTTCTGTTTTAACAACAACAAATGTAGTCCATCATTTTATATAAACCCATTGGGTAAAAACTTAATGCTAATATGGAAATGCATGCAGAAAACAGATCTATTTCTCTGACAATTATTAATTAAACAAGGTTCGTAATTTTTTTCTAAAACAATCACTCAATTTTGTTCAATTTCTGATAACATGTTTAGAAGATAAAGCAAACAAAAATTAACCAAGTTAGAGAAGATGCTGAACTCTGAGGTAGGTACATGAGCAAAGAAAAAATCTATTTCTCCTACTGAGAAAATTTTCCTTAAATACTTATATAGGAATGACTTATCAAGAAAACTATGAGAGACAGGGGAACAAACTGATTAGTTCAATTAGTACATTGATTATCCCACGCAAGGCACTATTACATGTGTATTGAGGAATTCAGAGTAGAATAAACTACAGTCTGTGACCACTTGGCACTTATGATCTAGTGGGTAACAGAAGACTGTACACAACTAAAATTGCCGAATCAGATTACTGTTATTGCAAATATTAAAGTATACCGAATGAATAAAGAGGGGAAAACAGGTAATTCCAGTGAGGACTAAGGAACAATTTTGAGAGAAAGTGGTATTTGATCTAGTTTTTATACAACAGACTCAAGTCAAGACTCTAAGTTGATAGTACGAATATAAGAAAATGCAGGGTAGGTTTAGGTATATTTTGGGGAAGTTTCTGCTTCAAAGAATTGTTGATTATATGTGAAGCATATTTTTCCCTAAGGACCTGTATTCACTCACAAATAGATTAAGGACTTTATAGGTCAGAAGTCATTCGAACTCAGTACGGATGAGCAGTTGTCAAAAGTTAATAACTCACACTGATTATTTATGATCCCATTGAAGTTTCTTTAATTAAGCCAGCTTTCATAATCCCTTTCTAATGCCTTGTCAACTCGATTTTTATCTCTGTAAGCACGGGAGGCCAGAGACCAGAGGATCTGTTATGAGGCTCAAGCTCATACCAAAGAGTTTTAGATTTCCATCGACAATTGATTGCTAGCTACCCACTCAGCAGGGGTTATGGTAAGAACTAGTCTCTCTGACTAAAGTCTTCTGAGAGTTTGGTACAGCATCTCCCACTTCTGAACTTGGACCAGTCTCCCTAATGCTGCTAGACAATCCTTTGGCTCTGTTCAATGCAGGAACCTCAAAGAAAAGTCTTAGCCTCTTGACTCCATCAGGCCATCATCTTTTACAGCCTTTTCGGTCTTAGTACATCCACCTCGATGGGCCCAATGATGTCCTTGATCATGAATTTACTAGGGCTTGGCAACGTTTTCTGTAAAAAGCCAGATAATAAATATTTAGGCTTTTCAGATAATACACAGTTGGTCTTTGCTGCAATTGCTCTCCTCTTCACTCTAGCACAGAAGCAGTCACGGACAATATATATAAATGAATAGGAATAGCCCAATTTCACACAGGGGCTGGCTATAGTTTCTGATTTCCTGCTCTAAGCTTTCTCATTTGTGAAATGAAACCCTTCGTAAGATTCTGGTAAAGAAAAATTAAGAGGAAAAGAAAAAAACTAAAGGGTCCAAAGAGAAAGCACATCAAGAGATTATAGCTTCACACTAACAATGCCCTAAAAAGAAAAGGGAAATAAAACTAACAGGTATTAGACTGCACCCTGCAGGCCTGAGAGCCTTGTAGTTTCCCAATCCAAAGACAGTGACAGAGACATCAATAGTTTATGAAACAGCTGACTCTTACCGACCTGCAGCCAGCGGCTGGAGCTACACCCCACCGTGCAGGACGGAGATGGGGCAGAATGTGAGTATGCGCCTGACTCCTCAATGGAGAAGGAGGCTTCCTTTTATAGTGAGAATCGACATCAGATGGGCTCAGTTACCAGGGATTCGTTAAGTCCTACAGTTAAAGGAAGAAGATTGGATAGTTGTGTGAATGAAGCAGGACCTGGTCGAGCAGGGGATGCTCAGAGAGCAAGACAACAGCCACCTTGAAAGGCCTGATGGTACCACAGGTAACAAAAACAAAAGGGAAAAAGCCATTGCGCCTCATCATTTTCATTTTTCTATCTGAAAACAGAGTTTGCCAAACATCCCCATCATTAGATTTCGCTGGGACTCTCGTTAGCTATGTAGATTCTCAGGCTCTTACTCAGATCTCTTGAGTTAGGGTCTCCAGGGCGAAAGCTGGCGATTCCTTTGTTTAACAAGATTCCAAGGTGATTCTCATAGACACTCAAGCTTAAGAATTGTGGTATGGTCTCAAGAGCTTTCTCTGCTTCTTTAGTTCCCTAATTGTTGACTATTCTCAATGAAGAGGGCAGGTGTTGTTCAATACCCTTTGAATGGATGGCTTGGTCTGTTAACTTGCTAAACTTACTCTCACCCCTCAGGCATTGGTCTTTGACTCTATTCACGACAGTTAAGGACCACCTCCACCAGCAGATGCATCTGATGCTGATGTCAAGACCCAATCAGGACTGGAAACCCATGGCTTTTTACTTAATAGATTTCCTCTTCTTAGACGTGGGATGAGCATTAAGGACACAATTTGTATTAAGATCCTTAAGAGCACCTCTTTCCTGTGTGTATCTCTTCAAAGTAATACAATTTGGATTCTTGGAATATCCCACTGGCTGGGGGAAAAAAATCAGGAGAAAATAAAACTTCTAGGCAAACATGAATTGTAAACCATAACAAAATAAAATCCCTAGAAGGGAACGCTTTCGGTTCCTCTATGCTTTAGGCAAACACAAACGTACAATGCGTAAAGAAAGGTCTTATTCTACCCTTTTTTTTTTTTTTTTGGTCTTTTTAGGGCCACACCCTTGGCACAGGGATGTTCCTAGGCTAGGAGTCAAATAGGAGCTGTAGCCACAAGCTACAGCAAAGCAGGATCTGAGCTGCCTCTGCAACCTACACTGCAGCTCATAACAATGCTAGATCAATGCTGGATCCTTAACCCACTGAGTGAGGCCAGGAATTGAACCCACTTCCTCATGGATACTAGTCAGATTTGTTTCCACTGTGCATCTTCATGGATGCTAGTCAGATTCGTTTCTGCTGAGCCATGATGGGGACTCCCTTATTCTGCCTTTAAGTCAAAAAGAAACTCGCTTGATTTTTTCTGTTTTGTTTTGTTTTTTATAAATAGACTCAATCACCATGCAACCAGATACTGAAAACATCAATTTAAAGACTTAGTAAATTTGAGAAAGGTAATGTTATCAAGTGGACAGAGTCTTAATAATTTTAAAAGAATTGACAAAAGACTTGTGAGTAATGGTAAATATTCTCATAATCTGATATGTTCCTGCCAAAGTGATCTTATATATTATTTTTTTTTCTTTTTTTATTACTCAAATGAATTTATAACATCTGTAGTTGTATAATGATCATAACAATCCAGTTTCACAGGATTCCCATCCTATAATCTTATATATTCTTTTAAGCCAATTTGATCTTAAAAGCAAAGTTCAATACAAGTTGGACTCAAATTTAATTTATTTTTGTCCTAGGGATGGATTTTAGAAGTGACTTTTTGTTTTCTTTAAGAACAGCTTTGAATGATCTCCTCTTTAAGGATACAGAAAAGGTGTTACAGTCTTCTGTTATTTCTTTGTTAATCACCTATGAGTTGTGAATTCTATTAAGTAATCTTAATCTCATTTTTTTCTTGTCTACTTTTCTCTGTTCGACTTTGGGATTTATGCAAATCTCTTCAAAAATAGACCATCTTGCTTAAGAATGACACTCTTTTTCTTTCTTTCTTTTTTCCTTTTTGTTGTTGTTGTTGTTGTTGTTGTTGTTGTGGTTCTCTACTTCTGTCAGCCAGGTTTCTTGATCCAGTCACTTTTGGTCTAGAAGCTCAAGTTCATCTTGAAGAAAAGTTATTTATTTCTCAGGGGATACGATTCTATCATTTTTATCTCTCCTGAAACAACCTGTTGAAAGAGATTTCTGGGGACTAATTTATATGACTTCCAAAGTATGACTCTGAGGGCATGAGCATTAATTGAAAGATTATTTTTATCACCTTGTGCTCTCCTTTAAAAATAAATGACATTTTCCCTAGATTTAATTCAACTTTTGCTTTTGACTAAGGTATTAAATGTCAGAAATTATATTTCTCCATATATGTATGTTTAATAATTCTTTAACAAATGCAATTAATCTTAAGAGACTCAGGTTATGATGCACTTCTTTTAAGGCCACAAAATAAAACAGTCATTTTTGATGAAGTAGAAGGTCCCTGGAAGTCCTTTAGCCTTAAGCAATTAGTTCACAAATGCACATACCCATGAAACACAGACATTTTTGAAGGCTATGTACACAAACTGTCAAATAGTTTGGACTTAAGGTATGCAGTACCAACAAATCTAAGAATTACAATTGACATATAAACATCTAACTTCAATAAGAGAAAGTTATAATAACTGTTACACTAACATTTGTTGAGTAGTTGTTAAGTTCTAAGCCTGGTTCCCATTTAGTTTAATTTCTTTTTTTTTTAATTTCATAATTACAAAAACCTATTTAGATATTCTTATTCTCCTCAACTTATATAAACTGCCCAAAGTCACACATCTCCCAAGTAGTTGAGCCAGAATTCAAATTCAAGTACTATAATTCAAAAACTTCTCTTTAGGCCCACATTATACCTAGATATCTCAAGAAAAAAAAATTAAGTAAAACTGTTCCTCATGGCTCTATCCTGTCCTCTCTCCAGAGCTGAATATGTTTGTCTATAGGAAAGGATTTGGATGATGGCATCTATATTAGATACAGGTTTGTACCACTAAGACTTGCTTAAAGAATTCATCTCACCAGTACTCTGTTTTGGAACAGCTTTTGCATGACAAGCTCCATTTTATCTGTAGAAGATGATACTGCAACTTGCTCAAGTTCTTTGGACTTCTCTTTCAAAAAATCAATTAATTCAGCAAATATTTATTCATGAATGATTGAAATATAAACTCAGGAAATGAACCAAGGACTCTTCAAATGAAAATATCCAAAAGTTATATACCCAAATCAAAGTAATAGGAGGGAAAAAAAAAAACCTAGGTAAAGTATAATATTTTCCACCTCAAAAGCAAAAACTAAATTCTACCATTTCATAGCTCAAGAGCCCTTTTTTTTTCTTGCCCTCCTTATTCACGCATACACATACACACCAACCCATGTGTCCACACACACAACCTGTCAGTAAGTGCTCAATCCTAGAGGAAGTTCATTCTATGTAGGGAACTGTGCGCCCTATGTGTCCCTGCAGGACATGATTCCAGTTTATGTTTATATATTGCTGGTGTGAAGAGTTTCATCATCTAGTTCCATCAACAACACCACAATGAACCTCTGCCAGAGCAAGACAGTGGTCATTTAAGTAAAATTCTAGAGTATAAAGCATTGAGCGTTCCATTTCCTGTCTTCTGCACTGAAAGTGTTGATCTGTCAATTCTTTAAAGTCCCTTTGGTATTTAAATGTCTGATTTATCCTGATACATTTAAGTATTACAATTAAACATAAAGTTTCTTAAAAATCCAAGAAAATCACAAATAGTCTGGGTACCATTTAACCACTGAAGACATATGGAAACTTGGGTGCAATCAACTCAATTTGTTTCTTGTCAATTTCTTCGATGTTTATTTGTAAGATTTTATTAAAATGATCTGATAGATGAAAGCCTAAATTGATCAATCGCAAGGAGATCAATTTGGTGTCATTGGGGAGAAGAAGAAAAAATTAGCCACAAATTCTATTCATACACCTGCCTTCAGAATTCCTTTGGGAACACATTCTGCATATCCAAGTCAACCAAACTCACTTTGAGGTCAAGGACTACTTCAGGTGAGCTTCAGCAGAAAGAATTCTACCATCTGTTTGATATATTATTCATTTAAAATATTCAAAGAATTGCAGATGCCAACAGAGGACATTAGATTGAATGCAAGGCCTCCTATGCATATTCAATCAGCTTTATATATCCTTTATGAATCAAAACAAAGTGACTAAATGAGAAAGTACAGAGAATGGGCCACAGTGAACAAGAGGATGCCTGAAGTCTTCTGAGTGAAATCTAAATAACATTAGACCACAGAAAGATCTTCAAGGTCAAGTATGACAAGGACATTTAATCTTATACCATGGGGACTAGAATCTTCTAAAAAGTTTTTTTTTCATACTTGAGATAAGTTTTTTTTTCATACTTGATCTAAAATGTAGCTTTTGTCAGTCCTTGAACTTATAGTGTGCCAAATGATGCCCTTTTTCAATTTTAAAGTCTTCCAAGAGATTTTATATTGGCAAAATATTTTCTGTCCTATGTTATTCCCAATTAAATAATAGCAAATATGTGGTTAACAGAAGAATGAAGACTCTGGACCAAGTATGTACCAGTATGTATGTGTGTATACGTCTTTGTGTGTGCATGTATACTCATGTGCATTATACATGCATATATACTTTATATGTTTTATATTAACTTATAATTAATGGATAAAAATCACAAATTCAATATATTATAACTGGCAGAATAACTCTTTTAACAATTATCTTCATAAATTAGCTGGTTGTACATAAAATATTTCAATTGGGTTGTATATTAATTAGCCACCTCTGAGAAGGATAATACACTTGTATGAACAAAGCTGAAATGAACACTGGGTTTTAAAAAAAAATAAAAATAAAAAGCATGTGTAAGCATCTTAGTTTGTTCTCCTACTTAACTAGCTTGCTTTCTGGTTTCCTCATGAAAATTTCCAAGTCTAAAATTTGTACTTATTATACAAAGGGGTAGTAATGCCTATAAAATCACTCCAGGTCAAAGGGAACCTCTTTTTCTCACTTTCCCTACCAAACATCAACTTTCTTCATTCAACTAAAGTGATTTCATCATTTTTCATGCACTTTAAGTCCTTCTTTAACCAAATACTAGCAGTTTCAAAGCTATGGAACCACAAATAAGTAAAAAAATAAATAAAACAAAGCCATGCATAGTGAAAATAGTTGTCTTGAATCCCATGCACAAGGACTTGGATGCATTCATGCATAGGTTTATGATGCATCTCGAACATTCTTTGGGCCAGCAGTGCACTGATGGCTGTGAATACTGGCAACAAGAGTATCAGGAAACTAAAAATAGCCAACATGCTGTGCCTACTTAGAAGAGGGGCAAATCTACCCTACGGAGCTATAAACACTACAGGTGTTCCAATCATGGATTTAGAACGGTTAACAATATTGACCTCAGCCTGTGAACAACTAAGACAATTTATTTAGGAATTGTGTGTTTGATGCTCCACTCTAATCCCAGCCTCTGGAACCGTAGCGCTCATTAATCTATTTAGCAAATATTTATTGACCTTCCCTCACAAATAAAAGCCTCTGTGTTAGGTACAGTTGGCATTAGAATGCAGGAGGGTGTGCATCTGTGTATGCATTCATGTGTTCATATATATATATATGCATGTATGTTTGTGAGTCTGTTCTGTGATAGTAAATATTTCATCACACATATAAAATATAAAAAAGAGATAAAATTGTTTCCCAAAGAAAACATTTTTTTCTTCATTTCTGGTGTTTTGCTAACCCACTGAAATGATCAAAGAATCAGCAGCCAAATTATTACTTAAATGTTAATCATCAGTATTACTTAAATTATCTCCTGAAGTTCCACCTCCCCGATGATCAGTGATCTCTAACTTGTTCACTTGGCAGGTTTTTCATGATAACTACACTATTGCCTTTTTAGCTTTTAGCAACTTTAGAATATCTACACTAATTTATCTCCGTTTTGGATATAAATCACATGATATCAGTAATAGCTCTGATTATAGATCTGGTTTTACTTTCAAATCCAGTGACAGGATTTGGTCTGATTTATTTGGACTTCTGAGTGTCCTGCACTATTTGCTTGATAAGTGCCCTACACCGGAGCTGTGCTGTATCATGTTCGCTGGTAGATGTATTTTTCCTACAAATTGAACTATACTTGCTTCTTTCCTCTCAGAAAGATTTATTTTGAGGTGGCATGGCTCCTATGAAGGACCCATGTGCTCAGGGAATGATACCTTCTGTTTAAATAGGTACAAATATAAGACTTTATATCATTGTCTTCCATAATTATCACCTGTCTGCATTTTTTAAAAAAATCACAGGTTCTTACACAGAATTTGAAGCTACCATTTCCTACCCAATACCTGAATTTCCTCTGCTAATTCCCCACCCAAAGGTCATGCAGCCATCTGTTCAACCACCACCAGTAATGGGGCAGTGTTCCTTTCCTCTCAGGAAGCAAGCAGTTAAGCTATTCCCAAAGATAAAATTATTAGATTGTACTTCTTTAATCAACTGAGAATATGCCTTACTTTTTGACTCAGGTTTTTCATTCTAATGGCACACAAATTGTAACCCTCCACTTACTGAATAAATCTTACTTCACTTAGTTAGGTATGACCTCCACTGAAAAATATGTGCTGCAGTGCACCCCAGTCCTCACGAGGATGGGTAGACCCCTCAGAGATAGCTCCCTGATGACCAGGACCACAAGTTACCAGTTCTGTTGCAATTCAGTAGAGAAGCCACCTGTACTTTGATAGTTTGTTCATCTATTAGAACTCAGAAACATGCTCATACGAAAGGCTTGATACTAGGAACTCTGCTGATATTATCTCCTTTGTCAGAAGTTTCCCTTGGCAAGTTCTTAAGTGAACAGAGGAAAAATTTCAATAAATGCACAAAAAAGATCCATCATCAAGGTGAGCTGTATCAGGTGCCCAAGTGATGCCATCCTGACTTGGCTCAGTGTGTGAGTTTGATTTTGTCAAGTGCTTCTTTGACGCATTTAGGGAAGATGATCACTGGGAACTCCACGCTCACAGCCTGTGACCCCAGCAAATGCGCTCTCTTTCCTATTGTCCAGGTGTTACCACAGTGCCTGAAAGGACCCTGATCACCCCAGGCAAAGGACATGGCACTGTCCAACACCACCACTGGGATGGAGAGATAAAATTCTCAAAAGGAAAGAAATCTGGGCAATCCACCTAGCTCCATGACACAAAGGTGCGAAATTTCAGGATGAATGAGTAAACAAGAAGAGAATGTCACCGGTGTCTCATATAGTCCTGAAGTGTGGCTTTGCTTAACAAGGGGGAAAAGTGAAACTTCCCTTTTTCTTCTTGGAATGTTTGGGAGAGGAGGACAGCTCAACAGCTGTAGAAATTACATTGTTCTTTCATCTCCTGGCATAATACCAATCTCATCTCCTCCACCTGAAAGACTTCATGCAGTAAAGTCAAGGAGAGAATAAGGGAGTGGGGTCTCGATAAAGGAGCTAGAAGAACACAATTTAGCAAGACGCCAGTATGCCAAAAACCAAGACCAGATAAGTGTGCAAGCAGGAACCTGGAGATCAGCACAGGGTTACCTCAGAGCAGGTTTAAAAAACTCCCATGAAGTGGAATCTAAAATACGGCACAAATGAACCTATCTACAAATCAGAAACTCACAGGCATAGAGAACAGACTTGCGGTTGCCAAGGTGGAGAGAGGAGGGAGTGGGACAGGTTGGGAGTTTGGGATTGGTAGATGCAAACTACTGCATTTAGAATGCATAAACCACAGGGTCCTACTGTATAGCACAGGGAACTATGTCCAATCTCCTGGGATAGACCTGGATGGAAAATAATATTTAAAAAGACTGTATGTATATATTTAAAAAAATTCCCAGCTGTAAGAAAATAGCTGTCCCTATTACACCCGGACAAAGTTAGTTTCCACAGAAAGATTTCTAAATATTCTGTACTCTACCACAATACGTCTATGTGCCACCATCCTAGACACCAGATTCTTTTATAAAAGGTCACTTGGGTTCATACCCCGTCCTCTATTAAAGCATAAACACAGGATTATGTCTAGATGTCCTTAGGTAACCAACCTTGCCTTTGTCACCCACCAATACTTTACTCAGCGATTGGCCTACAGTATTTGCTCAGAAAATGTTAAGCCAAAAGACTGAAAATCTTGAACTAGATGACTTTGAAAGTCTTGATCATTTCTTAATATAGGTTTCTACTTGCGTAATTTGGCAAATTCATGAAATTTGTATCAGATCCTTTTTACTGCTTGGGTTTCCGTTTTGTTTTAGAAGAAAAGCACGTTTTCAGAGCTACGAACTGGTGAAACTCTCTTCTAACACCGTAGTATGGCCATGTTTGATTTTTCAAAGAATTTCCAGGACATTTCTTCCTCAAAGCAATTCTGTCCTTGTGGTAGATAATACTGCCACGTGTTTCAGATGATGGAGTGGGCTCATTACAGGGCCTTAGAAAAACGCCGAAACAATTGAGCATCAGTGATTCAGCTGGAACTTATTTCACTCTCCCATTCTGAATTCTGACTGGGAAAAACATTCAAATGCCTCCTCTGAATAAAATATAGGGGAAAAGATACTGTCGACAGAAAAAAGCCTTCCTGTCTAAAGCCTGCGCCAAACAGGAGTAATGACAAAAAAGAATGCCTAATTATATAAAGTTTACTGCTTAATTTAAAAGCCTTTCTATTGTACAGGATCCTTTTAATTACTGCTGCGAACTGCTATCTCCTGTGATCTTTCATGTGTACTGCCATCTGTTTTTAAAATACCTTATGATCTTGAAATAACACTGCATGCAATTCGCTGTCTTTTATTCAGTCTACGGGGACAATACGAAAGACCCCACACACTGGGACTGCAGATCTCAGGCCTTTCTATGAAAGAAGGAAAACAAAGTCAACTACAGAAACCCGGTAGTCCTCAAACTTCATGTAGCCTGTAGCCTCTGGATTAATAAATTGTAGAAAACAGTCCCGCCACTAATTAGCTGCATGACATTAGGTAAGTTAATGTATCTTGCTGATTTTCAGGTTTCTCTCTTGTGTAAGGAAGAGAGAGACTACATGAAAACCTAAGGACTGGTGGACTCCAACATTGTGGGGTGTTGCCTAAGAGTTTTTGCTCTGTCTGCAAACAGACACAGACACACACAATTAAATCAAGGCTTTGACATGATCACAAAATAAAATCTTAGCTCAGTAGTTAATTCCAGGCTTTCTTTTAGAACATTCAGACTTTCTTTGGTTAGTGAAATAATACTTTAGTGGAAAAATGCAAACAAAAGCAACTCTTAATTAATTGCACAAAAAAAAATGTGTTATTATGTTAGCATGTTATTGCATATGTTTATGTTATTTGGCATGATGGAGCATAGGGATTAATTAACTCGACAACAATAAAAACTCAAAACTCAAACTATGGTAAGGGTCTATAAAGTGAAGGAAGTTGAGCAAATCTAAGCTTATGTCTTTATTAAAGCTTGCAGCTTTCCCTTGCACATAGTAGATGCTAAATAAATACTTACATAGAATTTCTTTAAAACTTCATAATTTCATGACAATAATTATTTAAATGGAACAGGCAGGTTAATACATAATGAAAGAGTGCAGCCTGCTGAGTACCTGATATATGGCAAAACTAAACTTTGAATTAATTAATCTATTTATTTGAACAAAGGAAATTGGTCAAAATATTTGTTTAAAAGGCTCAGCTTTTTTTTTCCATCTGGAATTATATTATGAACATTCTAAGGAAATAATTTTAAAATATGCAAAATATATACATGTAAGAGTCATGAACCTACAGATTAATAATAGCAAAATATTTGATACAATTTGTTAAAAACTGGGTTATTATGGTAATCATGGGGCACTTATATGATGTACTTTTAAAAGGGTAACGATATATACAATAGTTATTGGTGTTTTGTTGTTGTGCTTTTAGAGCTGCAGCTGTAGCATGTGGAAGTTCCCAGGCTAGGGACTGAACTGGAGCTACAGCTGCAGGTACACCACAGCTCAGAGCACACAGGATCCTTAACCCTCTGAGCGGGGCCAGGGATTGAACCCACATCCTCATGGACACTAGTGAGGTTCATTTCTGCTGAGCCACAATCGGAAGTCCCAATAGTTATTGTTAAATAAATGAAAAACTAGAATAGAAATGGTACAATTATTGCCTGCCACTGATCTAAATCTAGATATATAATTTGCTAATATAATACATTAAAATATTACGTGTGCTATATTTCCTTGTTTTATTGTATAATTAATTACATTTGTTGCATTTACTATTCAATATATTACATATAACATAATAAAATGAAATTATTATATAAGTAACAAATCAAAATTCTTTAATATTAACATTAGCTATCTCAGGTTCTAGAACTAGGGATTGATTTTATTTTTCCTAAGCGTTACAAATTTACTCTGCATAAAAATTAAAAAGAGGAGTTCCTGCTGTGGGACAATAGGATGGGCCGCATCTCTGCAGCACCAGGATGCAGGTTCCATCCCCTGCCCAGCACAATGGGTTAAAGGATCCAGTGTCACCACAGCTACCGAACTAAAGCTCAGATCTGATCTCTAGCCCAGGAATTCCATATGCCATGGGGTAGCCAAAGGAAAAAAAAATTAAAAATATTTTTTACTGATTTATTTTTTACATACTTCTATTTTAATTTTAGTACCGCTACCCATTATTTGTGGGGCTTCAACAATTCAAGGGCTCTTCTGTTTCTTCTCTGCAAAATGCAGGGAGAGGCTCAAGTGAAAATTACTTGCACCAATGATCTAATCAAAGGAGTGAACCAGCCAAATGGAACAGATTTTCACCCAACCATTATGCAATCTTTGTGGAAAGATAGGTTGAAATACCTATTAATTCTGGAAGAATGCTTGAACTGCACAGGTATACCACTGATTCACTATAAGTCCCTTTAGTGTAGAAAGTACAAACTCAAATGTCTACAAAGAATGGAAAGTATTGCAGGGAATGCAGGTGATTGAAGCCAGCCATAAAGTGAAAGAGACGAGTGTGGCAGGGCAGAAAGTACATCCTCCTGGTGTCCAAAGGTACAGACCTAAGTAGCCCCCACTGACTGTTGGCCAAGTGGAAGCGTGGGCTCTCAATGGCTAAATCATTGACAAGAAATCTAAAGTTTTTGGTACTTTCTCTGTGTTGACCCCCGAATGACCTAAAGCCTGGTTGGTTTTGATGAAAACAGGGATTCCGCTGAGGGAGATGGCCCCTCCCAGGCAACACCATGGAGAAGGAAAGAGTAGAATAATAACCCTAACATTGCTGTCCTCTCTCCCCTGCTCCCTTGGATCCAGCCAGAGCTCCTCATCACTCAAGCCCCAAAAGAAGCTGGACATGGAGGGGGCCCACTGACGTGGTCATACAGGCCAGCTCCTTGGAAGGAGAGCAACATGAATAAGAGGATTCCCCAGGGAGTGGGGATCTGCAGGGCCAAGAGGGGGATACTGGGGACAAATCTAAATGACTGTTCATAAAATATCAAAGCCAGAGTTTATCTCAACACCTCTTTGCACTTCTCAGGTACCCTGCTCTTTTTCATTCCATTCAGGTTATTTATAACCAAATACAATCATTTTGCCAAAGTGTAACCAAAGATAAATTAATGTATGACTTTATAGCACCACAATCTAACAGGCTGTTAAACAGCATGATCGAATTAAAGGTCCTGAAAATGGCATAACTAATGGCACTGTCTTGGAAAAAAAAATATTGCTAATGCAGAGGTTCATGAAATGTGTATGAACCGTATAACATATTCATGCCCTATTACTGAGAATTTCAAAGTGTCTCACTGCTCAAGATAATAGGCCTTGATTCAATTCAGTCTGATGTGGCATGAATTTCATGTGCTAATTAGTAAAGCAGTTCTTAATGATTAAGGGGAAAAAATCAGATAACATTTGATTGGAAACCCAACTGTCAGAGATAAAACATAGCTACAACCGAGGTTAGAATGAATGCCATTCATTTTGAATTCAGGTGTCTTAATTATGATAATTAATGATTGTATTCTTTCTATAAATGAATTCACCCAACATGATAAGCATATGGTAATTAAAGTGCTTTTTTAGTGTAGGAAATTTAAACAAATGACATCAATAATAAGCATGTCCTTTCTTGCGTTTTGAGTTTAGTTTCCTATCAAAGTCTGTTTTCTCCCTTAGTCATTTATGAGTTTTATATACTGTTAGTGCTTTAATAGCAAGTATATTTCCAAGAGTTGATATCTGTTGACATTGGATTTCTGGCAAGAATGTAAATTATTTCCCATCCACTGAAGTTGTAGATAGTGAGTTCATTACTCTATAAGTGCTATGGAAGTTTGCTAAAAATAGTGTTGGATTTATCAGATGCCAGTGCCTAGAGTTAAAAAAGAAAAATAAGTAAGTGACCCAGTAGATACAGGTTAATATAGATAGCATTACATAAGGATGATTACATAAAACTTGATAGGTCATTTAAATTCTGAATATTCTGAGTGTAATCTAATCACAGGAAATGGTTTTTAAAGGCTCACATTATTATTGCAAAGTTTTTCACACTGACACACTATTGATCCAGACTTCATCACCTCTTGACTGGCCTACTGCAATAACTGCCTTGCCTCTATTATCTCCCAACCCCATTCCTACGCATGTTACCCAATACTTTTTCCTTGCTTCAGTTGATATTAAAGAGCCTCATCTTCCATTATTATTCTCCCTGTATCTTACTCTCCTGATCAGTTTGCTTGATCATCTTTAAGTCACTTTTATGCTACCTTGGAAGTCCCCTCCTCCTCCACCTGATTTGGCTCCATTCTTTGGAAAGATATTTGCACACCTTCTGAAAGACCCTTCAGAGATATCTCTGCTATCCCTTATTTGAATATCACAGTAAACATATTCACACTTTTCTTCCTTACAAGAGGGGAGATACTTGAGTATATAAGTATCCTCTCCTCTCCTCAATGGCTAGAATGTGTTTTGACATAAGATAGATGTTCAAACAATATCTTCAGTAGTCAGATGGATCAATCAATTGCCTACCTTTAAGGAACTGTATTGTTCATTTTTTTTTATTTTTTTGCTTTTTAGGGCGATACCCACTGCATGTGGAAGTTCCCAGGCTAGGTCAAATCACAGCTATAGCTGCCAGCCTACACCACAGCCACAGCCACAGCAATGCAGGATCTGAGGCATGTCTGCGACCTACACCACAGCTGATGGCAATGCCGTATCCTTAACCCAATGAGTGAGACCAGGGATTGAACCCACACCCTCATGGTTCCTAGTCAGGTTCGTTAACCACTGAGCCATGAAAGGAACTCCTGTATTGTTCATTATTTAAGGTTTATTCTTTTATATATAGGAGAGTATAAGACTCATTCTGCATTGTTCCAATGTGTCGTTGGACAACCACAAACCACGACTACGAATCTACTGAGAGAAGAGACCTCATTGCTATGGGAGGGAAAGTAAAGAGATGATGGTAATGATAAAAAAGACAATGCTTCTGAGTCCCAAAACAAATTTATCTGTAGAGACAAAGAAAAGTCTAGTCCACAAATAGTCTATGTAACATAAGAAAAACAGAAACAATATTTTCTATTTGTTTGATCTTTTGCAAAGGGAGAATTCTCCAATCTCAATTCTAGGTGGTCCTGAAGTTATAGAAAAATAGAAGCTGGTCAAAGAAATGGAGAGACTCTGCTCCAAAGTGGAAGAGAAAGGATGTTTTCTGATGCAGAGCTAATGTTAAAGTAACTCGTTGGTATAGGGAAGGACTGGCCAACAGGGAACTGCTGTACACAGTCCAGGGAACTCTACCCAATATTCTGTGATAATCTATATGGGAAAAATAATCTGAAGAAGAATGGATTGTGTGTGTGTGTGTGTGTGTGTGTGTGTGTGTGTGTGTGTGTGTGTAATCGAATCATGTTGCTATAGAGCAGAAGTTAACACAATATTATACATCAACTAAACTTCAATAATTTTTTTAAAAAGTAATTTAAACAAATGGATATCCCTCAGTTCAAAATACAAATCCAGTCCTACTTTAACAGACATTTTGTTGATTATCCAAAATCCCAGTTTGAAGAAAATGTTTCTCTTAGTTTCAGGCAAATAACTAGTAAGACAGTAAGAATGGACAGTAAGAATCAATGTTTCAGTATTTTCTATCTGTGAAAAAATGGACAGGCTATAAAGAGCAGACTGTGGTAAACCAAATGTTTCCATTTTCTTTTTGTTCCATGGTAAATGCTATCTATTATTAAAATGCAAACCACACTAGTCTGTTACTCTAATTAGGTTTGCCTAAGCCATTACTAAATCCATAGTTACTAAGTATTGACAGTAACTATATTTTCTTTTAGCATGTTTCACATGCCTTTACTATAGTCTTTTACAAGAAAGAAAATAATATCTCCATCTTTATTTTTCAAACCCAATATACTGTGTACAGACAGTAACGAAGTTATAGAATAGCCCACTTACTTTCAATACCAGAGCCTACACAGAGTCAATACTGATTACCATCCTTATATATCATGATGATTCAACTGGGGGAACGGTAATGGTGGTAAGGGAGAGTCAGAATTTCTCTTAACTGTTCCAGTAAAGTGTCTTTTTATTCAAAGCTATTTCATTCTTGTCATTCTGTCTTAATGCAATACAATTTAACCACAGCAGCAGTTAAGTTCTGGATTTTTGTCACAGCTTAAATTTTGCACAGTTTTATTTTATACAGTATTAGCCATTAAGTTAATAATTTTAAGGTGATTAACATTTATTTGTAAGACTTTTTCATTAAGCGAAATCCACAAAACAAAAAACAGGCTATCAAATGCATGTTGGGATATATGGCTATTGTCATGGTTACATAATTTTAATACGATGGAGGACATGTCTGTGAGCATCACATAGAGTCCAGAACCTTTTAGCAAAGATGCTGACAATTCAGAAACAAAAATAAATGCTGATTTGTATTGTAGAGCATTGAGGCCAAAGCTAATGGGACTCAAAAGCATCACTATTGTACAGGGAAGAAAGGATATTCATTTCTTGGGGCATTTGTGACCAAAACTGCCAGTATCCTGACCTCCTAAGGGTTAATCTCCTCAAATTGATCATTAAATATCCTTTTTCCTAAAATAGAAAAAATTCATAAACCACAGAATTTTAAAAATGAAGCTGTATCGGTCTGGTTTCTCTTTCCAAAAATAAAAAATAATAATAATAATAAAAGGAAGTAGGAGGAAAGATAAAACTAAGGTCCTGAAACAAAGACATACGACATTGTTGTTTTCTTTCTTTCTATGAAGCAGCTTCTATCTATTGAAGTTGCTTTGCAAAGACAAAAGTATGAGCTAGGGGCCAATAAATTGTGTGTTTTCCCAACTCAGTTCCTCTGCCTTTGCTGTAGGAATTTCCCCTGGTAGCTAAGGCCTCCTATAGACCATAATTCTTGCTTTTCCATCCCTGTACACTTTTACATAAAACAAGAAAGACTGCCACTGCATGGACTTCAGAGCACTCAAAATGTAGTCTGGGGAAGTTATTCTGTCATTTCCTAACTTTGTCTCTTCTCTACGGAATCATAAAGAACACATGTTCTGAATCGTCGGTCCATCACAACTTCCATCTGAGGCAGTGCTCGAGGAAGAGGGTGGCCTTGCTTTGCGAATTTCACTTTCTGATCATTAGTGACAACATCATCCTCGTCCTCACTCAGCTTTCATGATGCACTTGAAATCTTGTGCCATTTCTGGCCTGAAAAATGCCTTTAAGAAATGCTTCTGGGACATCCCACAAGGAGGTCATTGTTTTCGTATTCATTTCCTAGAGATTTAAACCATCGTGTGCTTCTAGCAATGCTAACTGCATGAGGTTGATATATACTGGTTGATGGACTAAACCGTAGTGCAGTCCATTTGTGAAAGGGTAGCTTCTCACTTCAATGGACAGAAATACAATTTAAACATGTTAGAAGTGTAGTTTTCAGTAAAATCAGGACCAAATGGGGTGTGTGGAAACTGAACCACTCAAATCTTTTTTGTTGAAAAGTAACTTGAAAGCCAAGCTTTAGGGAGATTATATTTTACTGTTCTTTCTATGTGGATTGGAATGTACAGCAACTGCTGCTATTTCAGCAAATAATAAACATTAGTCTTCAAGAATGTAAAAATAGCACAAACCAAAGCAATGTTAACCATGAATAGAGTTTATCTCATCTTTTCCTACGTGTAATTCCCTGCAGCTTTTGAATAATGATGGAGACAATTACGGTAAAAGGTGCTAGCAAATAGGAGTGATTACATAGGCATTATACAGAAAGTTGTATGTACACTATCTTTTTCAGTGATCACTTTACAAAATCAGAGAGCTCTTGATATAATGTTAAGGGATACAAGAAGGAGGAATAATGGGCATTGTCCAGAGACTAAAGGCTTTAGGCTGGATTCAGTAACCAAGCATGGCTTTAAGTCATTTTGTTTTGGGAAAGAGGCATGAATTTTCAGTTTTACGTGAGATAGTCATAATATAACTATGGTAAGCAGAAGCATTATGGTATGGGAATTTTGCCAGTTTCTGAGTGTTGTCTATTCCAGTTATGCCTTCCAGAAGGGAAATGACATCATGATGGGTTCAGAGAACCACTGAACCCACTGAGACAGATCTAAGCTAACACTCCCCAGACCACTTGACCTTCACAAGCCCAGGCACCAACTGGTAGACCATGCGATGTTCTAGGTCCTGGAATTAGTGTCAGTTTAGAGCAAGCATCCATTAATCCCCGAAGAATCTGATTATTTCCTTTTACCCAAAGTCTGATAAAAAGCCATACATCCCTAGGGGGAAGCCTGCGAGTTAACACTCATGGTCCACACTTTGGGCCGTGTAACAGGGTCCTTCCTCCAGGGCACCCACCCTCTCCTTCATTCAAGGGATTCTAGATATGTAAACTGGTTCCACTTTGCAAATTGATCAAGGGGCTGTGACACCATTTTAAGGACTCAAGTGAGAATTTAGTTCCTTTAACCTAGGATTCTTCTTTTTGGACAGTTCAAGTAAGAACTTGGTAGACAGCTCATCCATTCCTTTTCTAGAGACACAATGATCAACTAGTTGATGCCATAGGTCTCTGCAAGCCAGACTATAATGACTGCTGTTTTGATTCTGCTGTCCATTATGGTAACCACACCTATCTTGTCCCTGATGATTAAGTGCTGCCTCTTGGCCCCTGCCAGGCCCGGAATCCAATTACTCCTATTGCATTGAAGGATCCTAGTTCAGTGACAGTAATCCCCACTGTCATTTCTGGCCTACAGAGAAGATTGGCCACAGAGCTCTGCAATGACATTGGGCTCCCCTCACAAATTTATTTCCAACAGTCCTAGTGAAAGGTGTGTCCTCTGGACCCTTCCAGAATGGGTGACTAGGAGTTACATGATAAAGTCATTCGAACATTCCAATCTTTAGATCCCTTCTACCACAGTCTATCAGGGAAGTTCTGACATTTCAAATTCATTTACTGTTGGCCATCTTTTTTTAACTTTTTTTTTAATTAGAGTGTAGCGGATTTACAATGTTGTGCCAGTTTCTACTGTGCAGCAAAGTGATTCAGTCATATTCTTTTTTAAATATTATTTTCCATCATAGTCTATCCCAGGAGACTGGATAGAGTCCCCTGTGCTATACCCTTAGACCTTATTGTCTATCCATTCTAAATGTAATAGTTTGCACCTATTTAGCCCAAACTCTCAGCCCATCCCACTCGGTCCCCCTGCCCCCAGCAATCACAAGTCTGCTCTCCATGTCTGTGAGTTAGTTTCTGTTCTGTAGATAGGTTCATTTGTGCCACATTTTAGATACCATATATAAGTGATATGGTATTTGTCCTTCTCTTTCTGACTTACCTCACTTAGTATGAGACGCTCTAGTTGCCTCCATGTTGCTGCAAATGGCATTACTTTGTTTTTTTATGGCTGAATAGTATTCCACCAAATACATGTACTGCATTTTCTTATTCCATTCATCTGTTGATGGACATTTAAATTGTTTCCATGTTTTGGCTATTGTAAATAGTGCTACAATGAATATACAGGTGCATTTATCTTTCTGAATTATTATTTTTTCCTGGATATATGCCAAGGAGTGGGATTGCTGGTTCATTCAGTGATTCTGTATTAGTTTTTTGAGACACCTTCATACTGTTTTCCATAGTTGTTGTACCAATTTACATTCCACCAATAGTATAGGATGGTTCCCTTTTCTCCACACCCTCTTCAGCATTTGCTATTTGTAGACTTTTTAATGACAGCCATTCTGACCAGTGTGAAGTGGCACCTCATTGTAGTTTTGATTTGCATGTCTCTAATAATTAGTAATGTTGAACATTTTTTCATGTGCCTATTGGGCATCTGTAAGTCTTCTTTGGAGAAATTTCTATTTAGGTCTTATATCTATTTTTAGATTGGATTGTTTGGGTTTTTGTGTGTTTCTTGAGTTGTCTGAGTTGTTGGTATATTTTGGAAATTAAGCCCTTGTCGGTTACATCGTTTGTGACTATTTTCTCTCATTCCATAGGTTGTCTTTTCCATTTTTTTTTTTAATGGTTTCCTTTGCTGTGCAAAAGCTTGTAAATTTCATTAGGTCCCATTAGTTTATCTTTGTTTTTATTTCTATTACCTTGGGAGACTGTGGTGTTGGCCACTTTGCAGGCAAACAACCAAATAAATGTTAGCACTCTTCCTCATGCCTTCAGCCATATTGAATCTAGAATTTCCACTTAATGGGCACATATAAGTTCAGCCTGATCCAACTTTCTGTGCCTTAACCATTATCCTATATCCTTAATATCCATCTCCACCCATATTCCTCAGATTTGTGTACAAAAATAAGTTTGTGTATATATGTTTAATATATATGTACATGCTGTCCAATTAAGAAATGAAATACAGTGGTATTCTTTATTTAATTCCCCTTTTATGATGATTCTTAATATTTTCTATTCTTATGTCATTTTAAAATTAAAATACTGGAAAACTTTATATATCTGATGGGTTTAGTTTGATTTAAAGACCAATTTCTCCACCTGTATGTGGGGTTTAGGTAACTTATTAAGGACACTAATCTTGTCCTTTTCATGATTATGTCTCCTCTGTTTTATGAACTCTTTTTTTATTTAAATTTTTTAACTGAGGTATAGTTGATTTGTAATTTATATTAGTTTCAAGTGTATAACATAATGATTCAGTATTTTTACATATTATACTCCGTTTTAGTTATTATAAAACAATGTCTATATTTCCCTGTGCTATGCAATATATCCTTGTTGCTTATCTATTTAATACATAGTAGTTTCTATCTCTTAATCCTATATCGCTGTCTTGTTCCTCTCCTCTTCCCTCTCCCCTCTGGTAATCACTAGTTTGTTTTCTGTTTTGTTTTTGCTGTATACATGCATTTATTTCTATTTTTACATTCCACATATAAGTGATATGATACAGTATTTGGCTTTATCTGACTTATTTCACTTAGCATAATACCCTTCAAGTCTATCCATGTTGGTGCAAATGTTACAATTTCATTCTTTTTTATGGCTGAGTAATATTCTATTGTGTATAAATACCACATCTTCTTTATTCATCATCTTTTGATGGACACTTAGGTCACTTCCATGTTTTGGCTATTGTAAACAGTGCTGCTATGAACATTGGGTTGTATGTATCTTTTTGAATTAGCATTTGTTTTTTTCCAGATATATATTCAGGGGTGGAAGTACTAGATTATAAGGTAGTTGTATTTTTAGTTTTTTGAGGAACTTCCATAATGTTTTTCATAGTAGTTGCACCAATTTACATTCCCACCAACAGTATAGGCGGGTTCCCTTTTCTGTACATCCTTACTAATATTTATCAACTGTAGACTTTTTAGGGAAAGATATTTTGACAAATGTTATCTCATTGTTGTTTTGATTTGCATTTCTCCAATAATTGCAATGTTGAACAACTTTTCATGTACCTGAATGATTAATGTAACTTCTTCTCTTGGTAATTGCTATTTTTTCCATTTTTAAAAAAGTTTTATTGACATATAGTTGATTTACAAGGTTGTGATAATTTCTGCTGTACAACAAAATGATTTGGTTATACATATACACATATTGATAACACTTACATGAGGAATATAAAAAGGGGATACAAATGAACTTATTTGCAGAACAGAAAGAGACTCAGAGACTTTGAAAACTTATGGTTACCAAAGGGGACAGGTGGGGGATGGGATGGACTGGGGTTTGGGATTGGCATATGCGCACTGTGGTATATGAAATGATTGGCCACTGGGGATCTGCTGTATAGCACAGAGAACTGTACCCTATATTATTTGGTAACCTATGTGGGAAAAGAATCTGAAAGAGAATGGACGTGTAAAGTTGCTGCTGTGGAGCAACAGGATCTATGGTGTCTTAGAAGCGCTGGAATACAGGTTCAATCCCCAATCCAGCACAGTGGGTTAAGGATGCTGTGATGCAGCAGCTGTGCATAGGTCATACGTGAGGCTCAGATCCGATCCTTGGCCCAGGAACCCCATATGCTGTGGGTGGCCAAAAACAAACAAAAAACCAGAATCAATGTGTGTAAAGATAATTGCTATTTTAATACTTAACAAATTAATTCATAAAATAAAAAGTACAAACAGCCAATAAGGTATGAAAAACCTGAAGCAATTCTGAACTTTACTAAATAACATAAATACCTATAAATAAATAAATACCTATAAATAAATTTACCTATAGGTAAATAAATACCTATAAATACATATTTATTTATTTAAATAAATAAATATAAATACACCATTTTTTCCTTCAAATTATACACGGAACACACAGAAAATCAAAGACGGTATAGCAAAGGGAAAATTATCATACACCAAAGGTTGAAATATAATGTAATACAAAATTTTCAACAGAAATGTGGCTCTTATTATTTTATTTTGATATTTCTATAATGATGATCTTTGCAAATCTATGGATTGCATGCAAAAATTAGGAAAAAGTAAAAAAGACAAGTAAATCCATATGGTGTAATATAATGCTTCAAATATAAAGCTGATTTTAAAGTCAATACAAGGAAAATATCTTTGTACAAATTATCTTCGTGTACAAAAATACAATCATACAGTTCATGCATTTTTGCCAAGAAAATATATTAATATGCATGAAAATACTGGATGATATATATCAACATATTAACAGCTGTTGCTTCTAGGAACTGAAACTACTAGTAAGTTTCTATTTCTTTTTTTTTTAATTCATAGTTTTTAATATTAATGTTTTGTAATGAGCACATATTGGAAACAAAGAACCACATATTGGAATCTTAGATTGCACATCATTTATCTTGAGTTTCAGAATGTTTACCCTAAACTCTTTTAAAACTTTCTACCCATTTGCGTTAAATACACAAATTATCCATGTTTTGTCCTGGCTTCTACCAAAAAGCAAAGTTTTCATATGGGTAGTTTAATTTTGGAAAATACCCCAAGAAACAGGATTTAGGGAATTAAAAGAGGACTAGAGGAAGGAGGAAAAACAAAATCAGAAGTGTGCTAAGGACCTGGTCACCAATGTGAGCAAACTAGGACACACACAAAAAAGAAGAGACTCTTGGGAGCTCTGTAGAATACACCTCAGAACTCCCCCCATGTAAAGAAGAGAGGAATATTTATTTACATACCAGCACCTAATCAGGAATTGTCTCATGCAGAGTTTCCTCATATTACCCAGTCTGGATATGGAACAGAACTGCCATGGGTAGCTGTCTGCTAGGACAACATCTAGAGCAAAAAGTTTGCCCAAAGATGCAAGGTGGAGCATAAGATCCCTTTTCAAAGATCCCACTAGTCAATTGCTGTTACTGCTGTGTGAATTTAAGGCCTATTTAACTATATTTGCTTTTGAGATTTAAACCCTAATATCAGGAGGTTATTTTACTTACCTTATATTTGTGGGTTGTTGTAAAGATAAACTTTTATCAATTTTTTTTAAGAACTGAACCATGCTTCACAAGCATTTCCTTATGTTGTTAATTAACATATTCTTCATGATGACAGATCATAATTATTAGGGATCTTGTAGTTAAACATGGTTACTTGTAGACCTTGGGAAAGAAGAAGTCTGCCTCTATTAGACAGGTTCAACAGAATGTGATGGTTAAGGACAACTTAAATACAGCCATGAGGGAGAAGAGAACCTTCTCACTGACCAATTAACCAGATAAACTTTCAATCACTGCAAATCAGATGCGACAAACAGATGCTCTTAAAACAAACCATCAGTGTTCCAAAACAATGCCAAAAAAATTCAGAAAAGCCACCTGTAACTCATATACAAATGTACAATTTGAATACACACACACACACAAAGAACATGACCCAAGAATCAATTTCCTGGTAGATTTTTCTAAGGAAATAATACAAAGTAAAGCTTCAGATAACAACATCAAGTTGGCAATAACCTCAAAGTTCAAGAATAAGGGAATTAAGTAAAATATTCCTCCAAATGACAAAATTGTAAGCAAACATTAAAATTATGATTTCCAATATAATATTATATCACAGCCTCTGTGTTTTTTGCTTACATGAAAAGAAACTTTAAAATGACAGGCGATACTACTTCAAATACACACAAATACTTCCTATATAAGCAAAAGTGATGAGAAAGAATATGAATAATTGAAATTAACAAACAGCACTGATTGAAGTGTATTTTTTAGTTTTTGTTTTAATATTTTATTATTTATATTTTATATGCCTTATAGCATAGTTGTTAAGAACATGAGGTATAAAGTTAACTACTTGAATCAGAATTATTGAATTCTAATTATTCTAATTTGAATTAGAATCAATTTCTCTGAGTTTCTACTAGTTCTGTAAAGCAAAAAGAATACTCTCTGATACAGAGGGGAGTGAAAGCATTGAATGACTTAATGCACAATAAATGCTTGGCACAACCTGACCCATAGTAAGTGCTCAATGAACATCATCTATTTTTATCATGTTGAAAGATGAATTCATTATCATTGTTTCCACGAACACCTTCAGTGAAGCATAAAAATTATAGCGGTAATTCAAACAAAAACGTATGTATGCTGGTAAAAAAACAAAAGCAAAAAAACCCACAAAAACAAAACAACCAAAAAAAAAAAAAAACCCTAAAAAACGAATTCATACCTTTTGTTAATGATGAAGTAATAAAAATATTGAGATTTTGTGATGACAGAAACATAATGGCCATATTTGAGATGAAATAATCTTTCTTTGCAAATTTGCATTGCAACTATTCTAAGCTATAAGTTTTGATTGGTTAATTGAAAATTTTTGTGTTGTTGGTAGCTACTTCAGTTCAGGAATATTGTGACCCTTTTGTAAGTACACGTGGTGAGATGAGGTAGGACAAGAGCTGTGCTTCCAGGGATATCAGCTACTTCAAGTTACTGTTTTTGTACTTTCTTCTTCTAGCCAGAATGTGTGCTGGACGTGGAGAACAGACTCAGTATTAGAGAAAAGCTCGATCCTACAAAGATGCCAGACTAAGAAAGGTGAAGGTAAGTGGCCTTTCGGACTTTGTTCCTCCTCTGACTCAGTCCCCTAACACTTAGTCCTTAGGCTGAATGAAGACAGGATAATAGTCACTGGTAGGCTGAAACCACCAGATTGGAATGCCAGGGACTGACTCCCCAAAGCCCAGGAAGGACTAAGCTCTCTTGGATGGTTGGTAACATGCTGATAATAATTGTGCTGAGATTTCACGATGCATACACATCTCTCATTTTGTTGGTGGCTCAATTTTATTCTACCTTCACCCAAATTAATTTATATTTGATTGACCGAATAACAAAAAAGATGTGAATCTTACTTAGATATACCACATGGAAAACAAGAGCATCAAAAAACAAAGGCTCTGGAATACCTGATTTGGCTTATCACTAAATTAAGCACTTACTATTTCAGAGTTTGACAAGCTTGTTAAACTTGCCTTAGCCTCTGTTTAAGCATCTGCAAAATGGTGTATCATGTTTACCAAGGGGTTGTCGTGTGTATTAAATGAAACAATATATGTATACACAAAACTAGTGTGCCTGTGTTTCATTCATTCCTAAGTAAACTAATACTATTTCTTTATATTATTATTAATTATACCAGTGAGTAGAGAACAGCACAGACCATTCCATAGAGATCATCAGTAAAATGTATTGTAGATGAAAGTCATTACATTAAAATAATTTATTGTAGATGAAAGTCATAAGCAGTCTACCATTTGTAGTGTTAGGATAAGAGGGAGAGGGAAGAAAGCAAGCTTGCTAGAAAGCGTTTCCTTCATAAATCCTAAAAGGAAATAATCTGCTAAAAAATGTACTCATTTATTAGGAAAAAAAGATAAATTGGTTTCTTTAGGAGGATATTTTTACAAATCATTGCTTTGTCAAATGAAAGCCTACAAACACTTGTTTAAAAAAGAGTACCTAATGGAACAGCTTCTAATATTTAACTTTTTAAACTTTCCCTTCTAAGTGAAATAAGCCGTTCACAGAAAGACAAATACTGCATGATTCTATCTGAGGTAATCCAAACTCAGATTCCCAGAATGAAAGAATGGAATGGGTATTGGCCAGTGGCTGAGGGGAATGGGAGCTGGAGTTGCTGAACAAAAGGCATGGATTTTCAGTCAAGCAAGTTGAATAAGCTCTGGAGGTCTGCTGCACAATATTGTACCTATAATTAACAGAGTATTATATGTTTAAAATTTTATTATGAGCTAGATCTCCTATTAAGTTTTCTTGCCACAAAATGTTTTTTAAAAATTAAAAATTAAAAACACAGCTGCTCAAATCAATATAATCTGGTCCCAAAGTCAAGCCTCTGTTTAAAAAAAAAAAATCCCTTTCTTATATTATTCTTATCAACTTTGGCATCAAATTATTTATCATACATGTGTTTTTAAAATTTTAAAATCTGAGTTATAAATTACCTAGACATAGATTTATTGCATAGACTTTTACATATAGCTACAGTGCAACTCTCTGTTACGCCTAATATTTTAAAACATTCTTTAAGTTTCTTCTACAGTCTCACTAATAAATGGTATATTTTATTAAGTCTTTCCAAAGGAGCCACTGATGCTCTCTATTGTTTGGATTATTTTTCACTATACCATCATGCTCTTTAACATTTCTTTTCTTCTACCTTCTTTCATTTACTTTGTAGCTCCTATTATAATTTCTTCAGCTGGCTATATTAGAAAAGAAGAAAGTTTGGAAATTAGTAAGCTAAGTATTTGAGGCTACCTATTTTTATTCTCAGAATCACTTTTACTGAATCTTTTTTTTTTCCTCCAATGCTCTTGAGTTCCAGATAACATAGTGGACAACTGCCACATCTCCAAGAGGTCTTATATATATACAAAGTAAGTCTAAGTCAGAGACATCTGTTCAAGAAATTATTGGTCCCATAGTGACCCTTATAAAAAAGATTAAAGAACATCAGGATAAAGAGAATGTGCATAGTATGTGACCTAAGCAAGCTTTCCTTAGTTGATGATGATGAAGAATTATTTTATCCCATGGGAGTTCTCCCCTTGGTTTTACCATCAGAATGTCAAGAGCTACGTGAAAAAGTCCAGGATATTTTGGAAATAGCCAAAAGGTAGTATTTTAGGTGATTTTCATCTACAACTTAAAATAGAAGGATTAAATGATCAAAGTTCAGATTTACAGCCATATTAGTCTTTGCCTTTTTGATCCGTCCCCATATGCTAAGTTACCCAACCCCCCAAACTGACCACAGTTTATCACATGTACTATTGTGTTCAGTTCTCAGTTGACCCTATTTGCATCTGCACGCTTACTGGCATAGTGTGAGCATTTGTGTATATGCTTTATATAAATTATCATTTTAAATTTTTTATTTAATCATAAATAACTGATACTGGGCCTGACTATAAACTGGGTCTGACTGTGCTTTCATTAATCTGGGCATTTAGAAATGTCACCTGAGATAAGCTTGTCAAGCAAAACGTCTAATACAGCTGTTGCCGATATTTTGAAACTCTCTGGCACCCAGCTGACTGAAACGTATATTACAATATTTTCAGGCAAAATGTACAAAAGATTAAAATCTATTGGCACAGACTGAAACAACTCACTGCTATGAAATGAGACACTTCTCTGCCAAGCTTGTGTAATTTACATATTGCTCACGAGGCTTCTTAAATCGTCATCCACATTATTGATTACATTATAATGAAGTCAAAGTGTCTGTTACCTGCTTTGTGTGTGTCACTTAGGAAGTTTTTCAGTACTCATCAGTTCTCAGAATTCATCACATATTTTTGAATAATTGCAATTATTAGTTCAGAGAATACAGTGAATTTGGTCTTTGTTACTAAATTTCCTATCCTCTGAATACAACTTGTTTCCATACTAAATAAGTTTGTTTAATACTAACTTTCCCTTATATGAATGAATCCCAACTCATTCACTATACAGGTATGTGTTATTAAATGCCCCTTGAATTTCCAGTGTTTTCATGGTTTTGGAACAATGGCAGCATCAAATGTCCCCAATATAGATGTCCAAGGGACTATGAATATCCTTATTTTAGAAATTGTTTCAAATAATAATAGTACAGGCTTAGTTTATGATTCACTCATGTGTAAAAATAAAGAAAAATCTGTCAGTTTTACCAAACAAATTCTGTCAAATCAAGTTTCATCTATGTTTTATTTGTGTAAATTGTATTATATGGGTATAAATGGAGGCTTTATTCATCTTGATATCATCTTATTCACATATGGGCTAAATATTACTATAATTATTATTTATTTTAAGTGTCCTGATCTTTTAACCTAAACTAGTAGAAACAGCCTAGAAGCTCATATTATCCACAACTTTTTTTATGTATAATGATTTTTATTTTTTTCCCATGATAGCTGGTTTAAAGTGTTCTGTCAATTTTCCACTGTACAGCATGGTGACCCAGTTACACATACATGTATACATTATTTTTTCTCACATTATCATGCTCCATCATAAGTGACTAGACCTAGTTCCCAGTGCTACACAGCAGGTTCTCATTGCCACAAATCTGAAATACTAAGTAGTTGTGGACTTGTCACTTAACCTCAATGTCTTCATCTGTAAAGCGGGCTATTAATAATTTACTCACACCAAAAGGTGATCTTGAGGAAAATAATTAATGAATACAAAATGTTAATAAAAATAGAAATAAGTTATAAAGTTCAAATATGTAAAAAATAGTATTCTAAATCAAGGGTTAGGAAGATTTTTTTCCCTGTTAAGGGTCAAAAAATAAATATTTTTGGTTCTTATAGGCATATGCATACATTCTTTTATTTCTAATGCTATAAAAATGTAAAAACTATTCTTAACTTCTAGGCAGCCCACTATGGCCTGGAATGTAGTTTGCTGATCCCTGCTCTACTTTTTTTTTTTTTTTTGGCATTTTAGGGCGACACCCACAGCATATGGAAGTTCCCAGGCTAGGGGTCAAATCAGAGCTGCAGTTGTCAGCCTACACCACACCCACAGCAACGTGGGATCTAAGCCACGTCTGTAACCTACACTGCAGCTCACAGCAATACCAGATTCTTAAGCCGGTGAGCAAGGCTAGGGATCAAACCTACATCCTCATGGTACTAATCAGGTTCATTACCACTGAGCCACAATGGGAACTCCTGCTTTTTTGTTAAATGAAATTATTCTAAGTTTTTAAAATATTAACAAAATACAGTTATAGTGTATAATTTTTAAACTAAAAAATTAACCTACAAAGTGTTTATGGCATGCAGCTCTTCTATAGCCAGAGCAAAAAGAGCAACTGAGTTTAGAGTGTTTTCCTTAAGAATATCTATTCACATGAAAAAATGAGGCACAGTCCCCACAGAGGCAATGCCTATAGGTCGTTCTCAAGAAAAAAACTCGTCCTAAGGGAATCAATAGATTGAGCATTCAGAGCAAGACCTGAATGTAAAAACCCTCAGTAGAACTTGTCTTTCCAGTTGTGTTTTTCGCTTGACTTCCAAAGAACTGTCCAATGTACTGAACTACGTATCTCCATTCCCTTCTCTAAATTAGAGAAGCAACTACTCTCTCTCTCTGCCTGGTGTTATATTTGACTGCCTAAACTCTTGCTAAGAATTAGTAGAATACTTTCTAACAGTTTATCATCTATTTAATCTATTTAAGCCCTCTTCCTCCCTTAATTGAGTCTAGACTGACCAGAATAATTTAAGCTTCTCTGCTATGAATCCATTAAATTCACTTTCAAATATGCACTGCCTTACATTAAAGTCAAAACAATAAAGATACTAAAAATATATCTATGATGACATCAATAAGCTAATATCATTAATTTTCAAACAACAATTAAACTTCACAATTCTGTGAATGTGTATCTCTTATGTAGGTATTTGAAACACTCAAAGGAATTGCATTTCCTGCTATTATCACTATTTTAGAGCCACAATAGGACAAACTCATCAATATAGATTGCAGAAGCTTACAGATGATTCAAATATGCACAATTTACACCTCAAATAATGACTCGTAACAAAACTGTAACAGTAATAGTTCAAAGAAACTATTGTCTTCTGGGAAGAAACTGAGAATGAAGGAACTTGAGAAGTATTATAAAATTTAACAAATAATGAGGTGACATATATATCCTATAATTCAAACTGGCTAACATTTAAAATTTAACTAAAAATTTAAACTTTGCAAAGTGTTTCGTCTGAAGAATCTGAGTCAAACCATATAGAATTTGAATTGTCTCTGCTCTCTTCTGAAACCTAGTAACCTCTGACATCAGCATCTCTGCCTGCCTCTGCCGCATCATGACTTTAGGGGGATTAAAGGTAGAATTGACTCATCCAAAAACTTCCACAAAATAAGTGCTCAATCAACACAAACACTCTCCCCTTTTCTTCTTGATGCCATCATCTGTAAACTCATATAATAAGCACTCTCCACATGGGGGCAGGGGTGAACTATGTTTACTAACAAAATCTCCTTCTTGTAAGAGACTATTGGTTTGGTAGCTAGGGATTCTGAGTATCTATTGCGAGGGCTGGCATTTGCTTGCCTTGGGAAGGTAAACTTTTCAATAGCTTTGGATCTCAGTTACTTCATTGATAAAATTAAGTAATTCCACAATATCCTACCTGAAATAGACTTTACTGATTTTAATAATATTATGGCAATATTGCTTTCTGCATATTCAAAGGCAGACTTCGAAACAGTAAGGGGCAGGTTGAAATCCTGGAACTGTTGATTTGTTCATAAAACATCTTATGCAAATTAGAAAACTTTGAAAATCAGTTACTTATTTTCTCCTAAATTCTGCCTTCTCATTGATATAGCTGAACTAGTATCTCATTACGGTTTATAGGTGTATTATTTTCAGATACAATAGTATGTACTGCATAGTGTTTGGAAGACAGTAGATGCCTAAAAATGATATATAATGATGAATCTCAAGACAAAATTCAAGTATTTACCCTAGGCTCCTCCCACATCCTAACGCTCCCCCTGGTAACACATTATAGAGGAGCAACCACTCTCATCAATATGCCAAGACACTCGATGCCTAGAAAAATTCTAGCAATTAGCATGAGCTTAATAAAAGGTACCACAGGGCATGCAATTCCACCCTAACAGCTATCACAAATAGATGATAGTGTCCTGTACGGGGGTGAAATCTCACAATACTCCTCCACACGGTACACCAGAGAGTGTTAAATTTCAAAGCACAAGGAAATGAAACTCACATTTTAGTCCCACAGCCTACTTAGTTGGCCAAGGTTAAGAACTACCCTAGTGAAGGAAGTATATGCAAGTCCTCTAGCTATGAAATAATCTGGCACAAGAACTTCACGTTACAATTGTAGGAACTGAGGTCCAGTAATTCTGTGATTAATTCAAGCTCTCATAAACAGGGGAACTCACACTAGAATGCTTCTGTCTGTATTTTCAGTCTGGGGATGTCTTCAGAGTTTACATAATTTGTTCTTCTTGTAGAAATAACACTGACCCATGTCTTTCAATATGGTGATGCAAGGGAATAATGGAGAAACATCACCTGTGTGGCCAATAAAAGCAAAAGCCTGGCCTTGGTGCCCATTAACACCAGGATATAATAAGCAATTACTCAGTGAAATGCTCTTATATTTCAAGGGCCTGTGACTATAATTATGGTCATAATGAAAATAATTAAACTTATAAATGTCATCTGCTCAACATCTTTAGTTATAATTCCTATCATTCCATCAACTCTTAATGATAAATTCAGGGAGTCATCAACTGTTCTTTAGATGTCAAAGTACCTGGGGAACATAGTTTAACAAAGCCAAGGTTCAGGGAGAAAATGTAATGTTCCCCAAATCGCATAGTTTATTAGGCAGTTAAGCATAAAAACCAATTTCTCCTTTCTTCCAAAGCTGTGTCAGATTTTATACACAAACACACATCAATCTTCACTTAGACTATGCTGATGCTCCCTAAAAAGTCCTGAGACCATTTTGGCTGTCAGCAGGAAGCTGATAACCTCAAGACATCCCATTCAGCACGTATGGATCCATACAGCAGCTAACAGCTATTAGAAATTGAAGAAATTAAACCCATTAATAGGTGGCACTGGAATTAAGTCCACTTTTCGTTAATATTCTTGATACATACATCTCTATATACCCAATGCCTGGCACTAGTACATTTCCTATATGGCATCGGTAATATTTAAAACGCTAAAGGAGTTCTTGATTCATTCAAAAAAAGATAAGTGAAAAAAAGACTACATTCTGGGAAGAAGCCAGGATTCCTAGAATTCATATCAAATTCTCTTTGGGGAAAGAAGAAGAGTAAAACTAACAAATTTGTATAGTTCCTTCTGACAGTGACATGTGGACACCTGGAACCTATTCCTGATTCAAGCCTATTCTAACTTTCAGCATATAACTCACTTATGCTCTCTGAGCCTCAATATCCCCATTAGTGAAGGCAAGCGTTTGTTGTTGTTGTTGTTGTTTTTAGCAGATGACTTTAAAGCCTGCTGCCCCTTTCCTTCTAGATGTATGGAATTGTAGGGCAAGGAAGATAAACTACAACTTGTGTATTCTAAGAAATGCCTAGTGGACAAATATTCTTTGTCATGACCTATGGCTTTAAAAAATGAATCTTCCAAACTACTCGGTTTGGGATTGTTTATTTCTACCTGATATCAATATTTAATTTGGCATTTGCTGGACTTGGTGGGATGTCCCGGTCCTCAATCCTTGCCAAGGATGACACAGAGGGAAGATTATGGAAACCTGGAACATCATTAAGTAAAATCAGAGAGAATTCAAAGTGACTCAAGGACATGCTATCAACTTCATGCCTCTTCAAGTAGGAAAAGCTTTTAAACTTGAATCCTTCCACTCCAATGACAATCTCATTTAATTCTACAAACCTCTGATGAACAATATTTTACCACCACGACCACTGCCCATTTTAATTCTGTTTTCTGTCTGCTTTTTTTTTCTAATGTCAGATCCAGAGCTTCCACTCTGGTTGTTCCTCTGACGTATGATCCTCAGAGTTCAGAAAGGTGTTGTCGATCCCCATAGATCACTGGAATTGTCTAGCCAACTTTATGAGTTCTGGAGCCTCTCCTTGCACAAAGTCCTAGAGTAGTGATAAATGACTTGCAATTTATCTGCTGAGTGCTTTGGTTTTATGTTCCCAGTTCTAGCTTTACAGAGTTTCTTTTATAAAAAGAATGTGTCACTTTGCTTCTTGTAAGTCATTGTGTTTATGGTGCAACTTGCTACAAGTTAATGTGTGGAGGCAAAAGAGAAGTAATGGTTGGACATAGCAAGCCTCGAATGAAGTTCATATTCTGTTTCTGCAATCCGAGTCCCTCAAGAAACATCACTGAATCATGAAATGCTGTTCTCTCTCATGTTCTTTTTAAATTTTCATCTTATACTAAAATGCCTGGAGAGTTTAGGTCATTGGAGACATCAATGCTATATAGTGTTGTGGGGTTTTTTTTCTTTTTTAGAAATGCCTAGAGGAGAAATATTCTTTGTCTTGACCCACTGTACACTGATTTCACATCTGACTACAAATACGCTATACCCCAAAACGTTATAATCCTAAGTATGACTTCCAGCTATTATAAATACTTCTCTTTTAAAACTAGTGATGGGCAATATTTTAATTTTTTTCCAACAAATTTGTATTTTACCAAACACTTATTCAAAGGCTGGGCATGCTATGTATACATGAAGGTAGAAATGTCATACAAATACGCCTGGCTTGTTGTTGGGCTACAAATGTATTATTTAGAGAAAAGTTTACATTAGAGATGCCATCCAGAGAATTTTAAATTCTTGGTGAATTTAACCAGTTGCAAATGACTACTCCAGGGAATTCATTTACCCCCTAAGGGTAGAGATACTAAAAGAAGTCCAAGAGGTTAATGCTATTCTGGGTGATTTCCCCTATTCAATTCCAATTAATGGTATGGCTATAAAAACCTCTGGGTAACTATTAACATCCAATGACTGAAGAAGAATGGCAATTCATGATAAGTTTTAGTTTATGGCACTTTTCGCATGGAAGGACAGGAATCTTTAACAAAGTGAAATTCTTGAATGCAAAAGAGCAATAATGCTTAATGATTTTGTGGCCATTTTAACTCATGGATACATAAAATATTGAAATTCCACTATAATATCTTCTACCCATTATATGTCATTCTCCACAATAAATGATAATAACATTTAGCAATATATATTACTTTTCATAATTAAATTGAATGTATTGAGCAGCCACCATACACAAAACTCTGTTGGGGGAGGGACATTCAAAAATAAAATGAGAGGGAGTTCCCGTTGTGGCGCAGTGGTTAACGAATCCGACTAGGAACCATGAGGTTGCGGGTTCGGTCCCTGCCCTTGCTCAGTGGGTTAACGATCCGGCGTTGCCCTGAGCTGTGGTGTAGGTCGCAGACGCTGCTCGGATCCTGTGTTGCTGTGGCTCTGGCATAGGCTGGCAGCTACAGCTCCGATTCGACCCCTAGCCTGGGAACCTCCATATGCCGCGGGAGTGGCCCAAGGAAATAGCAAAAAGACAAAAAAATAAAATAAAATAAAATAAAATAAAAAAATAAAATGAGAGAATTTCAATTTTCCAGTGACTTAAGGTTAGTGTTACAAATAGATATTTTTACAATACAAATTATTTTTACATTTATTTTTACAATAAAAAGCACTGAATGCCTCTATACCGTGGTACAGGCTCTATCCTAGATGCACCTCTTGCCCTAAGGGTCTCTCTTACTGGGCTATGGAGCTAGAAGGAGGGATACATAGCAGTTTCAGTGAATCATTGAAGGCTTCTGATAGAAACTGTACCTTACAGGCACTTGAGGCATGTGTAGGACTTTCTTCCACTACCCTTCATGAGCCAGTCACCTGGGTTAAAATGTCTAGAAAGAGAGAGGCTGTTAATGAAAAAGTTTTGAAAGAGAGGGAATAGTATATTCAGGTCAGAAGACTGAAAATGCTTAAAGTAGAAAATGTCTTGCTGAATAGCCAAAAAGTCTGTTGCTGTAGTCACATCGGTTATGAGGTAGATCAAGAAGAGTGGGAACAGGCCTTGAATATCAGGTTAAGAAGTCAGTGCATCACTGTGATTGAAGAGTCTTCCAAGAAAAACAGTAACTGATCACTGCGTGCAAGGATGAAAACCATCAGAGCAACAAGAGCTCAGGCAATATTGTGCCCACGTGCTTTTCTTTTAACCTAGTGATCAGAAAATCCAAGTCAAGCACAAAAATATATGTCTATAAGGAGTCCTTTTGAACCCAACATGGGCAAATCTAAGTTTACTGAAAAATAAATAAATAAATAAATAAATAAATAAATGGAGTAGGTCCGACATGATGGTTGTAGTTAAAAATGATATTCCGATCCACAAAGAATCATAACAGATTCCTTCTAAACACCGCATTACGTTTAAGGACATGCATACTCTATTCAGAAAGAAAACTGAATCTCACTTTCACCAGGGCCAGTTTTGTGAAAATGGGCAAACCAACTAACCTTCCTTTTTCATTTGTTTCTTAATCAATGAAATGTGACTGAGAATAATTCCCACTATTTAATCTATGCTTTTGAAGACCGGTGGCAGTTTGAATCTTCCAGAAAGCAGATGCCAAGAGGAGGGAGGCTGATGCCCCTGGAAGATAAAAGAGAGAGGGAGCTGGAATGGGCTAGGAAAGCCTTCAGACTACAACATTTAAGGAATGACATAAGTGGAAAAGATGGGAAGAGACTTGGATGGTGGTGCAGCTCTGAGAATGTTTTGGTCAGCCCTAAGGAGAGCCGAGGCATAAGGATGGGTTGAGAGCAGTCCTGCACTGGGCAGAGATGGCCAAGCTCTAGTACCATGCTCATGCTATGTTCCATCACTGGCTGGGGGATGTCAGGAGAGGCATGGCCTGGGCTGGAATGCTGCAGTGGATCCCAGAGGCTATCAGCTAATTGTACTCCTTTTGGCAGGTTATTATTATTATCATCAGAATCAACAAAATTAGGATCAAATCCCACAACCAAATTGCACACAATGATTTGTAATCATGTTATTCTCAGAATGACTTGAAAGTCCAATGCATATCTTGCTTAAATGCACATGTATCTTCTTCCAGTTCATTTTTAAGTAATCTGTTGAAGAAATGAAGGTTGTTATTTTTCTTCTACTTTTTTTTTTTTTTTTTTTTTTGTCTCTTTGTCTTCTTAGGACCACACCCAAGGCATATGGAGTTTCCTAGGCCAGGGGTCGAATCGGATCTGTTGCTGCCAGCCAACGCCACAGCCACAGCAACGCTAGATCCGAGCCATGTCTGAGACCTGCACCAGAGCTCACAACGCCGGATCCTTAACCCACTGAGAGAGGCCAGGGATCAAACCCAAAACCTCATGGTTCCTAGTTGGATTCGTTTCCACTGCACCATGACGGGAACTCTGAAGGTTGTTATTATTCTAGAGATGTGATTTTATTCTGGTCCAGCTGAGCCCATACAACAATAAACTCTGTTAACCAGGTTCTTGGGAAGATGTGTGTTTAGACAATATATAGTAAATTGATGCAGCCATCCCTGAATAAAATACTCAAGCAGTTTGAGGTATTTTATATATATATATATATATATATATATATACACACACACACACATATACACTCATGCACATATATACATATCAAAATATACATATATATAATATTTATTATCTTGGAACATATTTCTTTTCCTTTTAAAAAAATTCACTGTATTTAGGATTCATGATACTTTATAAAAAGTGAAAGAAGAGCTGCTCTATAGTCATAAAAGACAATGAAGATATTCCTTAGGGATTTCTCATTTTGGAGGGTGAAATGCAGAATTGTAGTGCTCCTGTGCGGAAATAAATACTTGACAAGCTCAACAGTAAGTAAACCATGATTAAAAAGGGGGCTTAATGTAAGTCATGGCTGACCTGCCTACCTTGGCTTTCAAGCAGATTAGTCATGAGAAGTGAATGGTGCCACAATAATGTGAGTATTTCAGGAATTTTTTGCATTTAAACATAGATATTCAGATGTGCCAGTAATTATCAGGACTCTGCCTGTGGGGAGCCCTCTTCTCCTTCTGCCCCAAGTGAACAGACCTACTTCAAGGTTATGGGAAATAAACGAATCCAACAACACTGTTAAATTTCTACCTAAGAAAGACTGCCATAACCTTCACAAGCAGAGCTTTTAGTAAAATATTTTCTGCCAAGGCCTTCACACCCCATATTCCTTGAATTAAGGATATTTATAAATAGAGATGGCACCATATTTTGGCTAGAAATACAGAGATTTAAAGGCAGGATTCTTTTAAGTTCACTCCCTTGTGTACAATATTGAGAAGGAAATAAACACAGTTAGAATAAGTTTGAAGAAGTGAAGGGAAATGTTTCTCTCATTTCTCTGAAGTAAAGTTTAAGTTTAGGAATTTGGGGAGCTCATCAAAAAAGAAACCAGCAATGAGAAACTGTGAAGCAAGAAAAGCTTTTATTGCCACCTTAAAGATCATTTAGTTATGCTTTCTGTTATGATTCTCAGAGAAGAGGAAGAGTTGAGCTGATATAGATTCTTTAATGCAGACATTATCCCAGAGATAAGATCTTATAACACCCGGTAGTTTAAGTACATCCTAATGACAATGAAACTGCATTCTTTTAATATTTCTTGAATAATATGAGGAAAAATAAATTCTCATGTCCTTGATTCTGGTGTTGTAATGAAATGTCACATAGAGAAAGAGCCTTTTCATTAAAAGAGGACTTGCAGTGAATTCTTTCCAAGCAAGATTATAATTCATGACCTATTATCAGACTACCAAACACGATTTAGACTGACATTATATTTCTTAATCTAATAACTATCAGTTTTTATCATTAGAATTTTAATAGTTAACTTCCTTTTCTAAGTAAAAAAAAAAAAAAAAAAAAAAAACCTACACTTAGAAACACGATGAAATGTGAGGATATTCTGGTGCTTTAGAAGTAAAAAGTTAAAAGTAAAGGGTTATGACAGAAAAAAAAAAAAGTGGGAGTTCCTGTCATGGCTCAGTGGTTAATGAATCCGACTAGGAACCATGAGGCTGCAGGTTCGATCCCTGCCCTTGCTTAGTGGGTTAAGGATCTGGCATTGCCATGAGCTGTGGTATAGGTTGCAGACGCGGCTCAGATCCCGCACTGCTGTGGCTCTACAGCTCCAATTCGACCCCTAGCCTGGGAACCTCGATGTGCTGCGGGAGCAGCCCAAGAAATGGCAAAAAGACAAAAAAAAAAAAAAAAAAGTGGATGACAACATTGCTTAAGGTGAGTATAGGGACCTTAGAACAAGATTCCTGAGTTGAAATCTTGGCTCATCACTCACCAGCTACATAACTTTGATGCTCAAAGATACTAAATGTTTCTCATTCTCTAATCTATACACTGGCTACATTTCTACCTATTCAATGGTTACTGTTAAGCTTGGATGACAAAATTATTAACATGCCTGATGCAAAATAAATATCTCATTAAATGTCTTCACCAAACACTTTTCCTATAATGAGCTTTAAACTTTAAAATAACATACAATTTATCACATCATAAAGCAAATAGCCAATTCAATCTGTGCTTTTCCAAAGAGGACACTGGTTTTCATAGAGCGAAGAGGATATGGTTTAATGTCATGACACAAGTTAGTGGCCAAGTGAGCACTAGGAAACGGACACCACAATCAGTGTGTTAGAGCTCCCAGTGACTCACTAAACTACATTTTTCAAATCATCCTTCGGGATTGACAGCCACTACAGAAGGGGTGACTTTTCAGTCAGAGAATACACAGAGAATGGCAAGCCTTGTTTCAGCACAGAAAGCCGTCACATGAAAGAGCGAGTCTTTGCCCCTTCATACTTATTAACTGTGGAATACTGGTAGGCAACTCAGTAACAAGATTAACTCTTTTAAAAAGCATCCTTTATGCTATACTTGAATTCTTTAGTTTGACTGGTACACTAGAACACAGTGACCAGATGGAAATCTTTTTGTAATACTAATAACTTGACTGACTTGACAATACAGTCATAAAATGTTTGGAGTGAGGAAACCCTGGAGTGATCATTACATGGTGAAATTAAGATACAACATATTTTGGGGGATAGAGTTTCACCCATCTCAGATTCTTTTTTTTTTTTATTTAATGATTTTCATTTTGTCCATTATAGTTGGTTGGTTTACATTCTGTCAATCTCTACTGTATAGCAAGGTGACCTAGTCACACAAATATACACATTCTTTTTCTCACACTATCCTCCATCATATTCCATCACAGGTGACTAGACATAATACCCAGTGCCATAAAGCAGGATCTCATTGTTTATCCACTCCAAATGCAATTGTTTGAATCTATTAACCCTAGATTCCCAGTTCATTCCACTCCCTCTCCCTCCCCCTCCCCCTTGGCAATCACAAGTCTGTACTCCAAGTCCATGAGTTTCTTTTCTGTGAAAAGGTTCATTTGTGCAGTATATAGAGTAGAAACTGACAGAACACTGTAAATCAACTATAATGGAAAAAATAAAAGTCATTAAAAAATACATCCCAGATATAAATGATATCATATGGTATTTGTCTTTCTTTCTCTTTCTGACTTCCTTTACTTCGAATGAGAGTCTCTAGTTCCATTCATGTTTCTATAAATGGCATTATTTTGTTCTTTTTGTGGCTGAGTAGTATTCCTCTGTGTGTATATACCACATCTTCTTAATCCATTCATCTGTCATTGGGCATCTAGGTTGTTTCCATGCTTTGGCTATTGTGAAAATAGTGCTAATGAACATATGTATCTTTTTCAAGGAAAGTTTTGTCTGGATATATGCCCAAGAGTAGGACTGCTGGGTCACATAGTAGTTCTATATTTAGTTTTCTGAGGTACCTCCATACTGTTTTCCATAGTGGTTGTACCAATGTACATTCCCACCAACAGTGTAGGAGGGTTCCCTTTTTCCACACCCTCTCCAGCACTAACATACAACATATTTAAGAAAACTAATTTCAGTGGGAGAAGTAAAATTCAGTTCCCACATTTCTAAATTTGGTGATTCCCTACCAAAAACTTACCCAACTTTAAGAGGATATTATTTGGATCTTAACATTGCCATATTTTTATTTATATTATCCTCTGAAAGTAGGATAAATTTTAGTAGGGAATCACCAAATTTAGAAATGTGGGGACTGAGTTTTTCTTCTCCCATTGAAATGAGTTCTCTTAAATATATTGTATCTTAGTGCTGAATGTAGCACTGGCAACTATGTCTAGTCACTTATGAGGAGCATGATAATGTGAGAAAAAAGAATGTATACATGTATGTGTAACTGGGTCACCATGCTGTACAGTAGAAAAAAAAATAATGTATTGGGGAAATAAAAAAAAAATTGGCAATAACTCCCCTTAATCCTGAAAGAGCATTTTTCTTTCCCGTGCAATTTTTGGGAAAAAAAGGTGCATTATTTTAAATTTGTGCTCCTGAGTAGAAATCACCTTGCTTTGTAGTTCCACTCATATTATTATCCTGAGACACGTTTGTTTTCCTATCTATTAGTTTGTTACAAGTCACCACCAAGTATTGGTAGCTTTTGTATATATTTCCACCACCAGAGTAACAGTGAGTGTCTTTTAGGTGTTACCTCTTCTTTCTGGACTTCATACTTAGAATATCTGATAGATAAGGTGGGTCTTCATTTCTTTATCAAGAAATCTTAAACAAGTGTTACACAGATAATGGGTAACAGTAACTTTGAAATAATTTTATTGAAGACCAAATGAAGAATATGGCACCAGGTTATGGAATGCAATATGTTGTAATTTATACAAATATTTCAGCCAAACCAATATACAGTTACATATTGGACTCTATCTTACTGCTCCTTCATCTCTACCCCTCATACAGAGTGACAAAAATAGTGTCTCGCACTGTAATTTACCTTAACATGATACCACCAGCTTATACAGAAGAATACTACAAGGAACTGCGTTAGGCGACTCACCGTGGTTACGCCCACCCGGTTGAGAAGGGTGATGGTGATGCTGTTCACTGTTTTTTTTTGTTTGTTTTTTTGTCTTTTGTCTTTTTTGTTGTTGTTGTTGTTGTTTTTGTTGTTGTTGCTATTTCTTGGGCCGCTCCCGCGGCATATGGAGGTTCCCAGGCTAGGGGTTGAATCGGAGCTGTAGCCACCGGCCTAAGCCAGAGCCACAGCAACGCGGAATCCGAGCCGCATCTGCAACCTACACCACAGCTCACGGCAACGCTGGATCGTTAACCCACTGAGCAAGGGCAGGGACCAAACCCGCAACCTCATGGTTCCTAGTCGGATTCGTTAACCACTGCGCCACGACGGGAACTCCTGTTCACTGTTTAAGACGGTGTCTTCCCTGAGTCCGCTCAAGAGATTATCCCACCACTTCTGACCATCTCTTTCTAAACAGTTCATTTGTTTTATATCCTAAATAGTGTCAGTTCCATGACCTACCAAACGCCTTCAACATAGGATGCTTAAGATCTTTGAAACAATAGTAAAGGTATAAAACTTTCATAACAGAGAACTTGCCTTCTGTCCTATTTCTGGTTTGACTTTAGGTTTCCTGTCTTGTTATTTTTCTACTTTCTCACCTATTTCTAATTATGTTGCTTTGATGTATTTTAAACATCCTCATAAGCTATCTTAAATCCTTTTTTAGAACAAAGTGAGGAATAAATAAATAAAACTATGAGCAATTTCACATGTGCACAATAAGATGGGAGGGTGAATATTCATAACATAAAATTAGATTTTCTTTAAATAGAGCCTCTTTTAAGTAAATTGGGCTTTTTACCTTTTTGTTTGCTTGGCTGCCACCTCTCCTTCCTTATTAGCTCAGTGAGGTCCTAACTTTACATCTTGCTCTTGTAACTATCCCAGTGCTGATTAAATGGTAGATATTTTATCTCGGTCTACTTAGATCCAACATACCCTTGAAAATTAAATGATCTAAAATACCACAAATGCATCTACTGAGAAACTCAGCACATTCGTGAATAATGCGTAGAATAGTGAGAACATCACTATTTTTGATGTCCACATAATTTTGATTGGTCTAAGATCATGTGGAATGTGGGAACATCAGAGAAGAATTTAACTGGGTAAATGTGTTAGCTAGTTAATCAGACCCATGTGTGTGTGTGCCGGCGAGGGGGGCGGAGGGGGCGGGTAGAGAAAGGAAGCTGCATAGGCTTGAAAGGGCAAACTAGGAAGGAAGAAAAATAAGGGTAGCACAGCAGAGGAGAAATGATTAAAGGAGATTATAAGAAGTAATGGGACTTTTTTCCTTCCTTAAAATTATGGAGGCAGAAGTGAGGAATTCTGAACAATTATTCTTTGGAGTTTTACTCATTTCACTAAGATTGTCAATCAATGTGGATAATTGTATTTCCCATAATTTCACTTTATGGCTGTGAAGACATTTTCTATGCCTCTTCATATATTAAAGCATTTTTAGCAATTGTAGTCTCTTGGCACAGATACTTGCTCATGCAAATAATATGAAAATAAAACCACTGACATCTATTTATCTGTTTACATTTTGTCCTGTCTTTTAGGTTCTGAACACCCTGAGATCAGACCTTTTCCTTATTCATACTTATCCAAACAGAGTGCCTGTCTCATGCTAAGCCTCTTCTGGATACTATAAATAATTTTCTCAAAAGAGTACCCGTTTTCAAAGATGATACTGGGGGATATAATACTCAGGCAATACAATGAGCAAGGACGAAAAGCAGGCCCCAAATGAGTGATGGTCAAAAAAGGTGGTGTACTCTATGAGCACCTCAATACCATAGAGTCGTGTGCGATAAAATCATACACAAGGCTTTGTGGAAGAAACAGGATAAGTACTGGGATGAGAAAGCAGTTAGAGAAAGACGGAAGAGTCTTCTCCATTGTGGGGAACCTATTTTGATTCAATGCCCTGCTGTGTCCCCTTTAGGTGACAGAGCTTGTGATTGCCAGTAAGAACACACAAGAATGAGATGGACTCAATCAGTGCTTACGGCTTAGTGGGGTGTGTAAAGAAGCAATTAGGCAATGAAAATACAGTGTAATGATAGCTACTAGAGAGGAAGATTAGCATCCCCTAGAAGAATATGGGCAGGGTCTCAATACAGAGATCAAAAAAGGCTTCCTTGAGTAACTATCTGTTTAGTGGAGACTGATAGACAAGAAGTTTGCAAAGTAAAGGTGGGAGATTGTGTCTGTTCCTCCACACTAGGGAAAAAAAAATAGAGAGAAGACTGGCAAATGATGAGGCTGGAAAAAGCCAGAAGGTAAAGCATTTATTAAGCCCTACAAAGAAGTTTTATGGTAGGAACCAGAGTGACTAATTCAAAGACAGTGAGCAAAAAAAATAAAAGAGCACAAATAAAATGATGATAATAGACATAGTCAAAAGCAAAAGCATTTGAATATATTAAATTCTCTAGAGTAGCTATTACATTATTTGGAGTACTACAAAATTAGAAAAGTGGAATTTGATTTTGAAAGACTTTGGGTGACAAGTTAAACAAGGTTTCAATCTCTTACCAAAAGACTCTAGAGAGCTGTGATTATTCATTAGGCAAAAAGGCTAGTGTATTCCTCATATTTGAAGCACTTAACTTTAAAAAAAAACTTATTTCTTCTTTATTTCATGCTGTCAGGTACTGGACAGGGTCACTCAGGGACCCAGGCTCTCCATCTTGAATAGGTATCATCTAGGGAAGGGACAAGTGGCAAGTATCACACTGGCTCTTCCACGTTGCCACCAAAGTACCCAGCGTCACTTTCACGTTAGCCCATTATCCAGAACTCATCATGAGGACCTGCCTACGTGCAAAGGGGCTATGAAATGCGGAGGAGCAAACGGAATGTTTGTTGAGCACCCTGTCCCTGTTGCTGCAAGAGATGAAGATGTCAAGGGTTAGCTTTGGGTGCAGGAAAGGGGGAAAAAAATGTAAAGAGATTGACTAGAAGCAAGATACTGTCCAGAACATATGTGCAACAACCAGAGTGGAAGATGAGAGGAAACTAAACCAGGGATGGAGCCTAAGAAAAAATGAGAATGGTGCATATTCTTATCCATAGAAAGTCTCTTTAACAATGCACTGAAATTAGGAAGTTTGCTAAATAAGCAGAGTTCTAGTACATCCTGGCTTTATTTTTTTAATGCAGCGCTCTAGAGATAGAGACTTTCATCCCATGAATCAAATGCCCATTTTCTGAAATGACTGTCAAAATGGAATGCTTCATATGAATGGCATGAAGTGCACTGAATGAGTCTATCAGAGTGCAGCAACCTGAAACACGTCAGAAATGAAAGTCTGAGAATCTAGCCTCTAAGAACAACAGTGCAGCATTTGTAATGTGTGAAAGCTTTTTGCTCTGTGGGAAACAGAGTTATTAGAGAGGGCAGTCTGAAAATGTACTGTTAGGAGATTTGGGAGTCGTAGTCCTTGAAGGGAAGATTGACTCTGGTAGATTTTACAGTTTATCCATTTTGGGGGGCTGTGATGTATGAGTCACAAGGGTAATAAACTTCAAATAGGTTGAAGTAAAGTTAAGTACTTCCCAGTATTTCTATTAATTATCTGTGAAAGAGAAGAAAGAAAATTAATGCAGAGACATAAGCTGATCTTTGAACAAAGGGGGCTATGTTTTATTATGGTGGTTTCTGCTACAGTCCTTTTCAAAATGCGCAAAGGATCGAGAAATATTTAAGCAGCTTAAAATTTTAAATAGAGCAATGTTAGCAGTCACTGAAATGTTATATATACTAAGAAGGAAGGGTGGCGAGTTAACATGTACATAAACGGACCTCATGTAAGATCTGGAAACTGTCTAGCTAACCACAAGCACTGAAAAAGGCTTTTCTAACGAGCAGTATTTACATCCTGTTAACAACTAGAAAATACATTTGTTTTCACAACTTTTTAAAAAATATATAAGCTCCCAGTAATTTAAAAAGTATTCTTAATTTCTGTATGTGTATATATAGAAAAAGAAAACAGGCTTAGAAAGTGATCACTACATATTCACAGTAGCATTGTTTAAAACAAAGAAACATGTACATAGTTGAAATGCATATGAACTGAACACACATAACTATAACATATCCCCAAGATAGAACAGTAGGCACCAGTTAAATAAAATCAAACAGATCTGTATCTATTACCAAATACCAACATGCACAAGAGATGTCAATAGAAATAAACAGACTTCATTTCACTCAAACAGATCATGGACTAAGAAAGAGGAAATTACGTTCACAGCTACACTATGGCTTCGGTCCTACAAGAACACCAGGAGTGTGCTGTGGTAGCACATGAGAGCATGAGAACAAGGTACAAGAAAGGCACTATAGAGCAAGAGTGAGGTAAGCCTTGAAATGTGAGTGTGGGTGTGCTGACCACCCCTTGTCTGGCACTTTATATACTTCCAGCCCTACCTCTTATTCCAGCCCCTGCTGGGTGACCAGCTTGTCCCGAGTAGAATAGAATAGCACCTTGCTAAGGCCTCTGCTACCAATTTTTCCTTCCTACCCCTTATTTATCAGCAACCTTCGCATCTTCTTTGATACCTTCCAGTAGGGTGCTGTCATAAATACGCATGGCACTCACACATAAGCTACTTAACAGAACAGAGAGAAAGCTCTATGGGGCCATACTTGACTGATGGAGGCTGGCAGCCCATTGACAAATGTTTCTGCTTTCCATCTGTTCTAAGAACAGACATAGATGAGTGAGGGGCTGGAAATAGTACATTCAAAGACTTGCAAATCATTCACTTTTCTTCAATCTAGAATATAGACTATAGAAATATAAAGTGTGATAGGAGAATTATTCAAGGGCCAGATCATGAAGAGCTTTTTGTAACATACAATAAAACTAAGAGTCTGTCTTGTCAGCATGGGATTACTATTGGATGGTTTAAATCCACGTGACAAATGAAATGTCTTAATATTTTTTAAAAACTTACAGTTATATGGAGGTGAATTTGAAAACAATGTGGCCAATGAAAAGAGATAAGTTAGATACAACATTTTAAGATCCAAAAAAGAAATCATTCAAACTTTTTAAAAATACTCAAGTCTAGGGATATTATTGGATCTAAAAAAATCAGAATACACTGACAGTTCTTAGTACTCATGATTTTAAGGATCAGGGAAAAATTTATATCAACATTCCTGTTTTTGCTGCCTAAAAGATGCCATAAACTCATCTGGGAAGAACCATTTTTGTAGGAGAAACAAACACACATACACATACATGCACACATATGTATGCAAGTCTGAGTTAGAGGTAACCATGGCTATTCTAGTTTAGATTTCAAGTAGGCTGACACAAATAACATGGAGCTGGATTGCCGAAGAGAAGTCTGCTTTGGAAATATGTGTTAAAACATTTTTGTTGTGTTTCACCATCAACGCGTAATTTGACTGGATGGAATTGCCTCCTGTGAAGAACATGTAGAGGGAGAAGAGGAGCTCGACGTGGGGGAAAAGATGGAGATTTCCTACTAGGCGGGTAGGTGAAGAGGAACTTATGGATAAGTCTCAAAATGTAGAGTCACAGGAGAAGAGAAGCGTGTGTTAAAAAAGCCTAGGTCAGAACGTTTTAAGTCATTGAGAGAAATCAAAGACCACATGAGCTCAGCTAAGATAAGGGCTGAAAATTATTCACTTAACTATACCAAGAGGAGATGATAACATTATGCAGGGCAGTTTCAGGGCAAGAATGAAGGCCGAGGAAGCAGACGACAGGAAGTTGAGGCACAACCAGGTAAGGAAGAGGAGAAAGGGGTGTAGACACCTTTTAAGTAGCTTCTAAGAAAAGTAAAGTGGTAAAGCAGGGCTTGGTTACATTTTAACTGAATATCCTTATAAAGTTTGAAGTAACATTTGTAAAATGCTTGTTGCTAAATGTAAGAAAAGGTTTGATGATTGAGTTGGGAATAAGAAAGCCTTTTTTACTGTTAGAAATTGCTAGTGAAAAGTCTAACAAACATTTGGATATCGTAAATGTATTCTTTTAAATTAATGTGCCAAGCTTTTTTTGTGCTTTAATCTTAAAGCCTCTATCTAATTCCATCTGCAAGAAGAGAATAGGCTGAATCTAAAGGCAGCATTTATTTTTATCAACCACAATCTGTAATTACTACACAAGTAATTTTTTTTGTTTGCTTGCTTGCTTTAGGAAATACATAGAAATGCAAACAGAGAGATGAAATAAAGTGATAACTATGGAAAAAACAAGGAAGTAATTCACCTTTTTTTAAAACCCTGAAGCAAAAGAGTCAATATATTCCAAATGTACCTCGAAGGGAAGAAAACTTTCTCAGACATCAGATAATCTGAGAATTATTTGAATAACTTAATGGCCTAGCACAAAATCATTGATTTTCAGAAGAACATCGAGCAAAAACTTTGTGTTTATGTATTTTTTAAGCAAATTATAGCCCCATGGCTCTGATTACCTCAGGCCACAGTTTTAACATTGCGGTGGCTTACTATCAGCTAATTGGCTCCAGGATCCACATGTGCTAAAAAGAGAAAAAAAAAACGAAGAACGTATGAGCGTGAGATGATATTTTAGAGGAAAAAATTAAATCATGTCATTGAGTAATAGTGTGGGCATTTACATTGTACCATCTGCAAGAGAAAAACTGCACAACTGCATGATTAAGGGCTGAATATCTGGCTAAAAGCAGCCTTAGATGGAGACCCTACCTCTAACAGAATCTGGGAGATGATGAGCAAATCCTTCACGTCATCCTTCCTCGGACGATACTGTTACTACCCTCATTATACACAGGAGGACACATCTATAACAGGTAGTGTGGTGACACTGATATTGGTACTATTCATCGTTATTATCATGGCGGTGGTGGACCAGCTTTTAAAGGGTATCTGGAGTCCAGCACACTGATGAAATAATATCAGGGCTGAAACAGGACTTTTTGGAATTACACGTATTATTTTATAAGTATTTTAAAAATGCATTGTCTGCAATGGCTTCATAGTGCTTTCAAGAAAAAGTACACACTGGCATGGAATTTTCCTCAGGCTCTGGCTCTGTCTACTCTACTATCATTTCTATCACCATATTTTATATACGCAAACCTTTGTGGAACTACAAGAAAACAGTGAAAATGGAGTGCAACAGCTCTGCTGCACCTGCCTGCATTTTCTGCACTGGAATTACTGTGTCTTCTTCCTAAGAGCCAAACAACCCTGTTTGCCAGCTGGCCTTGGCCTGTTGAGCTACTTTTGCACCAGAGCTACTTCAGCAAGTGCTGACAGAATGGAGTGTCAGAGATTAAGGTACGTTTTTAAAAGGAGGAAAAAGAGAAAGACTCGGAGAAGGAGAAAGAAGAAAGTACAGGAGAGAGGAAAGGAAAGGAAGGAGAGAGGAAGGGAGAGAGGAAAGGGGGAAGAAGAAAGACAAAGGAGCAATGGGGGGGGGGAGAAGATGTCAATCAACTAACTCCAGCCACACCATTGGTACAGGCGACAGGAGAAGACTGCGTCCACCTGGATCCAAGCCAAAGCTTTTCGCCACCCTGAACGCCTCTCCATTATCCATGCTAAACAACCTCCTTTTCTGAAGTACCCAGAGCTAAGTGAGAACATGCTTCCAAATTTACCAGCCACAGAAAATACGTAGTTCAAATATGTTCAAAGAGAGAAAATGTGGAAAAGGGAAGTGTGACAGAAGAGTAAATTGACAACAACTGTAACCATTTGTTTAAGCGGTTCTTTTATATCTATTTCCATTCCTACCTCCATCAATTAAAAATTATACCTACATCTGGAGTTCCCATAGTGGCTCAGTGGTAACGAACCTGACTAGGATCCATGAGAATGCCGGGGCCATGCCTGGCCTCACTCCTGCGTTGCCGTGAGCTGTTCTGTAGGTGGCAGACGTGGCTCGGATCCTGCATTTGTGGCTGTGGCATAGGCTGGCAGCTACAGCTCCAATTTGACCCCTGGCCTGGGAACTTCTGTATGCAGTGGGTGCAGCCCGTAAAAGGAAAAACATTATTATACATATACCAATTTTCAAGAAGCCTCTACTTTCCAGGGACAAAGAAGATTAACTATACCATACCACCACATTCCATTATCCTTCCATCTCCCTGCCACAGCAGATGAATGCTAAATAACCTAAGATTAAAATAAAAAAATGAAACGAATTGGAAACATCCTCTTTTCAGCGAGGATGTAAAGATTTCGGTAGTGCAGGGAGATGTTAGAGCCAAGTTTTCTTGCTATTTACCACCACCAACAAAAAAAAGTCCATGAAATTTTTTGTGAGCATTATACTGGGAGCCAGGAGATTTAGGCACTGTTCTCCATTCTGCCATTTGTCCTATTTTATTTTTATCGTACTTACACTTCCATGAATATGTTATTTTAAAAACAAAGACACTCAATATTTTCACTATGTTTTGCACTCAATTAGTTTCCTCAAATCTCTCTGGAAAATTAAGGAGTTTAACTTTATCCAAATTAGCATCTTCCTAATAGAAAAAATTCAGCCTCAGAATACATGCTGCATTGACATCCCAGGAAAAACAAAGGAAATTTTATAAAAATTCATCTTATCCTCATTAATAACCATGCTGGGACATGGAATCTATGTGCATTTTTAAAGACAGCAAATTTTCAGAATCCTTAAACCACTGATCAGGAAATCCCTCTTCTTTTTTTTGGGTGGGGGGGTGGCTCAGGAATCATCATAGCAGGTAGGTGTTTATTGTTGTTGATTTTGTTTGTCTTTCCACAACTCTGCCTGATGTAACCATTATCCCCAGAGATAAACTGGCACAGAAAAACTGGGCAGAGAATAACCTTCTTAGAGGATATCTCACTGTAGTATTACAAAGCAGTTGGATAATAACATTAAGATATGGTCTTATCTGAGGTTCCTTTCTGGAAACAGTCACGCTAAACCGTGGGAAAATTGAGGGAAAAAAAAAATCATCACCAGGGAGCTTTCAAAAGGATCTAAGAAGAACAGCAGTCCAAGGAGCTTGCACTGTACTCAAGGCTTGTGGAACTGCCATAGACTCCAACGCCTAGTCTTCAAGCCTCGTCTTAGGTGATCAGGCTCCACACATCCACCTTCCCATTCAAAATTAATCATGTTTTCTATTTCCTTGATGTGTTCCTTATTTGAAATTAGTGGAGAACAAGTAAATGAATGGACAGCAGACTGAAACGAGTGCCAGAATTTTGTTTAAAACAGGATGCTCCGTGTGGAAGGGACTGCCATTTAATCAGACTTCTAGTCCCTATTCAAATGGAAGTCATTTGGAAAATCGCCGCCCTCTCCCTTAATTTGCCTCATACTTATGAACAGGAAAAATCACAACCTCAGCAACATCATCCTCTTCCCAACTGTGTTAAAGACATTTTGGTATTAACCCCAAGCTCCCAATCCATCCCACTCCCTCTCCCTTGGCAACCACAAGTCTATTCTCCAAGTCCATGATTTTCATTTCTGTAGAGAGGTTCATTTGTGCCATATATTAGATTCCAGAAATAACAATTTAAAAAAATTTTAAAAAAAGAAGAAATTTTGGTAGAAACGTTTTCTCCAAAAAAAAAAAAAAAAAGTAATTCAGTCATCTATAATCCTGAAAAAGTATTCAAGAAATTGTTCCGCTATTATTATAGTAACATAGGCACACACATAAATATGTACTTATACATGAATACAGCATGAATATCTTAATGTGATCATCAAATCAAAAGGGGAAAGCAAGTGAATTAGTTTACCAGATGTAAAATTGCTAAACTAGCTCAATTTATTCATTTAAGCACTATGGAAACTGAGGCACAAAGGTGAAATTACTCACGTTGTTTCATTTCATTATCAGACAGTCAAAATACTGCCACAAAGCAGGTTTAGAAAATTGCAAAGCTATGCAAGATATTTTGACACCATTCTTTCATTTGATTTCAATGCCAATCATACTCTTGTACAAATTGTAACAGGATATAAAGATCTTTAAGGGAAAGATTATATTATCAACTTTCTAGCAGCTTCAGAATATAATACAACCATTGGTAGCTCTTAGGCAAATTACCAAAATAAGTGATTAAATAAAAAGTTGTATTTCTTATGCTTAACAAAACTGCAGAATTGTTCTAAGATCTATGTTCTGCTATGAAGTTTTCTACTATTAGCTCCATACAAAATTTGCAATTTGACACTTTTTTGTTTTACCCCGGCTATAAATACTTAGAGATTCTTCTCCTTTTTAATTTAAAGCATTTTATGAGTATAGAAATAAAATGAAAACACAATACACATATATAAGTATATGTAGTTTTACAATGTAAATGTATGGCTACGTAAATAAAATAAAAGAGATATAATACAATTATGGTAATTACCTGAGAGTTTTGAAATATGATTTTCCTAGAAGAAATATAATTTTATTTGTAAAGATGCTGAATTTAGATCTTATCAAAATGACGTCATTTTTAAGAGATAAAAAAGCTTGAAGAGCTTGTCTGTGCTGGATTTTTTTTTTAATTTGGAAATTCCAATCTTTGTAGCATATAAGACATTCATAGAGATCTACCAGTCTGTCTTCGCAATGAAACAAGCAAAACTGCAAACTGCTATCAAACAGAAAAAAACTTCAAAAAGGAAATTAACATTTCAAACAGAAGAAAGGGGAAGTGTTTACTGAGACCTGTTTTTGAATTATTTATATTTCACGATTTGCACATTCCATGGAGGGATTTGGAGCTCTGTGAAGAAAACATGGGAACACCTGTCCTGAGAGCTGTGGGCAGTGATTCACCAACTGCAACAATTAAATGTCCTCTGACTCAGAATTGAATGATACATTTCCTGTAATTTCTGTATAAGATTGATCCTTCAAGGAAGAGGAGACTTAGAAAAAGCAAGCTAGCTCTCAGAAAAAGAAATGTATCCTCTGAAATTTCTGTTCAACATATCATCGGCTTAAATGTTTTCATCCAACCCTCAAGGTTGGGGAGTCTTCTTAATAACTAAGAAAGCAAGTCCATAAATAAGTATTCGTGTACTCATTTATTCTATAGCTTCTCCACCAGAATGGATAAATGATTTCTTTCTTTTTCTTTCTTTCTTTTTTTTGGCCCCACCCACTGCATGTGGACATTCACGAACCAGGGACTGAACCTGTGCCAGAGTTGCAACCTGCACCACAGCTGCAGCAATGCTGAATCCTTAACCCACTGAGCCACAAGGGAACTTCCGACATACGATTTCTCAAGTTAAGAAGCTTCGCTTGTTTATCTTGGTAGTGTCTGAAACTAGATTAACTGACATTCTAAAACATACGTTGAATGAATGAGCAAATGTCCTGGTTACCTAGATGAGCTAGCAATCCAACACGAAGTAACACTCAATGTGGCAATGCTAAAGCTTCACAAGAGAGGACAGCAGTGTGATTCTAACATGAAGGTGGTTGGAGGACTGGGGCAAAAAAAAAAAGTGGCTGGAAAATCACCGTTAGGATTTAGGAGGTGTGGGTTGTATCAAGTGTTTCAGGGCGTAGCCTGTGAAAGTGAGCACTGTAGCACCCCTTGTATATCATGTTCAATTACTTTGGGTTGAAAATTAAGGAAGCATGAGTTTACCACACAAGCAGAATGACTTTCAACCCCTAGAACAGTTATTTTCACAAACCAGGAGGGAATATATTTTGGTCAGCCCTGGGGAGCACTAACTACATCAAATATAAAATCCCAACAGCTCTGAAAAGGAACAAAAGCAACCTTATTACTCCCCTTTCTGTAATTCTAGAAACAAATGTTTCCATTATGCAGTATGTGCTAGTGAAACACATCCCTTTCCCTGAAAATTCCATTTAGACAGTTAAAATCGGTACAGCATTGTTTGCCCAGATAAATATTTCATATTGAAAATGCAAACATTTTTGCTTGGGATATTACAACGTAATATGAAATAACTTCTGATAGGAAAATGTGGCTGTTGTGAAGTGATTAAGCGTTAAGTTGTTTTAATGTAACTTAATATCATAGTTAAGAATACACTCTTATGATTCCGAAAAACCAACAAGTTTTTTTTCCTATAGCATGTTTTGTTTTTTGTATTACAGAGGATGCTTAATGAAGAATTTGACTATGTGCTGGCTTCAAACTGTCCAGGCGAATAAGGCAAGACTGTTTAAAGACACAGTGCACACATTGTTAGGATTTCACTTTACTACAATCTATGCCCTCCCCAAATGTCTGGCATCTAAAACTAGAAAACTCTCAGGTTCTCACTCCTACCAGTGTCTGATTATCTTTGCAAGAACTTCCCTAACACTATACGGGGAAAAAAAACGTCAGAAATTTTACTAGGAAATTTTTCTTCTAGGAAGTAGACTGTTCACAAACCTTAGCTTCTACCCATTTGATCTTGTTTGTGATTGCTTAATTGCTTCCTTCTATATAATAGTCATTTCCAAGAAATATTACATGTCTCAAGTGAATACAGCCATGGCTAAATGAGGTTTACTGTATAATAATAATTAACTTGTCGTTTTTAAAGTACTGTCACTTCTGCTTTAAAAGAATCATAGCATAAAGTATCATGGGAGCATATAACTATCGGCATAAGTTAAATAAATATTTTTAAATCTATAAGTTACATTGCAATTGAAAAGATAAACTATAAACTGTCATCATTGAGATCAATGATAACCATGTCAAACTTTATTAACTTGATTTGGATATAAAATTAGATATAATTAAATTAATAACTGCATCTTTTTCCTTAATTTTAAGAATAAACCTTTAATAAAATCAATATGTATTCTAATTGTTTATTTACACAATATTTATATTCAGACAGAAGGATCAGTAAAGCACAGTTAATTAAATATAAATTAATGTGGTGGAATATTTAATTATCTTTTCTACACCTCACAACTAATGATTATGTAAATGCCTTGCATTTAATCTTGTTGCCAGGAAATTAACTTAATGGCCTTCAACAAATGAACATTTTGTATGCATTACAGGACACTTTATCTAAAATTTAACAGCATGGTATTAGTTTCAGATAATAACATGATTACACAATTTAAAATGTAAATATATAAATACTTTTGCCCCTCCCCCACCTTTTTTTTTTTACAAAGAGGAGACTAAAATTGTTCAAATGTCATTCAATAACCCAGGTTCTGACACATGAAAGATTTCTTTGCTTATCATGGAGGAAGCCAACTCCTTTTAAAAGAAATATTTCAAAAGAGAAAAGGCAAGTCCCTTTCCAGTGGACAGTTAAATCAATGATTTCACACAATGCCACCTTTAAAAGTAAATCACTTTGGATGTCAGAGGATGGCAGAGACAGGAGCACTCTGAGTGATTTCTCCAAGCTTTGGGGTTTTTCTGAAGTGCCAGCACTTTGGGATGTGTACACAGAGCCTTGGGGCTTTTAACCCTCTCGAGGAATTGAAGACCAAGATTAACTACGTGTCTCATTAAATATCACTACAAATATAGGAAACAGAGATTTAACTTTCCAAAGTAAGATCTTTGTCTTGAACAACTTCCATGAACAGAGGCTGCATACATTAATAGAAATGATCTGGATGGGAGATCTCACATAGGGGATGCCAGGAAGATGAGCAGCCAGGCATTTCTCGCATATTGGACCATAGTGGACACTGTTGGGTTCCCCTACACAACTCCTTCTTTTTATCACTTCAGAGATTACCAGCCCACCGACAGCACCAGCATTTCATTTCCTGAGGATTTTTTTCCCACCAGAGACCACTTTGCTGCCCACTTGGCCGATCAATTACAAGGTCTGGGACTGAATTCTCCCGATCCCAGCAGCCCTCAATCAATCATTAAAGTCAATAGATCAGTGGCCCGGGTACCTTGCTTACCTGAGTGAGATCACCTTGAAGCATATGTTTGGCTCTGACGCCCAGAGTGTGCTATTTGAATGAAGTTCTGGGTACCTGTGCAAAGCGGCTTAATCACGTGCTCTGTATCGCCTCTCCTTCTCTACTTCATTCCCCACCTCCCTCACCAGTGTTCCTTTCACTTCTCGAATAAATCCTATGCCTTTACATCTTTCCTCGGCCTCTGTTTCTGGGAAAATCCAAAGTAAGACAGTAAGTCTGTCTCTAGTGGGGGAAATCAATAGTTAGGCATAGGACACTGCAAAGCGGCACTGAGATGAGTGCAAGATCCAGGAATTTCTAAGTGTATTAGATCACAACTGTTCCTCCATCACTCAGTCTCTGAATGAGATGTATAGAAAATTAATACATGTTAAGATAGGTAAAATTTGAGGACTTAATATATATCAGACATTTTTAAGGGCTTTATACATACAACCTTACTCATGTCTCAAAAAATTCAACAATTTACCTACTATTATAATGCTTATATTATACTTGCTTATAAGTTACTTGCTTATAACAACAGCTAGGTGATTAAATCTCATGCTTTTTTGAGTTAAGAATTCAGGCAAGCTTAGAGTGAATGACTCTCTTGTTCCTCGTTACCCTGATAGAAGTCACTGGTTGTATTCAGTTCAAACATGGGCTGGTCTAGAGAGCCCAACGTGGTTCCCCTCACTCATCTGGCGTGGTGGTAAGAGTGACTAGAAGGCTGGGCTCAATTGGGATTGTCCATCAGAGCACCATCATCTGGCCTTTCCAGCATGGAGGTCTCATATGAGATCCCGACTGCTTAATGGTAACTCAGATCTCAGAGAGAGGATGTCAAGAAAAGGAAGTAAACCTTCTGGTCTCTTGAGACCTGGATCTAGAATTTGGCATTGAGTCATTCCTACTGTGCTCTGTTGGTCAAAGGAGTTACTCCTCAGGTTCAAGGGGAAGGGGAGAGATTTTTTTAACCATCTTTAATCTTCCACAATAGGTTAAGTAGCTCACCTGTGTAATTAGTAGAGCCAGCTATCAAGCCAGAAAGGCTAACTTCAAAGTCTACACTCTTAAACTCTATGCTTTGTTTCCTCCTATATAAAAAAGAATAAGAAACATAGAAGCAAATTAATATTTTTATTCATATCTGAGGCACTGAATCCACACTCCAACTCAGAGAATTCTCATAAATTGAAGCACAGGTAACATGATGTTACCTATATATCAAGACTAATAATTAGCATGGAAAGGAGTACCTGATTCACGCCAAATGCTAACGCTTCTTTTTCCTTTTTTAGTTTTCACTCCAAACATAAAGCAGAGTGAGCCAAAAAAGCAAAATATAAGTAATTTTTAGATAATATCCTTCCCTGCACTCACACCATAATTTTGCCTTCACATAAGAAACGTGTGTTTGTGTATAAACTATAAATTTCAAATACTCTGATGAACATGTAGCTCTCTTTTCCATGTCTTTCTTGCAAGCCCAAATTAATATAATATATATATCACAACATATTCAGTAGACAGTTATTAAGGGTGAGTCTAAATTTTTTGCTTTTTAGGGCTGCTCCTGCAGCATATGGAAGTTCCCAGGCGAGGGGTTGAATCGGAGCTGCAGCTGCCAGCCACAGCCACAGCCACAGCAATGTGGGATCCAAGCCACATCTTCGACCTACACCATAGCTCAAGGCAACACCAGATCCTTAACCCAATGAGCAAGGCCAGGGATCAAGCCCACATTCTCATGGATACTAGTCAGTTTTGTTACCACTGAGCCACAATGGGAACACCCGAGGGAGGTGAGTCTAATTTTTAATGGATCTTATGCTCCCCATTTGTTTTGGGTATTCACACCTAGAAAGCATTTTATTACTAGCTGAGATATCCTACAATATAAGCCATCTTTCCCTACAGCCTGCCTGCTTCATTGTCAGATGTCAGCCAGAAGTAGACACCACATTCTGCCTGTTTCATGGCCCTTGCTATTGATGACCATATTCCTCAGGGTTCCATTTCTACTTGGAAGGATGTTTCCCACGTTTACTAAAAAAAAAAAAGAAAGAAAGAAAAAAGAAAGAAAAAAAAAAGGAAATAATCCCAGATGCTGAGATAATGAATCTCTTCATGTATTTCTTTGGATTTTTTTATGTTCAGTCATTACTCAGTCCCAGGAGAGTAGGCTTCTAAAGCGCTATGCTTATAATTTTAAACATGCAGTATTAATAGCAAAGTTTTCTCTATTGTGGAAAAAAAGTAGCTTATGCATAATTTAAATATGATGGCTTTGATTTACTACATTATCACTGTTGCTATTTTATGTATGTGCTATAGTTGTATTAAATATATCAGCCACTTCTGATATTCTATGAGGTACAGCCTATACGAAGTCTATAAGATTAATTCAAAGTACAAAAAGACACAGTGTTGTCTAATTTCTATTTCATAGAGTCATTCACAAAATACTCTAAAACGCTCAGAGTCATCTATTATATCCTGAAATCCATGACATGAATTTATGTCTTGCAACTTGGTAATGGTTCTAAATGGTTAACTATTCTAGTTAACAAGGAAGAAGAATGTTGCAACTCTATGTTTTCTTTATCACACAAATATCATTTCATACTTGAACCTCTGCACTGAAGGAATCTGAAATTTTTAGCTCCGTGTAAAAATTCTCCATTTAGCTTTCATCTATGTGAAATTAAATTTATGCATTAGAAGTCCTACATACTCTCTTTCTAAGCAAAGCTGGATATACTGAGAACATAAGCATCTTCTCGGTCCTCACTCTGCAAGCAGGAACCGAGAAAAAATTCAGGCAAGAAATTACACTCTATCTTTGTTAAGAATTCCAACTCATAATTTCAAAGATCTGATTTTCTAGGAGATAATTTCTCACTTATTTCATATCTCTGACATTTAAAACCATAAGGTAATAAGTTTATATTGTTTTAAGCCACAAGTTTGGGTAATTTGGAAACCATAATACATATCAAATGTATTAAGTCATATGGCTAATTAACTAAGAACTATTTATAGATAATCATCATTCTGGACTTCAGAGGCAATTTTATTCTAAGTGAGATGACAATGTGTGAATCTGTTTTAAGACCCTTTATTGTCCTTCATTCTCTTCACCTATCTTTTCACCAATACGGCACTGTCTTAATAACTGCAACATTATAGTAAGTCTGAATATGTGAAACTTCAACAGCAACAAAAATCCTATTGGAATTTTGACTGAGATTGCCCTTATTTATAGAGTAATTGGGGAAATTTTTATATCTTAAAAATATTGAGTCTTCAGATCCAAAAATATGGAATAGCCTCCCATTTAATTTAGATCCTCCTGGTTTTTGCATTATAATGTTCTTCTGTTTCTGTGTGGATATACTGTGAACTGGACCTGTAGTTATCCTGTGGATAAGTTTTTAATTTCAGATTCAATTTTTTAGATGTTTTTCAATTTATTTTTGTGTTACTTTTGGCATCAAGTGATGATTTTCAAAGAATTTATTGATTTAACCTAAACTTAAAACTATTCTGGTATCAAATTATTCATTATAGGCTCTTAGTATAATTTGTGCATGTCCCTTTTATATTCTTGATGATTGGAGTATTTTTTTTTTTCTTTCTTGCCATTGTAAGAGCTATTTATTTTTATACTGTGTAATTTTATGTTTTTTTAATTATTTTTTAATAGTTATTTCCCCAATACAATTTTTTTTTCTAGTGTACAGCATGGTGCCAGTTGATTGGAGTATTTTTTTTCTTTTTTCTTTTTTTTTTTTAAATTGACTTTTCCAGTGATGATATTGGTCTTTATTATTATCTCTCTCCTATAAAGTAATACAGACTATTATCATTAATAACTAAAAAGAAAGCAATATTTATGACAAATGATGGGCTCATGGTTCAAGTTATTAAGTTTCTAGAAAGTAGTATTTCTGTTTGGTTTGATAAGAAAATATAATGATTATTTGAATAAAGTTTATAAATACAGCCTTTTTAGGATATAACAGCTTAACTTAAAATTTAAGAATTTATACCACATCAATTTAACATCAGATTTATATTATCAATGATCAGTGATCTACGAAAGTTCATACACTAGAAAAAGCAACATACGAAAACAGGATATGCACATCGGAAAAATATATTTTAAAAGGCTGGCTTAAGACCGCAATTACTTGTTAATACTTACAAAAATTCTGCAAAGATTATATTCTTTTGTGCTAACTGATCTCAGAGGGATTAAATCAAATGCGCAAAGGGTCAGATTATGAACACTGGCCCATGTGAATTTCAAGCCTGTATTATCTCACCAATGATGTTGTTTTTCAAGATGAACAGATCACTGATCAATCTGAAATCTCTCCGTGTTTACAGCTTTTTAAACACTCTAAATAAAAGTTGTCGAAATGGAGAAAAACCTTAAAAATCTGTTAGAAGCCCAGTAATATTTTGCATTGCATATTTATTTTTTGTTATTTACCTCACTTTTTAGTACTATTACTACTGCTTCACAAGAATTAGGTACTCCATTTTGTCAATATTTCAGCAGAAAAACATATATTGCTCAATTAGCAATCATCATATGTAACAGGAGGACAGTTCTATTCAACATTTATATTATTAATAATGAAGATAACAGTTGTGCTAAATGACTGATGTCATCAAAGCATTTTAAATAAACTTCCTAAAATATTTAATCCTTTGTCAAAAATAAATACTTCATTTCACTAATTGGCTTGGTGGGATTTATGTATGTTACACCATGAATCTCAACCTATCATTATTAATCAATCACCATAATTAAAGAATAAAGATCTTCACTTCCCTTTATCACAAAAATAGAATTTTTTTAGTAATTATAATTACAAGCCCTATTTTGTTATTCCCACATATGAAAACAGATGTGACTTTTCAACATATTTCAGAAAATCAACATATAATATCATATAAGAATTTAAATTAAGCCGTGTAGGAACTTGGTCTACAATATAATTTTCTTTATTCAGTCTAAGTTTTGGCCAGGAAAATTAGGGGAAATACTGAATTTACTGCAGTTTCATGTTCCATTTTCTACCCTTAGTGAAAGACTTCAGTGTAAATATAACAGCCTTTGACTCTGTCCTCTTTGCACTCTATGTTAAGGTGACTTTTGGACCTAGGCTGAGGAAGTAGAGTGGTTCTTTCGCAACCTCTTCTCCTCGGGTATGAAAAACACATGACTCTGTATACATTTTTTTTAATGTATATAAAAATGTTTGAAAAAAGATTCTACTTCTAATATGGTTTAAAACTTGGTCAAACTAGGATTTGCAGATGAGCAGAGGGGAGGAAGAAGGAAGACAAAGATTGACCAAGGTCAATCGTTATGAACAGCTCAGTCATAGGAGATTCAGTACCAACGGAATATTCAACTCTGTGTTACTAAAATATGATCATAGGAGACAGAGGGGAAAAGAGACAAATATAAGCATCAATTCCACTGCAATCTAGTGACAAATCAGTTCTTTCAAATAGAGACATGATTAAATTAATAATTTTAAATTGCATGATTTTAAATAACATGGGCTCTTTGGTGCCAAGTAATAATTGTTACAGTATTACCAACTTGTGTTAAGAGAAAAAAAAAATGTTATATTCAGTCTCAGCATTTACTAGAGAGTGTTTCAAATAAGAAAGGTTTCTAAAAGGCTGTTGAGGACACAAATCCAGTCCCAATTCTACAGGTAATAACAAATGTCTATATTAAGAAGAAATAAAAACTTCTCATAAATTCTGATTTAATTCAGCCACTAATTTTCAACATATATGGGAACATTCATCGTTTCATTAAAGACCAAAGGAAGTGCTAAAATCTATACATTTTTGCTACCCAAACTGGAGCCTCTGGGTTCCTCTGGTCTGAGTTGAAAAGTAAATGTAAAACTCCTCTATTCTGCATTCCTGAAGCTGGGCAAAGCAGTGGGGGTTTCAATTAAAAACCACAGGAACGGAAAGGAATATGTCAATAAAACCACAGACTTGTAAGTACAGCATACTAGTTTGCAAACAAACACAGCAAGCCTTCGTGGAGTATGAGTCTATTACTGTATATTTAAACTGAATGTGTGATGGTAGAGGTGACTATCTCAGCGTGGTTTTCTCTCATTTCATGTACAGGGGAATGCAGACTTGCATCCTTGGCTCCTTGTAGCTAATGCAATGAGAAAATTGCCTAACTGAAGAATGCATCACCAGTGGGAAAAGCTGAAATGATACTAAATCTGCCTTTTTAGTAGGAAGATCATTAAAGGAAGAGAATTTCAAGGCTGAACTGATAGGCAATCAGTAATGGTGGAAAATTAGGTTTTTTTCAAATATAGATATCAGGTTAATATCCATTTAAATTACATGGTTTTCACCATAAGTTTTCTGCAAACAGCATCTGACATTAGAATACATTTGTTGAGTAATCAATTGGTTATAGAGGAGTATAATCAGTACATAAAATATTACATATTTTACAAGGATAAAATCAGAATAAAGGCAGCCAAGTTGAACAGAGCCTAGGTAAAGTATTTCATTTATAATTCATGGTACATCGCTGTGTATTTTTTTAAAAGATGCAATGTGTTACAAATATTTAAGAGAAGACAGCTATGTGGGAAAAATTGGATAGTTTGCTCGGTTAATTAATTAGGCTAAATGTTGCTTAACTTTGCTACTGGTTAATAACTGGGTTCAAATATGTTGGCTTCTCATTATGCCTGAAGAGTTCATGAAATTAATTTTTTATTGACTACCTAGTGTATTCAGAGACTGCTTTGAAGCTCAAAGAAAAATCTGCAATATGTTTATATAAGGACTATCTTAGTTGACTTCAACAAAGAATGCTTTTTCTTTCCACAGAAAACATGGTTATTTTCTCCATGTTGAAGGACTACAGAAATAAAAGTCAGCTTTGATTATTTTCCAATATTTTGATGCTTACCATATTGTACAGTCTAATGAAACTTGGTGGCAGACAGTATTTATTGTGGGGTTTATTTTATGGAGGGTTTTATTCCTGAGTAAAAGATAAAAGGCTGGAGATGAAAGCAAACATACATTACTTTCCAAGGTTCGCATAAAGAAAATACTGGGCAGTGCTCCAGGAAATCAAAGATGTGAGATGTCTTGCACTTCCTAAACAATTAATTTTTACAAATTATAAATTTCAAAGAGTTCGATGAAGGTTTATAATCCTTATTCTTTTCGTTATCTTATCAATCGGATGTGAGGTCTTCTGATTACTATAATGATAATGCCCAACAATTAGAGGTTATGTTATTTTGAAGTGCAACATAAACATAAATTGTTGAAATGGAGCCTGGTATCCTTACATTTGAAAATACAATCTTAGCAATTAAAAATGAAGTATAGGACAAGTTTTATCATAAGCTAGTCACTGCAATGTCTCCAATGTTTATTCAGTCCAGTCTCTGACAGAGAGTACATGTTTTATAAACAGTAATCGGGTAGATAAATAAAAAATCAACAAACAAAAATGTGACATTAGGTGGAAACAGATTTAAGAGGTAGATTTCCTAAAATGCGCCTGCCTCTGCTTCTTTTTTAAAGAAAATCTATTGCATCGGAAAGAATGATATAAAAAGTCTTGTTGCCCTAGGCATTCCAATTTTGAGATCACATCATGACCAAATGAATGAGATTTAACAAAGAGCACCATTTAGGAACAGACACCATGAAAAGTAATCAAAATCTATATTTTCACTGAGTGAATCATAACACAGAAAACTCAAAAACTAGTGTTTGATCTCAACAATCTTCAATATTTCTTGAGGGTTTGTAGTTGTTGCAACTTACTTAAAAATAACAATTATGATTAGCCTTTATTCCTAATCTACTCAAATATACTATTAATAAAATATCAGATGTTTAATACTAAAATTCCCTAAATGCTGCTCAGTTAAATAGAGGCATATAGTAGATTAGTAAAAAAGAGTTAGCACAAAGCATACCAAAGTAGCTGTAAGTAATTATTTACCTGATGTAATCTGTAGACAAATTAAAAGGTTCAAGTTAAAAATAAACTGAGAAAGCTAAACACATTAAGATATAATGCATTTATCACTTGCTAAATAGTTTGACATTTATTTAAAGCAAGGAATCTTGCTAAATCAGCTCCCAACATAAAAAAGGTCAACTTTATGTATTAAAATTTATGTCAGTTAAAAATTTTTCCATGTCTTGAAACTCTTAATATAAACACTGTGGCTGACACATTGGAGGATTCAAAAATTAAATAACATATTAATATAATAATAAGCTGGCCACAGTTAAACTGCTGCTATGTTTTAGTAAAGTTCAACGATTTTAACACCTACTTGCTTTATCTCACACTAACTGTGGAATTGTCTATGTTACTCTCAATACAGACAGCAATGACTGATGTCCTGGGGTCAAAGACAATGTACCTCTGAGGACATGTACCTATGAGTCAAAAATCTGTTTGAGCCCAAGGTTCACACTTTTTCCCTAAACTGAAATTGAGTGTATGTGAACACACACACACACACACACACACACACACACAAAATGCAGTATATATACAGTGGTCTGTGTCCTAGGAGAGCTATAAAGAGATTGTAGCAGCATAGGATATTTTTTTGGTTGAGGGATGAAAGAAGGTTTGATGGAGGAGATGGCTTTTGAAATGAGCTTTCATGCATCAGAAGAACTTCACTGGTTCAGGATATAGAAGACATGGCAGGCAAAGGAAAAAACCAAGAAAAAAAATCAAAGTCTATGAAAAAATTATCTAGACTATTAAAATTGTTAACTAAGTTGCTAAGTAGCATTTAGGATGCTGCTGCCAACTTATTCTCTCTTCGATACTATTTCCAAAATATTAATCTTAGGCCTTTGGATTAACAGAGCTCTTTCTTTGAGGCATTTGTTATACAGGTATACAAAGTAATAAATACAAATCAAAGCACAATTTTGACTTAATGTCCCCAAAAGCTAACATTGCATTCCCTTTAAATTGAATGAAACAAATAAACTATTTTGTTTGAGCTTATTAAAAAGTTGGGCAGCCATAAACTTGAATAGATAATACTTAACATGTATATTTATTTCATTTGCACAATATTCTTTTATATGCTTTTGTATAGTATGCACAGATACATAAAATATAAGGAGTATGTACACTATCATTTTGGTTCTCAAAGATCTTAAACTCATAGTCAAAGATCAAGGTTAAATTTGGTGTCTTCTACAAATGAAATATAAATATGTCTACCCATACTTGGGCAAATATAAGCAGAGATCAGGAGGTACATGAAAATGATGCACTATTAATAAACAATATGAATCATCTAGAGACATTTTTTATAGATACATAGAAATATCTGACTCTGTCTCAGCCAATTAGCTGAGACATGTTTTATAAACTATGGTATTTTTATAAGGAAAAGAAGAAATATGAAAAACTTTATTTAATATAAGCACATGATATAAATTTTCTCTTTTTTTTTTTTTTTTGTCTTTTTGCTATTTCTTTGGGCCGCTCCCGCAGCATATGGAGGTTCCCAGGCTAGGGGTCTAATCGGAGCTGCAGCCACTGGCCTACACCAGAGCCACAGCAACGCGGGATCCCAGCGCGTCTGCAACCTACACCACAGCTCACGGCAACGCCGGATCGTCAACCCACTGAGCAAGGGCAGGGACCAAACCCGCAACCTCATGGTTCCTAGTCGGATTCGTTAACCACTGCGCCGTGACGGGAACTCCATATAAATTTTCTAAAACCAATAATATTAAGTAAACTAGTGGTAACTACTATGACTTTTAGATTGACATTATTGATGGAGTTTACACCTCCCTCAACACAACAACCTCCAAGCAACAGAAGTTGGAAATAAAGTAAATTTGCCCACCTGCTTTAGGGTTAGTGGGCATAAATCTTGCCACACATACATATGTATACATGTATGCACACACATATGTGTGTGTTATATATACATACATAATTTACACAGACCTTACTTAAAATAGCTAAATTAATAACCACATTAATTAATGATCATGTCAGAAATATCAGAAAACAAAGGAAAACTATATAAATCATTATTAGCCATCAACATCAAACTCACAGACAACAATTAATATTTTAGAGTATTTTCCTCCAATATTATTCTATACATATATATTTACAGTATTAAATATGGAAAGGAGGCATTCAAAAATAAATCAAAGTTGGTATCCAAATTGGAAGGAAAGAGGGAAAATTGTCACTATATGCAGATGACACAATGCTATATATAGAAAATTCTAAAAATTTCTCACAAAAGGTACATGATCTAATCAATTAATTATACAAAGTAACAGGATATAAGATTAAGATTCAAAAATTAGTTGCATTTCTATATACTAACAATGAAACATCAGAAAGGGAATGTAGAAAAGAAATATCATTTAAATTTGCACTTAAAAAAAAAAAAGAAAAGAAAAAACCTAGAAATAAACCTGACCAAGGAGGCGAAAGACTGAGAACTATAAAACATTAATAAAGGAAATTATAGAGGATTCAAATAAATAGAAAAAATAAAAGAAACAAATAAATGGAAAAATAAATTCAAAGATGCTCTTGGATTGGAATAATTAATATTGTTAAAACAACAATACTACTCAAAGCAATCTACAGATTTAATGTGATCCCCATCAAATTACCCATAACATTTTTCACAGAGCCAAAATAAATAATCCAAAAATAATATGGCACAATAAAAGACCCTAAATTGCCAAAGCAATTCTGAGAGGGGGAGAAAAAAAACAAACAGGAGGCATAACTCTCCCAGACTTCAGACAATATTACAAAGCTACAGTAATCAAGACAGTGTTGTACTGGTACAGAAACAGACATATGGACCAATGGAACAGAATAGAGAGCCCAGAAATAAGCCCAGACACCTACGATCAATTAATCTTCAACAAAGGAGAATATAAAATAGGGAAAAGACAATCTCTTCAGCCAGTGGTACTAGGAAAATTGGGCAGCTGCATGTAAATCAATGAAATTAGAACACACCCTCACACCACGCACAAAAATAAACTCAAAATGGCTTAAAGACTTAAACATAAGACAAGACACCATAAAATTCCTAGAAGAGAACATAGGGAAAACATTCTTTGACATAAACCATACAAATATTATCTTAGGTCAGTCTTCCACGGCAAGAGAAATAAAAACAAAATGGGACCTAATCAAATTTACAAGCTTTCACACAGCAAAAGAAACGATAAAACAAAATGAAAAGACAAACTACATAACGGGAGAAAATATTTGCAAAGGCAAGAGCTTAATCTCCAAAATATACAAATGACATATACAAATTCAACAACAAAAAAAACAACCCAATCAAAAAATGGGCAGAAGATGTAAATAGACATTTATTCAAAGAAAACATGCAGATGGCCAGTAGGCACATGAAAAGATAATTAACCTTGTGAATTACCAGAGAAATGCACATCAAAACTACAAGGAGGTGCCACCTCAGAATAAGTCTACGAACAGCAAATGCGGGAGAGGGTGTGGAGAAAAGGGAACCCTCCTGCACTGTTGATAGGAATGTAAATTAGTACAACCACCGCTATAGAAAATAGTATGTAGGTACCTCAGAAAACTAAATATAGAACTACCATAGGACCCACTAATCCCACTCCTCAGCATATATCTGAACAAAACTTTCATTCAAAAAGGTATATGCACTCCTATGTTCATTGCAGCACTATACACAAGAGCCAAGACATAGAAGCTAAATGTCCATTAACAGATGAGTGGAATAAAAAGGATACACATGTACAATGAAACACTACTCAGCCATAACAAAGAACAAAATACCATTGTGCAGCAACATGGGCGCACCTGGAGATTCTCATACTAAGTGAAGTAAGAAAAAGACAAATAGCATATATATCACTAATATGTAGAATCTAAAATATGGCATAAATGAACCAATCTGCAGAACAGAAACGGACTTATGGACATAGACAATGGACCTGTGGTTACCAAGGGAGAGAAAGGAGGGAGTGGAATGGACTGGAAGGTTAGGGCTAGTAGATGTAAACTATTACATTTAGAATGAATAAACAAAGAGCTCCTACTGTCTAGCACAGAGAACTATACCCAGCCTCCTGGATTGGATATATCGATACATTTATACATTAGATCAGTTATACATTTATAACTGAATTACTTTGCTGTACAGCAAAAACTGGCACAACACTGTGAATCAACTATAATAATTTTTTAAATCAAACTTACATGAATATTTTAAAAGTCATTAAGTATCTTTAAATATTCTTTGAAGAATGCCTACATTTCAAATACTGAATTTCTCAAAATGTTGAATCATTTCAATTATCATTCATTTAAATTATTATTGATCCCAGTTATAAATAAAGCTGTGACATATGGTTTTCCGATCATTTCTCTTATTATTGAATCCCTTAAAACTGGACTCCTGTATAAAACTGAACTGACTTTTTTTAAGCTCTTGATGAAGAAGGAGTATAATTTTTATATCAGTTGCTATGGATTTAGATTATTTGAATAACAGGTGTTTATTGATAGACAACTTTTTTGCTTAAAATTTATCAGCCCATAAAGTCAAAAAATGTGAAAAGTTTTTTTAAGACATTGTAAGTTCAACAAAACCATCAAACTTTGTACTTCCCGGTTTTTGTTTCTTTTTAAGGCTGCACCTACAGCACATGGAAGTTCCTGGGCTTCAAACTGAGTCAAATTGGAGCTGCAGCTGCAGGTTTTTAAGGCTGCACCTACAGCATATGGAAGTTCCTGGGCTGCAAACCGAGTCAAATTGGAGCTGCAGCTGCAGGTCTACACCACAGTCACAGCAACACCAGATCCCAGGTACACCTAATACCTTCACTGCAGCATGTGGCAGTGCCAGATCTTTAACCCACCGAGCAAGGCCAGGGATTAAACCCACATCCTCAAGATGCTAGGTCGGGTTCTTAACTGGCTGAGCCACAATGGGAATTCCCGTACTTTTTGAACACAATTTTTTGTGTGATGTTTTCTTTAAGTTTTCGAGTAGTACTTTTCATTACTGTATTGTTACTCAAGCTGATTTAGATTGAAGATTCATATTGTTGAGCAAAAAAAAAAAAAAAAAAACTGAAACAATTTTAGCAAATAAATTCAGCTTGAAAATGTGAAATGGTTTGTTGTGACAAAAATAAATTTGTCATTTCATACTTTGGAAATATACCAAACATGTTCAGATTAGGTATCAGACCAAAATAATTTTGTTTGAAAGAACTGTGTGCCCACCATATCAAGCATTCGTCTTAAGACTCCTGAGGCACATGTGGCATTTGTCGCCAGCAACCCACAGACAGCTAGTGATCACCCCCTGCCAGCTGGCTGGACACATGCATGGAAATGGAAGAGGCTTTCATGACTATCCTGGGAGCAGTGAGTGGGCAGGATGCCACGTAATCTTCAATAGCCAACTGGCACCCAGGAACTCCTCAACTCTCAAAGGGTTAGCCATGCACACGACATCCTAGCCAGGCAGAGCTGAACGCCAGGAAGCCTACATTTGGAAAAGCCTTCTCCCAGAGAAGCAGACAGAACATGCCTTTCGTGCATAACTGCCTCATTCACAGATTCAGGCACATCGGTGAACGCTGAACCTGGAAAAACTAGCATTGCTCCTGAGGTTTATCTGCTCATTACCTCAACTCATTCATTTGTTGACTTTCAAAAAATGCATTTTTTAAAAAGATATCCAGTAGAATCCCTACCAAGCCGTAGACTGCCTGTCTCATTTCTTTTGAACACCCCTGATTCATGACTGTGGTCCTGACACATTAAGAGTACCTCCACTCCCTCCCAGCACATTCCCAATTTAGATGATATCGGATGTGGTCACTCGACTACTAACAAAATACATAAATTGAGTTTGGGGCCAAAATATCTAAAAATGACCAAATTACTAATACTCAATAAAAGAACAAATGAGGGAAAACTCTCCATTTTTTAAATTTTAGTTTTTTATTACAAAAATTTCAGAGTATTTATGAGAATAAATAATAATTATGAACTTCTGCATACCCATCGCTCAACTTCAACAACTATCAACAATTTTCCCTATTCTAAACTTTATATTTAACTAAATAAAACGTGACTTCCTGAATTCTCACTCTATCACAATGTTAAGGAAGTATTTACCAAAGTTCACTCATGCAAAACTGGTCCTGGGAATTGTTTCAGGGGAGTCAAAGAGAAAGAAAAGAGTTGTATATGACTCTCTACTTTTGAGATTCACCACAAACACTGATGCCGCTCCACAGTCTCTAATAGGCTAAAGAGATTATGTTTATGTATGTTTTGAACTCAGTGGGATAGGGAGATAGATGATGGATGGATAGAAGATGATGGATATAATTTTCATAAATCAAATCACACTTATTAAGAGTCTGCAGAATCACTACCTTAAAAAATAGTCAAGTCGTAAACATAACCATACTTATTTTAAACCATGGTCGCTGGAATGATAGAGTTTTATAAAGTTAAATTTTACCTAACTACATAGGCCCCTAGGCAATCATATCAACGTATGATTTATCTGGGGCCAAAGAAAATAGCACCTTGGGAGACGTATATACACGTGCTGTTCTTCATGGACACAGACCAGAGAATAAGCCTAAATTTCTGGTAATGCGTTCACCCAACAATCCAGTTATTAAGCACCTAGTGTGTTTTAAGTTCCATGCCAGAACTTTCACTGGGGTGAAAAAGAGACATTGCACCGTGGGGAAAGATATTAAATGCCTGTTATCTATTGTTTAAGAGCTTCTCATGCATTCCTTAATCATTCATTCATTATTTGTTGAGCACCTTCTATTTTCAAGTCTCTTCTAAGTAGTGCGGATATTATACTGAGATAAACATACGATGTTTTTGTCCTCAGGGCACTTTCACTTTAGGTGGGCTGGGGACAGCAGACAGAAAATAATGAGGAGGAGCACCTAATCTGACCCAAGTGGGAAGATGCGGCGGGGAGGAGGCTAGACGAGAAATTCCTGGATGACATGAACTTGTTTAAATCTTTAAAACAGGGAAGGTGAATAGAAACAAAGGAAGATTAAGGGATTGCATTTGCAAAGATTAGAAGACAAAGAGTGTCTGTTCCAAGACCTAGTGTTAACCTGACACCACAGTTATAAGTACCATGGCCACATGCATTGCTCTTGGTTCCACAGTCCTAGCACAAGACTGCTCACAAAATACTTTCTCTCAAAAGAACTGCTTCTTAAATAAAAAATAAAAATAAAATAAATAAATAAATAAATAAATAACATTCATAGAGTATCTGAATTGACAAGGGATTTTTCAGAGCTTCCTTGAATTCTGCATCTTTCTCCCCCCAGTAATCCTCTCTTAGAAGACAACAGTCAGCCTCCTCTTTCAGTGGCCCACACTCCACCTTATCTTTAGCCATGAGGACACCACAGAAACAGACTATTTTCTGCTTGTTCTGGTCAATGGCCATTTCATCTGGTCCCTGTTTACTTATACCCGTATGAGCATCAGCCCCCTAACCCTCCTTTTGCCCCAATCCCTGCACGACTTGCATGTCTCATACACGGGTACTCCCACCCCAGGGCTTCTGCTCTTGTAGTTTCCTCTGCCTGGAACTCTCTTCCACCTGATATTCTTAGAGCTTGCTCTCTCATGCACTGCTGGTGTCAGCTAAAATGCCATTTTGTCCGTGAATGTTTCCTGACCACGCCAGATAAAACAGCAACCACCCTTTACCTATTCACCCTTATCTTACTTTAGCTTCTTTAAGTCTTATTACAATAAGACACGTGTTTCTTACCCTTTTATTAAAAAATTATCTTCCTATACCAGGCTCTACATGCCACAAGGAAAGTGACATTATTTGTTTTAGTCACTGCTGAGTCTTTGATACATAAAACAATCCTTGGTACAACGTAGATGCTTTGGGACAAACAAGTAAATGAAACTATGAGGGAAACCATGCCAAGCCTAGAGAGTGTCATGCTTTTCCTTAGAGTATCACAATATCAAAGAGTCCGTATGAGGGAGAACCTTGGTTATGACCTGATAGAAACTAGTTTCTAGCTGGACTTTCAAAGTGACATGTGAGTTCCTGTTGTGGCTCATCAGGTTAAGAACCCAACACAGTGTCCAGGAGGATGCAGGTTCATTCTCTGGCCTCGCTCAGTGGGTTAAGGATCTGGTATTGCTGCAAGCTGTGGCAAAGATCACAGATGCGGCTCAGATCTGGCATCGCTGTGGGTATGGCGTAGGCCAGCAGCTGTAGCTCTGATTCGACCCCCAGCCCAGGAATTTCCATATGCTGCACGTGTGGCCATTGAAAGAAAAATAAATAAATAAGTAAATAAGTCAAGTGACATGGATTCACAATTGTGTCCTTTTCACTGGGGCTTGCAGTGACTAATGAAATACCCAACGTGGAATGGGAAACTTTGCTCTTGAGTGTCAACCTCAGTTTCCACATCTGCAAAAAAAAAAGTTAGTCTTAAAAACTACTATAAAATTAGAAAAGCTATAATACTACTTTGGTTTTTAAAATAATGTTACCGGTTAATCCGTTACTGCCTGTGGAGTAGAATAATAAACCTTCCTTCAGGTTGAACTGTCAAAAGAAGGAGCTGCATGATGCTTCTCTTGATGAAGAGTATAGCTCCTTGCCTTAGATTCAACTGGAAAAGTGACAAGTATACCTTTCAAGCATTCCCGATTTTATAGGACAGTTTCACTGTAATATCCACTTGCAAAACTGTGTGGAGTGAGGTGGGGTTAAACTGCACATATTTTTAATTTAAAATCCATTAGCATTCCACATAATTAATTAGAATTTTACACTCCAGTGACTTTTGGTTCCCTACAGAAAATTGAGCACACAGAATATAATTTGATTTAATTTTTGGTTTAGGTTTAATCTACCTTAAACATTTTTTTAAATATCTCTGGGGAAATTTTAACTACTTAAAATTGTGTGTTATTTCTTTAGTAAACCCAGCATTCTATTCTAGTATTCTTGGAGGCAGGCAGAAGGAAGGGGTGGGGTGGGGTGGGGAGAGGAAACAGCTTAGAAAAGTATAGGTCAATTTAAAATATTCAATGCAAGTATTTAGAATCCAAAATACAGGCTCCATGGCCTTGGTATGGTAATATACTTGGGGAAAATGAAGAAAGGTTGTGAAATTCCACCTGTCAATTTCATACTCCTTCTCTTCTCATTAGAATTATGGAACTGTACCTCCACAGAGCTCTTTTAAAGTTCCAGTCTATGCTACTAAAATGATCTCTCACAAAAGGCGGTGCATGGATTTGACATTCTTATAGCACATTTATTGTGGCTCAGGAGGCCAAGTACTGGGTCATAATTCCATTCCATTACAACTTCCAAGCGCCATTTCTGTGGATGGGTTTCCTGTTGGATTATTTATAACCATGGAATTTAGTCACAAGGTTTGGAAGGCCTTGGCCTAACTTCACATTGCTTTGCAATGATTGTAATAAATATTAGGTCTTTAGAACTCCTTGACTATTGAGATTAGTGGAGTCATCAAATAGGTCTTTTGGACAATATTTTCTTTTTATTCTAATGGTTCCTTTAACTTCTTGCTCTCTTTTAATCTTATCCTATGCCCTATCATCACAGAGGCTGACACATTCATACAGAATTTGCTACACATGCAAGCATATTTACTTAATATTCACATGGATAAGGTTTTCCTAACTTCTTGTATTATGTTACACTGACTAGTCTTTCAAACATCTAGCATTTACTAAAAATAATTTTCACATTGAGACATAATTTACAAAAGGCGGAACAGTTCAAATTCAAAACAGTGGTAATGATAAATAAAACTCACATATACACACAAATGCACATACACATATACATATGTAAGGCATAGAGACTTAAGAAAGTCCAACACATAACAAGCTTTGAAAATTTTAATAGAACTAAATACCAAACATCTATTATTTCTTCTGTTGTACAACCAGAAATTTAAAAATTATATTTCATTTTAAAACATGTTTAAAGTAGTACAAACAAGGAGATACAGTGATCTTTCAGATTTTCAAGTTTTGAAGGACACTATAAGATCCAGGAAACTAAGTGATATCAGATCCTGTTGTGGCTCACTGGTAACAAACACAACTAGGATCCATGAGGACTAGTATCCAAGGTTTGATCCCTAGCCTTGCTCAGTGGGGTAAGGATCCAGCATTGCTGTGAGCTGTGGTATAGGTCACAGATGTGGCTCAGGTCCCAGATTGCTGTGGCTGTGGCTGTGGCGTAGGCCAGCAGCTACAGTTCCACTTCGATCCCTAGCCTGGGAACTTCCATATGCTGCAGGTGTGGCCCTAAAAAAATACAAAAAATAGTTTCCAGATCCAAACTTTTAATGAGCTACTTTGCAGATATAGACATTTATGGACATTTTACAGAACTTAGACCCATTTTGTCAAAATTTAAAAATTTAAGTCATTTATAAACATAATTTTAATCTAAATGGTGACTTTAAGCTCATTTTGAGTTGTTAGAAATCTTCATTAAAATGTACTATAAATCTGGTTCAATCTCAACCACAATTTTTTGTGACTCTGCTAAGATTCTGCATATAAAACATAAAATATTATGAAACACAAGTTAATTAAAATTAGACCAAGATCAGGTTACTATAAGGAAAAAATGTTATTCACGGCTTTTATATCATAATGTGAATATTCTAATAACTACGGGCATAACTGACACTGGAGGAACAAATATAAACAAGTTTAATGAGGTTATTGATTTTTCCCTCATAAATGTTCTTACACACTTTATATTGTAAGCATATCACTAATGATGTATGTCTTTTCATTAGAGCTGGCATAATAAAGATGACAATTAATTTTTAATGCATCTGTTAGTGAAATTTAATATTGAAAAATTAATAAAGCAAACTTAATTTCATTGCTGAGTCTATTATTAGCATTACGTGTATTAGCAAGCAAATTTACCAATATGAACATTTATTTCATCAGGCAACTTGGTTAGGAGAGCTATGATAATTCGAAATCCCTATGGGTCCGGTCAGGAGGAGAATAAAACAGAAAATAAACTAAAGCCCACAGCTGGAAAGTTCTGTCATCCTATGGGACTCATTTTTTTCTTTGAAACAGAGCATTCATGACAGCTATTCAAAGGTCAGCTTGTTGAGTAGTTTCCCAATTGGCTTTAAATGAATTGGGCTACCCTGGATTGGCTGTGAAGTCTTCAACAGACTTCTGCTGGACAAGGACTGTAGAAAGGGAATTCTTGTTTCGGTCTACTTGTACCACCAATTTGAATGCGCTGTCTTATTTAAGGCCTCTTCCCTCTAGAAGATAGGTATTATGCTGATCTATTCCACAGGTGAGAAAACCAAGTGTCAGAGAGGTTAAAACATGTGCCATCAATGGTTAGAGCTTTGATTCTAAAACAACTGGATCTCATTCCAGGATGCCTGGTCTCTCTCATGGGAGAAGCCCACGGCCTTTTTATTGTGTGTAAATTGCATTTGTGTTAAAATGACAAATGTTTTAAGATTCTGAATGGGATGAATTGGCCATCTCATCAAAGAAAATACTAAGCTCGGAAAATTTTCTTCATGTGTTTAACTCTAGCTCAGATTTTATTGTGCATCAATTCATTCAAGAACATTTTTTAAAAGTGGCTGTGAGGTATGTTTTGCACCTTTTTTCTTGCTCTACACAACATGACACAAGTACCCCTCTGGTCTATCATTTTAACTATTATATCTCTAGAAAAGCATTTGTTTTAACTGAATGACTTGTCATCAATTTTCAACTTTGTACACACATAGGCAGAGGATCTGAGAGAATGCAAGTGGAAGAAACAAAACAACAGCCAGTTTTCTCATCCAGGGTGGTATAAAATCTTTCAAAAGTTAGCTAGCTCATCAGAGGCACAATAATATTTAACATATTCCTGACGTAAATGTTTTTGAAGAGAAGATTGAAAAAACACAAAACAACAGCAACAACAAAAAGAAATTTTGCTTCATTAATACGACATTTCATCTTAAAATGTTAAGCCATTTACCTAAAATTCTCCATCTTTTTTTTTTAAGGGCCCAGCCTGTGGCATATAGAAGTTCCCAGCTAGGGGTTGAATCGGAGCTGTAGCTGTTGGCCTACACCACAGCCACAGCAACAAGGGATCCAAGCCTCATCTGCGACCTATACCACAGCTCACAACAATGCCGGATTATTAACCCACTGAGCAAGGCCAGAGATCAAACCCACATCCTCATAGATACTACTCAGGTTTGTGAACCACTGAGCCATGATGGGAATTCCAAATTCTCCATCTTTATCAATCATTTATTGAGGCCACTCATTTATTCATTTGACTTTTGCATTAAATAAATGTTAAAATAAAGTTAAACAAAATTGTGATGCAGAACAGAGGTTGGGAATTGGAGAAAGTTTAAAATAAATCAGTGAAATACATCTCCAGACTGACTGTCTTCAGAGCCTATTCTGATTCAAATAAAAATTAGACAAAAATACTGTGCAGAAAAAAATGTTACATGATTTGAATTATGGCCCCATCACTCATTAACTGGTGACCTGCAGAAGGTGCTTTATCATACAACTTCATATGAAGAAGCCATTTACATCATTTAAACAAATAGAGTATCACATATATTTTTAAAAGAATCATAAGGGTAAACTATTAGACAAAGAAAACCCAGAAAAAGCAAACAACACATAATTAAAAAAAAACTAAAAGAACATTTAGAACAAAAAATTGGAGTCACTTGTGACAGAGCATGATAATGTGAGAAAAAAGAATGTATACATGGAGTTTCCATCATGGCTGGGTGGTTAGTGAACCTGACTAGAATCCATGAGGACGTGAGTTCGATCCTTGGCCTTGCTCAGTGGATTACGGATCTGGTGTTGCCATGAGCTGCAATGTGGTTTGCAGACGTGGCTCAGGGCTCAGATCCTGCATTGCTGTGGCTGTGGCGTAGGCCAATGGCTTCAACTCCGATTGGACCCCTAGCCTGGCACCTCCATTTGCCATGGGTGCAGCCCTAAAAAAAACAAACAAAAAAAAGAATGTATACATGTATGTATAACTGGATCACCATGCTGTATAGTAGAAAAAAAAATGTATTGGGGAAATAACAATTGATTACAATTTAAAAAAAAGTACAAAAGAATCAAATACTGGGGATAAGAAAGATGTTTATAATACAGATTCCTGGTCCCATCCAAAAAAAAAAAAAATGGACATAACTAAAACCAGATGTATCTGTCACGTGAGAATAAATATGAAAACTTTCAGACTGGACACAATGGAAATCAAACCCAGAAAAAATTAGGGTAATAAAAACAAACAAAAAGAAAGTAGGGCACTTGAAAAAGTAGAATTCAGGCTGCAAAAGAAGTAAATACTAGACTAAGAAAGACTGTTTACTCTGGTAAGAGTGCAATCTGCATAAAGATAGCAGTTATGAATATGCATGAGACAAATGATGCTGCATCAGTGGTGATAAAGCAAAAACTGTAAAAGATACCAGAGGGAGATACACAGAAATATGCAACAAGCAGGAAGCTTTGATTCACAGATAACTGACTACAAAATATTAAGTCCATAAAATTAACTTAACTAAAGAACACTTTAAAAACATAAAAACAGGGAGTTTCCGTTGTGGCCCAGCAGTGACCGTATCACCAGGTTTCCTCACCTCCTGACTTCTGTGTTGAGTCCGCCAAGAGGAGGCACCCTCCAGGAGGAGGAGGGAGGTACTAACTCATTCGTCCCTCATTCTCTCCCTGCAACAGACTGCATCTCTGGCAGCACCTGAGATGCTCCACAACTATCCCTCTGCTAAGCAGTGTGGCCACCACAAGTCCAGCTCTTACTGGGCTCTGACAAGATCATTTTCTCTTCCATCGCCATCCAACGCTTTAAACTTCCTTGTGTTACTTTGTTTCTGGATTCCTCAACATTATTTGCTCCCTGAATCTCCCTACATTGAACCAAATGGGAAGAATTCTGTTTTCTGAACCCTAAATACTAAAAGTAGTTTTTTCATTCTACACATTTCAGACCTGTATACCAAAAACAAACAAACAAACAAAAAACCTGAAAAACATTTATCCTTCCTGTATTTCTCATCTTAAATATACACACAAACAATATTATAAAACTAATATTAAAATATAAATGCTATATGAAAATATAATCATATACTTGGATGAATAGAGATTTAATTTTATAGAACAAATTGCAAACTCCTTTTGTAAAGAGCATTGCTTTTGCTCTTTTTGCATTTGTACTTGTGGGTTTTGTGCTTTAAAGCTTAGCAAAGGACTTGACATGATTGTTGACTATTTCCAAGGGACACATTGAAATAGCATTTGTTTTTAATCAGTATTACAAATGCTTGCTGAAGGGAGACTCAACCTTTGCATAAAGTTCTTTCATCAACTTGTCAAGAGTATTTAAAAGTTTCTTCAGCTGAAAAGTACCATGAAATGCTGGGAACAAGGGAGAAAAAGGCCACTTGCAAGCTCATAAGGCAGCTTCCCTTTTTTTTTTTTTTTTCAAGTCATGTTTTATTTGCTCTTTTTTTCCTGAGCTTATTAAATATACTTTTAAATCTCTTTTTGAATGAAAAATACAAAGCATTTCACAAATTTGTCATCCTTTCTCAAGGCCCATGCTCATATAACCTCAATCTTTAAAATTACAGAACAGGTACTGCAGCCTATTGGCTGTCTAATATTACTATCATTTGTAAGAAGAATTTTCAACAATGAAGAGAAGTTCAGAAAAATAGTGAGCTGCATGTCGATGGAAGAGTTCAAGCAGGAGTTGGGCAATCTTTCAATGATATTGTAGAAAGACATAAAATTCATGGAGTTCAAGGGTGACTAGAGGATCTCTAGGGCATTTCCAACACTTAAAAGTCTGTTGATAAAGCACAATAAAAATTTTTAAAGGAAAAATTACAAAAAGGCAAAATGTCAAGACTTTTCCATATAGCTTTACAACAGCACTACTCAAAACAGCTATTGCTGATGAGTTCAATGATAAGGCAGCTTCTTAATAAGGACTGTTTTCTATCATGTAATTATCCTGCGGGCTTTTTGCAGGTTCAGTTTTAAATGGTTTAGCACAGTCAGGGTCTACCGCCATTTCCAGAAGGACATACACCCTTTGTTGGATATTTTTCCTTGAAACTCTGCATTAGTTCTTAAGGATGCATTAGGGGGCAGTGCCATTTGTTATTATTTCCTTGCTGTGTATACATTCTCTATGTCTACTCTGGAGGTATTAATGAAAACAAAATGTTACCGTCCACATCCCAGAGAGAACTTATGTACCTTCTCTACATAAGGCAGCATGCATGGATTTTTTTTTTCATGCATCCTCACTTATTCACAAAAAACAAAGCTTCTCAGTTGTCACTGGGTATATGTTTCTCATCCTGCATGTTGCTTTTTATAATTGCTTCTTCATGTACATAGCTTCCACTCACAAAGCAGGATTTGGTAGAAAATGATGTTACCAGAAAGTTACATGTTCAAGCATTCATAAATGCCAGTGTTTTATCTACAGTGTGATGAATTCTTTAAAGATAAGTTGAAAATGTTTTAAAATGCTAGCACTAAAATCAGTGATCACTTGTAAAATTTAAATTTCCACAATTTGAGAATATTATGATCAGGAACTAGATAAGTAGCATAATATATAGAACATATATCTACAGAGAGAAGATAGTTGGCCAGATAGATAGGAAGACAGATAGACAGAACTAAATATAACAGTATATATAGACAAGCTACTAGTTGTAGTAGAAAAACACTACATCTTCTAATACTCACCTCTTTGAAAACCTGGGTTTGAGTTTGGTTTGAGTCTGATATCACAATTCTCCCAGGCAAAAAGAATTGTCTTCTTTCTGCTGCCACAGAGTTAGGCTTAGACTGTCATGAAGCTCACCACACCGTGTAGCAGTTATATATTTAGCAATTATATATTTATTCATGTGTCATTATACTTAGCTCCCAAGCCCTACCTGCTGTCTTTGTGCAAGGCCTGAAGAATATAAAGATGATTGTTGACGACTTAGGGTATGTGAAAGTGAGTATTGTGGGATGGTTGGGGAGTCATTGTTAACCCTGTTCTACAGATAAGGAAGTTGGGACTCTAAGCAGATTAACTATTTGTACCAAAAATCACACAGCTAGTAAAAAGTAAGCCAAGATTGAAAGTCAGGGTTTTATAAGTGGTTTAGGGGTCAATGTGACGTGACCACTTAAAGAAATAGTGTTTTACACGCATTAGGATCACTTCCTCTTGTTCTTTCTCCTCCACTTTCTTTTGCGGGAGTGGGGCACACCTGCAGCATATGGAAGTTCCCAGACCAGAGATCGAATATGAGCTGCAGTAATGCAGTATGCCACAGCTTGAATAACCCGGATCCTTAAGCCATTGAGGCACATGGGGAATTCCTCTCCTCCATTTCTTCATTATCGTATTATACAATTAAAGTTGTTGAGGGAAGAGTTCCCACTGTGGCTCAGCAGGTTAAGAACCTGACATAGTGTCCCCAAGGATGGAAGTTTGATCCCTGGCTTCACTCAGTGGGTTAAAGATCAGGCATCGCCACAAGCTGAAGTGTAGGTTGGAGATGAGGCTTGGATCCAGAATTGCTGTGGCTATGGTGTAGGCTGGCACCTGCAGCTCCAATTCAACCTCTAGCCCAGGAACTTCCATACGCCACAGTGTGGCCCTTAAAAAAAAAAAAGGTTGGTGAGGGAAAGAATGCATGAATAAACAAAAAGGTGAATGATTGAGAAACTTACCCAAGGTCATGTAACCTCTCTGAACCCATTTCCTCACCCATCAGTTGCAGCCAACTACTCCCTCATTGTCAAGCTCAGTGGGCTAACATCTGATGTGTGCATATGTATTATATATATACTAATACGTATCTTACCAAAATGTACCTCGTGTCTTTTGATGGAAAGAATGTATCTCCCAAATGGAGTTCTAAGAGTAAATTCACATTAGTATATCCTTAAATACTGATTTACACTTAAACACTTCTGATGTCATTTTTGCTTTTAAAAAAATGCTTTGCTATATGCCTTAATCTTTTAATTTATGACAAACCTGAAAGTATTGAAGTTGCCTGAATTCTCAAGTATACTTCAGCTCTATCTGAAAAAAAAAAACTGCTCTGGAACAATATGCGATTCCTTTAAAGAGTCATCATTTTTATCTTAAAATTGAGGAAAAGGAATAGAGCAGGTTCTAATGTGCTCTTAGTTATAAAGATACTTGGAAGTAGATATTTTTAAATGTATTCTCTAGGATTTTTCATCATGTATTAGAAATATGACTACAGTAAGAGTTTTATATCATCAAATTTTGTTGTCCCAATCTTTAGATGTGGATCCTCAAGAAACGAATTGATTTCAGTCCCTATTTTATATTAGGAAAATGGGGCTCAAAAGCATTAATTTTTCACAAAACTGAGGATTAAATGAGAAAATATATGATGAAAAGTAATCGGTGCAGTTGCCTGACATCTAATAAGTGTTTGTTTTTACGATTATCCAGCGATGAGAAATTAATGGCATGTAAAACTGCAGACTCGGTGAAATAGCTACACACAAGATCTCAAGTCTTGATGTCTCATTCCTGATCAAAGAAGCAGACTGAGGTATGGATATTGCTATTCTGCTATTCTGGCAGGATGAATCAGCAGAAACTAAATCCACTGCCTGCTTATTCATTTTGGAAATAAAGGATCCCACAATCAAATCAGCAGAAAGAAAGAAAGAAAGAAAGAAAGAAAGAAAGAAAGAAAGAAAGAAAGAAAGAAAGAAAGAAAGAAAGAAAGAAGGAAGGAAGGAAGGAAGGAAGGAAGGAAGGAAGGAAGGAAGGAAGGAAGGAAGGAAGGAAGGAGAAAGAAACAAACAAGAACCGTAAATACAAAAAAAAAAAAAACAGAACATCACATACTCCTCTCCGCACTTTCTCTTTTAACTTAAGACAATTCTGCATACTTTGAAAACTCTGATTTTGCTTTCCTTTTCATACAAATAAAAATAACTGTAGCTTGGTTCCTACGATCCAGCTCTCCCCTTAGACAACAGGTACATGGGAAAAAAACAAGTAGGTCATTAGACTTTCTTGATTATTAACATCACCTATCAAATCTACTATATTCAGATGTCATAAAGGTGGATTTTTTTCACATGTGACATATTCTTCAAAACTGTGTGTCCTCAGATTCACTCAAGATCTTCTAGTTCTCTAGCATCCCATGGCACAAGGGTTTGTGCCTATTGATTTATTTAACACAGTAAATGAACATCTCCCTTATAAAAGTTCCTGTTGTGTTATCTCTTCCATCCTGAATTTCTGCAGGTGGTATTTAGATCCAATCTAAATATTTTAAATTATTCCCACTGCTTATCTAACAGTCCATACTGGCTTTTTTTGATCTCTAAACAAGTAGAGATGAGGAAGAGATTTCATTAAGCTTGCTGACATTAATCAATGGATAATCGCTGCTTTGACTTGAACTGAAACGTATTCTGAGGCCAGTGAAACAAATGTCATAATCAACCAGGAATGCCTGCCATGGTTAGGAGAGAAGGGAATGATTACTGGCAGGCCATTTCTACCTAAAAAGCTGAGATATCAAATGCATAATGCATGAAGGATTCTTTGGATGCCATCTATACCTTATATGGTCAGCTTATGCCTTTTGTGGGCTGATTTCTGCAATCATCTCTCCCATCTCCCACTTCGTAAAAAGTCAGACACAACCAGGAAGGGCCTCAGTCCACACATGTCCAAGTTTTGAGCATTTAAGTAGTTCTTTCACAGCCAAATGCCATCATAAATATTGTTTGACTACTTTACCATATAATTGACGAAAGAAAACAAATGGATAGTGGCAAATACAAAAATGAAAAACAAATAGATTACTTAATGAGAAGAGATTCTATACATATGGACTGATTCAAGAGTTATCAAATTGAAAAACCCACAAACACACAAGACATATCCCCTGTTCTTCGCACGCAGAGAAAATGCATAATCAGAAAACACATAATAAGCATATAGTAACCCATAAACTTAATCATACTTAAGTTTAAAACATACACAAGACTCACTTCAAGAGTTTTATTCCTTTTAACAAAGCTAAAAGTTAAGTGGTACAAATTACTTTAAGAATGAAGGTTTTAAGAGATGACAGTAAAAATGATAAATGATGATGATGATGATGATGATGACAACAACTGTAGTCCCAAACACTGTACAAAGGTGCTTCTCATGAATTACCCAATTTAATCAACACAACTGAAGAAGCAGGTATCATCAATATCCCCACTGAACAGAAGGGAAAATTTATCTGAGATACTGAACCTGCTCAAGGTCACAATGCTGGGACATTGCAGCTTACGTCAAACTCCTGACTCATAACTACATGGCACTGGCATAGTAACAGTGCCATAGTCACTGCTGATAATGCTTACCTTCGTCTGAACTGGGGTCAATTTCCTGTACAACACATAAAAGGGACTGTGATGCTAAGCATAGCAGTGTAGCCGTATAAATCCTGAGAAAGTTGCATTTCTAAAGATCCAGAGACAGGGCCTTTTATATTTCCAGTGCCCTGTACCTCTGTCTTTCTCAGTAGTTTTATGATCTGTCACCACTTCGGCAGACAGCATATCAGCAAGTTTGCAGGGTAATTTTTTTGGACTGATCTCATTTATGCCTGCCCATTTCTTGCCAGTAACAAATCTTGTAAAAACACTTAGCGTTCCAGGGCTTTTCACATATAACTCATCTAACTGAAGGTTTAAAAAAGTAATTCACAACATAGCTCTTCATCAAAAGAGGTAATCATTTCCATTTCGGTCTTCATGTACAATATAATAATTCTGTAATTTATGGGGCCACAGAAGCTCTATGACTTACATCATTTGGAGCATAATGTGATCTCAGATTAATAGCTGCCATTTATTCAGAGACTGTGCAGGACACTTTATATTTATTGAACATTCTCATTTAATCCTCACAACAATTGTAAGGGAAGCTATCGTTACCTCCAATTTACAGTTTCAGTAACAACTGTAGGTCATGCAGCCAGTAACGAGAGCCATGATCAAACCTGGGGACTATTGATAATCTTGTCTCTGAATAAAGAGGTAGGAAAGCAGATTGAAGGTTAGGTACCATCTGTCTCATATTAACATTTGCCATCTTATGATTTATTTATTCCATCAACCTTTACAAAGCTTTATCTAGATATAAAACACAATGGTATTCTTGAATTATACATCTGATGGGTGGAATATTTAAAAGGTATCACCACCCAGAAAGCAGTTGCTCAGCTATATGGCTTCCAGAGTGATTCTCAAACCTCCATCCTCTGTCTGTCCCTGGCATCATTCTAGACTAGGGTTTCTCAATAGTGCCACTAAGAACTTTTCAGAGCAAAGCAATCCTTGTGAAGGCTGTCAGGTGCCAGTGTAAGACGTTTAAAAGCATCCCCAGCTCCTACGCAGTAGATTCTGGTAGTTCCTCCTCCCTAATTATGACACTCAAAAATGTCTCCACACTTTGCCAAATGTCCAGTGGGAAGCAAAACTGCCCCTGGTTGATAAACCCTAGTCTAGACTGAAATCTCATCCAACACATCTTTGTAATATGCATCAATGCTTTTTACATTCAACAAATAATTATACCTTCTTTGGCTAAATATAAGCTCCTTTAGTTGTAGCTATAACCATAATAACTTAATACTGTGGGGACCTGGCAGATTTCTAAAGAAACGTTGGAGAACTGGCAGGTTCTCAAAGAAAAATTGGTTGGGTGAACATACAGAATGACTCAACTAATTTATTTATTAAGACACTACTTTTGAAAAGATGCTTTACTGACTTTTTAGACAGCCAGATACAATGTATTTCTTTTTGGTCAGACCTGTCCTTAAGGGAAGACCTGTACAACTAATAAAGGCCAGAGAGACCTGCTAACTTTTGTGTTCATTTAAAAATATCTGCATAGTAAATGGCTTTGACTTTTCTGACAGCCATATATTTGACACTGATTCTCTGCACGGGAAATACCAAGCCTCTAAGGTCATCTTGCAGGTCTCCTATCTCTGAAAGGGAATTGGAAAGCATTTTGAATGCAACGACATAAAATTTTAATAATAAATTTTATATTAATCATATTCATTCATCAATCACTCTCTAGACTGTAATTGTGTCAAGGTCAGAAAGAATCTCCAGTTTGTTTATTTATCATATTAAACAATAAACGTTATGGAGCGAAAGAATGCATAAATGAATGGAGAATAAGAAAAGTACACATTAACATAAGTAAAAGGAAAGAAGCTTCCCCATGATAACTACAGACCTTAAGGAAGTCTTTACTCGGAACAAATGGTACAGATTTAAGCTACAACAAATCTTTTACTATGGAAAACTTGTAATTGTCTGACCCATAATTCATTATTTTATTCAAATAAAATATTTTGCATGTTTACTTCTCTGATAAGCATGAATTCGTTCCACAATATATAGGTAACAGAAACATTAGTGTTTGTTGGCACCAAGTTAATTCTTGAAAAGGGCAAAACAGATTTCCAAAATAAATTATGCTCCATACCACCTCCAGCTTGCACTCATTGGAGAGCCACAGCCTCATGTGGTAGAAGAGGGCAGATGACCAGAGCCATTACAGAGCCACAGAAGTTTGACTTTTAAGCATCCCCTCTAAATGATTCCTGGAGCAACAATGCCTGCCACACCTACCTCCAAAAAGGGGCCAACTCCACTACCAATACACTCAGCCCTGCAATTCCTCATCAAACCTCCTGGGAAATACCACCTCGAGCTTAGCTTCTATAAGGAACCAATGGCCAGTGTTTAACAAGAGCATGTGAATTAAAAGAGCACGGGTCTACACCACTTTTGACACACCTTTCTCACACCTCCTTGCCAAACAGCTGCTCATCTCTCCTACACCCTTTAAAAGCTCCTCCTTCTTCAGGAGGAGACGCCCGTGTCTCCCTCACCCTTGGACCTTCCCTTCTGGGATTATCTGACATCATCACCCATTAAGTTATGGGATTTTAATAATTTAAAAAGCTGTTAATTCTTTGTGGGGACAAGTGTAGCTTCACACAAGACTTCATCCTCTAAGATAGGAGAAGAAGATTTTCCTTTCATTACCTTAAGCATTTTATAGCATCTAAAACCAAAAAACAATTCATATCTCAATGGTTTACCATGTGACACATATTATGAGCTTTGTCCTAAGGCAAAAACCGGATTCTTCATTTTACGCTTACGAGTATTAGAATCATTAGCTTTCTTTATAAAGCATAAAACTGACCTGACACCCCAACATGTAAATCACTGAAGTTAATACAAAATGTGTGCCACAGTTTGACACTCTTGTGGTAGAAAATGCCTTCTCTGTCTTTGAATGGTGAAAATTATTTAGCAATTTAAAATTATCCCTATAATGTTATATTTATTAATAGCTGATATATATTTATTGGGAAATTGTGTAGTTCTACTTTTCTCCAAGAATATAAAATTATTTTGTCATAGCCTTCAAGCAAGAATCAATTTTATCCAGTATGTGATAAGAAACAGCACAATGTTTAGGATATGACTAAGTATCTCCTTGATATTTATCTTTAAATTGGAAATTAATACTATATTTGGTTGTTTGTGATGTAGAATTGGACATGGCAAAGTTTTCCATTCTAATGGTATATTTCAAAATTATATAAATGCTATTTGTGTTTTCCAAGAAAATATTTTCCATGTAACGTTTGCTATTACCAGCTATGAAGAACTGAGGATACCTGATTCTAGAATTTCTATAAACAAGACTGTGGGAATTAGATCAGCCTCTTAAAATTACAATCAATGTGTAAGTAATAAAACTTGGTTGTTTCTAGACGTTACCTTAAAAGACAGAAAAAAAGCAGAAACACAAAAAGTCGATCAAAACTTGCCTTAAAAAAAGATTGGAGAGCGTACAGCCATAGTTTGCATTTTTACAGAAATTGGCTTTAATGGTTGGCAATACAAAGATAATGCCTTTCCATGCCCTTGGGTTCACATTAGATTTCTTTTACCCAGCAATTTAAAGCATGCAGTAGGCTTGTGTACATTATGTGCTTTAGAAAAAAAAAGATTCCTTATATGCTGTTTCTCAAGCTAACAATGGAAATTTGGTTCTCATACCACCCGTTACTAATGCCAGGAACCAATATGCCTCTGAACACAATCCTGGAAGCAGCGTTCTAATCTCACTGGTGTATTTACATATCTGGCGAAAGAATGTAACAGAATATGCTACATTGTCCACACCCTATAGATGGAACTATAACAGCGTTTTTTGTTTTTTTTAATTGCATATATTTCTTTTTTTTTTTTTTTTTTTTTTTTTGCTTTTTAGGGCCGTACCTGTGGCATATGGAGGTTCCCATGCTAGGGGTCTAATTGGAGCTACAGCTGCCAGCTTATGCCACAGCCACAGCAATGCCAGATGCAAGCCACGCCTTCGACTTATACCACAGCTCATGGCAACACTGGATCCTTAACCCCTTAACCCACTGAGCGAGGCCAGGGATCAAACCTCCAACCTCATGGTTCCTGGTTGGATTCGCTTACACTGTGCCACGACGGGAACTCCCTAAATTGCACATATTTCTAGATCATCGAATTTACTCAAAGATTTTTTTTTTACAAAAGTAATAAATTAAACAGGGCATATTTATGATAGAATGCATGGTAACTGTGGAAAAATTAGCACAGTCTGAAATTTCATGCTCTTTTTCTTAAATATTCGCTTAAAAACAACCTTTGCTCACAGTGAGCCAGTTTACCTCCTGATGCAGAAGCCAAGATGGAGGATTTTTGTCCTCTAACTCCACATGATCTTCACCTCATTTCTCATTAGCATGTATTTCCTCATTAGTTTTTAAATGGCTTTAAGTCCTTAGAAGATGAGCCATAAATCAATTAATAAATATTTTATCCATTCCTCTTTGTTTTGATCTGACTCCATAATCACAAGGAAACCATGTGATTTCATAATTTGCCTCGCAGGAACTCTATAAAGATACCTCTGCAGAGAGATATCTAAGATGTAGTAGTTCTAAATTAGTAATCGATTATATATTTGCGCTACAGCTTCTCTGAGCTACTTATTTGGAACATTTTAGCCACATGACACTAGGCTTATAAAATACTTTATTTCATATTCAGCTTTTCTGGCCCATCCCCAACCCAGTGTGAACTGATATGCCTTCTGATAATAGAGTAATAAAATAGCCCATTGGTTCAAACATTGCTACAGGACTTTGAGTTATATTATACATCACTTAGAGGTATTTCCATACAGATAAAAACTGTTTAGAGGTCTAGATAGAAGGAGAATTACTTAGTGTAGAAATACTAGAAATCCAGAGAAGGAACCGATGGAAAGTCAACAATTCTAGCTTTGCTGCTCTCTATGTCAAACAGCTGTAAGTGACACTGTGGATTATGATTGGTTTGTTTAGGTGGTGGACTTATGCATTTACAAAAGAACTATAAGCATCTGAAAGACAGTTAATGTATATTCAAGTGTCAGAATAAAGGAATGAACAATTGAATGAAACAGTGATAAAAACAGATAATTAAAAATAAGAAAGACAAATACTTAAAAAATCATTTGCTTTTTGTCAACTGAAATTAAAGAAGTAAATGGAGAGGAAAACAAGGAAAGAAAGAAGAAACCACTTTGTGGGGAAATTTTATGTCATTTAATTAACTATAGAGGGAAGATGTGTTACTTCATTATTTCATTGGTACTTTACAAAAGGAACAAGAAAATGTGCCTTTTCTAAGTAAACTGGTAATTCCCCTTTACTTACAGTGTAGCTTGAATAAGAATAGGCTCCCTGTTCTCCTTAAGGGCCATGGAATATACTCAAATCATCTTTATTTTATTTAATGAAACCTGAAAACTGAATGTCACCTTCTCATACACTGCATGCACTCAGTGATAATAGCTTCATGTGGCATGAATCAATTGATGGCCCAAAAAGTCTTCACTTTTCAGTAACAAGGTAGAGAACTTTAAAATTATCATATAACATGTTGAATTATTCAATAAATAACCATGAATAATTAATGCAAAGAAGTATAACAAAAGTCATCACAGCTGGCTTTGCCCAGAGTTTCCCTCAGAAGAAAGGTGTTATTGATTTTCAAAAGAGAGGTTCAGAATTGGGAGCCCAAGAGCAGTAAGTGAAGCAATTTGTATAAGAAGTCTACACATGAATAAATAATAGCAGAATGAATGAGCCACCTCACTAAAGCAACACATCATAGTAGGATCTGAAATAATGCTACATGGAATGGACTTCCTCAAATGTGTTGAGTGATCGTGGACCCAAATTGAGCTCCCATCTAGAAAGACCTGGGAGGGGTGCTTTTGCACCAGAGACATGCATGCTGACCTGGCACCCCCTGTTGGTTTGAGTTAGATTCCTATGAGATGATAATGGGATCTGCCTCGGGAATATAATTTTAATTCTTCTTTGTTCGCAATACTTCGTTATTCGCAAAGATAATTTCCTATGGATGTGGTCGGTGGGGGGGAGCAAGAGGGAATGTAGTGGATAAAACCCTCTGTGGGCTTCAGTGAACATTTTACAATGTTCTCTATGATATGACATGCACACCCGTTAAACTAGTTACCAAACATTAGGTTCCATGAAGCTTTAAAGGCCCACCTGCACAGACAAGAGGTTTCAGATATTTTCACTCTTCATGAAATTCTAAGATGCGACAAGGAAAAAGACATCTGAATCAGATACATGCTTGTACTTTTCAACCACATGAATAGTCTTCAAACATCACATTTAGCTAAGATGAAGAGATGTTCACACTAAAGGTCAAGCCAGATTATTATTCTAACTTAGAAAATGGCTTAATGATAATAATAAGTGAGTTCCTATTGTGGCTCAGGGGTCCATGAGGAGGCAGATTCAATCCCTGGCCTTGATCAGTGAGTTAAGGATCCAGCATGGCCGCAAGCTGATGCAAAGGTTATAGATGCGACTCGCATCTAGTGTTCCCTGCGGCTGTGGTGTAAGCCAACAGCTGCAGCTCCAGTCAGACCCCTAGCCCAGGAACTTCCATATGCCATGGGTGCAACTGTGAAAAAAAATATATAAGTAACAGTTTATAGCATTTACTAATGTCACAAGCCAGAATTCGACTTTTTTTTTTTTCCTTTAAATGGCCAGATCATGTATTAGGCTTTGAAAGTCAAACTAAGTCTCATTCACAGATGCTCAATTCTGTCTTTGTAGAGTGAGAGGAGCTATAGCCAGCACATAAGCAAATGAGTACAACTGTGTTATCTATGGACACTGAATAAATGGACACCGAATTTCATATAATGTTCAAACATCAAAAATATTATATTACTTTTCAATTTTTTTCAATTTTTAATATATGTAAAAACTATTATTAGTCCCCAGGCCATACAAAAACAGGCAGCAGCCAAATCTGGCTCACAGACTAGTTTGTTAACCTCTTTTGTAAACACAGGTGTAAACACACACACACACACACACACACACACAGAGCACATAATCCTCACAACAACCCCATAAAGTACTGTTATCCCCAATCAGAAGATGAGGAAATTGTGCTACAAGGAGGTTAAGCAACGTGGTCAATCCTCTAGCAAATAAATGGAAGAGAGAGTGTTGGAACTGACTTCAGAACTATGTTCTCAAACACTCCTCTAGGGTCTCTCCTCCATGGGATGTGCAGACAGCCCTATATGTCTTCTGTTGTGAAATGTATGGGAAATACATTACACTCATAGGATGTCCTCTCATGCTTGGCATCTGTGAGTAACCAGAGCTGGGTCTTAACTTACCCTTTAAACCGTGCTTTCATAACTGGTCAGTCATACCACCACTTGAAGCAGCCTGAAATATAGTGGACACCCCCAAATGCTTACTGAATTAAAAACCGACAGTGCATGAGAAACAATGTTGGGTTGAAAGAAGAGCAACAAGAAGTTTATGCCCTATCCTCCTGGCTGATGAGCTCAAGTCACAACCAAGTAAAACAAAGAACACAGTCCTACGACGGTGAAGAGCAAACTCATCCAATGTTCCCTCATTTTAATATCTGTGAGAATGCCTGACAAAGAGTAAATTTCTTCCTTCTGTAATCAATTAGAGATTTGGATATGTGATTCAACTAATTGTCCATTTCAGAGTTGATCATCATTTTGGAAGATTACATCTATTTCTTAGTGGTATTATCAAACATGAGAAGTACAAATGCATTAAGAAAATTAAATCCAGCAAAGTTATACAGGCTAAATGACATTCCAGCAAGTCCCTTACTGTGTCACAAACTGCAAATTGCCTCACTTATAGAACCAATTATCTCTCATCTCACTGGCTGGTATAAGAGCCTACAGAATTAATTATATGAGTGGTGCCACTCACAGTGATGACCGTGGGCTGAGGGGCTTGTTCTTGGTAAGCTGGTCTTTGATGTTTCTAGTGAGACCAGGGCTACTGAAAATCAGACAGGAGCGAAATTAATGGGCACATCATTTGAACAGCATTAAGAGAAAAATTAAATAAAAATATGTGGAAAAACTGATTCCTGATAACATCTCAGGAAACGTATCCTAATATCTTCCAGCCTTTTTTGAGATGGGCCTAATTTTTGCACTTTTGATATAAGCCCTTTTCCTCCTGTTCTGTGCTCAGTACAGATGGGGAACAGCTGGTCACCCCTCTCATTACAATTTCCCTCAAATATACGATGGCAGTAATTAAGTCATATTTCTACATTGCATTCTCGAGATTCAATAATTCAGGACACTAAATTGTAACATAAAATTCTTATGAAATTACCTCATTTCTAATTTTAGCCAACTAAATCATTACCTACATTACAACCTGGATTTCCTTCTCAAAATGGCTAAGTCTGCTTACCATTACTCTTGTGTGTACGATGGCCCCAGATGTGACTTTGGAATCAGACATTCACTCACTCTTTCAGCAAATACTGTTGACATAAGAAGTGTCTTTTGTGGAGCAGACACTAAGCTACACGCTGGGAATGTAGCAGAGAAAACATGGAAATAGTCTCTGCTGCCGAAAAGCTTGCATTTGGGTGGGAAAGAAAGAAAAAGTAACTAATTACACATTGTGACAACTTCCATTAAGTAAATAAACAAGACACCAAAATAAAAAACAGTGATTCAAGGGGAAGGAGAGTTCAAAATTCCAGTTCTGCTACTCAATTGTTTGGATAAGTTACCTAATTTTTTTAAGCTTCCATTCCTTCATCTATAAAATCAGTAGAATAATGTCACCAACTCCATCGGGTTGGGTTTATTTGAGATAATAACAGGGTTGGGATTAATTGAGATAATAATTACAAAAGCATTTGGGGCCATGCCAAGGACTTTCTAAGAACTCATCAATAATGTGAGGATTATACTAGCTAACATTCAGTAACATTATTTTCAACACAGACAAAAGTTAAAATGATCTTTTTGGTCATCAAGAATATGTCTGGAGGCTTATGCTGCAAAGAAAATGCAAACCTTCATATATTTAAAGCATTTATACATAAATTATCTCATTGATTACTGTTACACATCACTTAAATGGGTAAATTATTTACACAGTATGTAGAAGGTGGGTCAAATGATTATAAAAGCAATTTCCATTCACCCTACTATATTACAGAAAAATATTTTCAAGACTCCACTCTGTGCTCTGGCCAGATAAGCACCCTTAGTGTAGGCTACCTTCTGTTGTGGATAAAATGACCAATCCATGTGAAATAAAAGTAATGAAAATAAGTCTGCATTTGAAATAAATCATCTCCCTTCTTTGAACTATAGTTTTACTCTTGGTAAAGTGTGCAGCTTCATCTGTCTGATCTTTAGGAGAACCTCCTAAATTTTGTATTCCTAACTCTGTGTCTCTGGGACAGTAATCTATAAAATGAATAAAATAAGAGGGACACAGGTCTTCCTGGGGTATTTGCTAAAGGTTACAGTCATTCTCAGAATTTAAAGCTCAACTAGATCTCAAGCTTCTAGATGACTGGCTCATATTATCCCGGTTCTTTCCTTCCTAAACAAGCACCTCAAAGCCAGTTCTCAGTTCCACTGGAGAAAGATCAAGGTTGCAATACAAGTTTCAACATTCACTGAGTGTTTGGCTTTGAGAAGCGGTCTCAAAGACTCAGTTTCCTCATGTATAACAAAAGTGTTTAAAAATACCTACATCAAAGCTTCAAAGAAATAAGGCAATACAAAATACTAGAATATGGCTTCTTACGGATAATTTCTCAATAAGAATTAGCCAATTAGTATTCAGAGCAGCCTTCAAATATAAAATGTGAAGAGTAGTAGGTTCTAATCCTATGTGGGATTATTTAGGGCTGTACATTTTAATGGTGAGACCACGGCATAGATGCTGCACAACGAGAAGCTGACTTCTGCGGTGAGAGACAAAACCCAACATAAATCATGACAAGAACAGACATGTAATATCCACAATAATAATTAACATCAGAGTTTCCTAGATTATTTTCCATAAAATACTAGCCTTACATCCTCTGATGAAAGTAAAATCAAGCCTTGTCTCCATCTTTGGATTTATAGCACAGCAGCACATGAAACTCATTGACCAGTGGAATCCCAGTACCAAGCAGAAGTTGCAGAGACTGAAATATTTCAAGAGGCTGGAGTGGCAGAGGCCCCACCAGGACATATTCATAGCTCGGTAGGGAATGTTGCAGTGACAGTGTAAGTATTCCTATGCGGGATTATTTAGGGCTGTACATTTTTTTTTTTTGTCTTTTTGTCTTTTTGGCATTTCTTAGGCTGCTCCCGCGGCATATGGAGGTTCCCAGGCTAGGGGTTGAATCGGAGCTGTAGCCACCAGCCTATGCCAGAGCCACAGCAACGCAGGATCCGAGCCGCATCTGCAACCTACACCACAGTTCACGGCACCGCCGGATCCTTAACCCACTGAGCAAGGGCAGGGATCGAACCCACAGCCTCATGGTTCCTAGTCGGATTTGTTAACCACTGCACCACGACGGGAACTCCAGGGCTGTACATTTTAATGGTGAGACCATAAAGGCATTAAAGTGCATTAAAGACGTATCTTCACATGTTTCGATGCATTACAGTTTATCATCTCAAAATAAAATCTGAAAATTGCCTACTCCCTAAGTATGAATTAATAAGATGGGTGAAAGGGTTTCCAGAATATCAGCAGTATACACGCATTGATTCAATTTGAAAGTGGCTATGGATGTTTTCTCTTCTAGCGCTGCTCTGAAAACTAATGCAATGCAAGGCAACAAGCCTAATCGAAACCCAAAAACACAGTGTTAGCCTCCCCGATATTTATTTATTCTGTGGCAATGACTAAAGCGGGTGCAGAGTATGTTGCATAAAGGAGGACCGGTGGGAGTACCGTTAAAATGATTAGTTTAGAAATGAAAGCCAAAGCCACACATTATCAAGGCTTAGCTGAGTGGGAGAGGTTAGCCTGAGGGCAAAGGCCAGGGTCACTTTCCTTCTCAAGGGAAACATTTCTAAGAGGGAGGTGATCTATACAGCAGAGTCAGAAGAGAAAACACCAAAGTTGGCACTATAAAAATATGAAAACAGAAAACAGAGAATCAGTGGGGACAATCAAGAAAACAAAACATAATGCTATGTTGTCATCAGTAGCTTGACTTTCTAAACGGCACAGCTCTGGTTGCACATCTTCTGGGTTGTACTATGAGTTGTCTGAAAAGCACTTCTGAGCACTAAGGAGTAAAGATGACTGGGACAAAGATAAAGCCCTGGAAATATCCCATGCAGTCTAATTTCTCCACACACATTAGAAAATTTGCTGAATTACGGGCATTCACTTTCCTCTCCACTGTCCTGGCTCCTCAGAGATTCAGCGTTAATCAATATTTACTCATCAGTGTTCGTATATAAATTCAGATCAGGAAGAAAATTATACATAAAGACACATCATGTAGAAAAGGAAGGAAATGATCAGCAAGAATAAAGTTCTTCCTCTATGACCTCCCAGACACCTTGGTAATTGCTAAAAGATAATGATTAAGCGGATCCATTTTGCAAGGAACTTACATGTAGAAAATAAACATGAAAAATGAATTTGGGACTTTTATTTCAGGCAACACAGTGCATTAACTAGACTGAGAAACTACCCACCCCACTGTATGATAGCCAAAGGTGCTGAGTAATATATTTCTAACATTTGGGGGCCTGAAATAAAGGCAAACCCTCAGAATCCAAAAATAAAACAGAAGTGGTAATCCAGCGGGTAAGGCAAGTTTTTCAATAACCGCATCGAAAGCACAAGAGGCACAGCCCCAAATCCACATAACACAGAGAGAGAGAGGGTCATAAATCTCCCAAATTGTGCTGAGTCTCCATGTTGCCAAACCTTCTGTGAAACTATCACACAAAGGGAACTGGTAGGAAAATCATCTTAAACCTAACTTCAAGTCAAGAAGAAAAATAAAATCTATGACAATGCATAACCACTCACTCTCCATCATTTGGCTTTAGACTCAAATTCAAGCAAAGAATTTGGTTTAAAAGGTTGAGCTTGACAATACTCCCAGGCATCTAGAATAAAGGAAACTCACATAATCTCTGGAAGTATACACTAACAATCTAGGACTCAGGAAGCAGCTAGACATAAGCTCCTAGGAACAGAAGCTCGTAATTAAAATGAAGAAGCAAAGACCAGATACCAGGGTCCACACACAAGAGTTACATGCAGAAGATATTTAAAGAACTGAAACTGGAAATACAAGATGAGAAAAAGAGACAATCCAGCAGGGAGTCTGGGATTAGCAGATGCAAACTATTACATTTAGAATGGATAAGGTCCTACTGTACAGCACAGGGAACTATATCCAATATCTTGGGATAGAACATGATAAAAGATGAGAAAAAGAATGCATATATATATATATATAGAGAGAGAGAGAGAAAGATCTCTATGTATACAGACATGTGTGACTGGGTCACTACGCTGTACAACAGAAATTTGACTGTTCCTGTTATTTTAAAAGGAACAGTCATATTAAAATTAATATTTATTTTCATTGTGCATACTTAATGAAATAGTTCAATTAAATATCTTTTTAAATCAGACAAGAAAACTTGAAAAATAAACATTATAATGAAGACAATATACACATCTCTTAATAACGAATGGCTTAACTGGACAAGAAAATTGATAAGCCTCATGAGATGTAAACAGAGAAAGTCCATGAAGCAGATAAATAGATGGATTTAGAACACTGTGGACAAAATTGTAGAATATATATTCATTTCAAAGAGATAAGTAATATTTGTTTTAGAATAATTATTGTCAAATGGCTCATCAAATTTCAAAAATACAGTGCCACACAGGCCTTCTCTTAGACTCCAAATGTATTACATTCGAAACCAAAAGCAAGAGGACAATTAATTTGTTTGCATATAAAATATACATAAATATACATAGTTTTTTATGTGAATGTATATTTAAAACATTTGAGAATACGTAAACACATTTCTAAATTACTAGTAAGCATAAAAATCATACAACAAAAATTAAAATTAAAATACTTTCAAATTGAAAAAAGAGTTCCCAAGAGATTGGACATAGTTCCCTTGTGGATTAAGGATCCAGCATTGTCACTGCAGAGGCTCAGGTTGATATTGTGGTGCAGGTTCAATCCCTGGCCCAGGAACTTCCACATGCCTTGGGTGCAGCAAAAAAAAAATTGTGAGATACAGCTAAAAAGGTAATAAGAAAGAATGCTTATATAATCTAAAGTACTTTTTGAACAATGAGAGACTGAAAATTAAGGTTCCAATCTGAAGATTTAGGAAAAAAAAAATCTTAAACTCCCCAAATATAAAATATGAGTAGAAATTAGTGAGATATAAAGGTACAAAAAACTGTTTATTTGAAGAAACAAACCTCTTATGATGGACCAAGAAAAACGTGAAAAAGCATACATAAGGTGCATTAAGAGCATCAAAATGAGTAATAGGCAGGTCTGATGCAAGAGAGATTTACAAGAATATTATGAACAACTGTAGGCCAATACATCTGTAAACTTAAATATACAAAAATATATAGCACAAAATAAACAGAAAAGCAGACACATGTTCCAAAAACACTGCAGAATTGAATCAGTAATAGAAATATGTCTGCAAAAAAACAAACCCCGGAGTTCCCATCGTGGCTCAGCGGTTAGCGAACCTGACTGGCATCCATGAGGATGCAGGTTTGATCCCTGGCCTTGTTCACTGGGTTAACGATGAGGCGTTGCCATGAGCTGTGGTGCAGGTCACTTACACAGCTTGAATCCAGAATTGCTGTGGTTGTGGCATAGGCCGGCGGCTATAGCTCCAACTCGACCCCTAGCCTGGGAACCTCCTTATGTCACTCATGTGCCCTAAAAAGACAAAAGACAAAAAACAAACAAACAAAAAAAGACCCACACATTTTTACAGGAAAGTTATGCCAATATTTAAAAAATAGATCATTGCAATCATACATATGTACTCTCAACAAACAGAAACAAAAGGCTTATGCACTTACTTGATAAAATTCTTTTAGCCAAGACACCAAAATCTGACAAAGATAGCATAAGAAATGAAAACTGCAATCCAGTCTCATTCATCAATAGTAAAACAAAAATCTTAAATATTAGCAAATTGAACATTGCAAAGTAAAATCTATTTATAATTATACATCCAGACCACATTGAATTTTTTCTAGAAATACATGTTTGGCTTAACATAAGAAGGTAAATTTATATAATTCACCACAGCAACTTACAGGAGATTTTAAAGTCAGATTATCTTGATAGAAGAAAAACCCAAACTGGCCCTTAATAAATTCAACCAAGCGAAAATTCCCCCTTCCCTTTACACTGAAATAAATGTCTACACTCCTCTGAGCAAATGGAGTCTATTCCTTCTTTCACTAGGAAAATAACAGAGAGAGAAGGTGAGAGTGAGAAAGTCTAGATCTTCCAGAACTCACCCTAATTTTTCTGTACTATTAAAATAGCATCTGAGTAAGATGATCAATAGAGTTCCCGGTGGCTCAGCAGGTTAAGGATCTATCGTTGCTACCGCTGTGGCTCAGGCTGTTGCTGTGGTGAGGGTTCAGTCCTCGACCTGGGAACTCCCACATGCCAGGGGGGTGGCCAAAAAGAAAGAAAAAAGATGACCACACACCCTCACCCTAACACCACCATATACCAGACACATTTAAGGACCCCTCCTCCCTTCCTCAGCAACGTATCTTCAGCACTGCAAAATGAACATGAATTGGAGATGGAGTGTTCCAGTTTGAATGGAAACAAAGCAAGGAGAAGCCATTTCTATGTCTGTGCCTTTTGTCACTGCATAGATCCTGCCCCCAATGCCCTGTCTTAACACCATTTCACGCAGAGTTCTACAGTTCTTCAAGACTTAGAGTCAGGTAAATTGGGTTGGGAATTGAGAGGAGGTGGTGACAATTTTCAGCTGGACTGATCAAGGAAACGCTCATGCTAGAGAGACTACAACTTGACTTCTGTTTTAGTTCCTTGTATATTTATCTTCTCCCTACAAGACTGGGAGATAGAGTATTAAGACCACCTTATTTATCTTTGTACTGTCTTACATGATACCTTAATCACAATGGTTAGCATTTGATTTCTTGTCAATAGGACTTGATTTGTTAATAAAGCCACTTTTAAAAGAGCAATTCTGGTTGATGCAATTAATCCTTTATATTACACAGCTGCTTCGTGGGAGACAGTGAAACAGGAAAGCAGTAATGCAAATTGCGATGCTGTGAAGGAAGGGGAGGATGTGATCACACAGAAGGGAGGTGGATCATTTCCAAAAATCCTGACACCACAATGGGCCACCTCTATTTTGGATGAGGACAGGTGTGTGGCAGGCATCATCACGTCCCGTCTGAATCTCCTCAGCAAGTTCCATTCCCATGCACACTCACCTGTGCATCTAGAATTCTTTCCTGGAGGGATTTCTGTAGTCACAACCATTTCCTCATCCCAAGAGCACAAAGCATCCAGAAGCCCTGAGGGCTAATGCTCCTGGGGGTGTAGCCCTCAAACAATGACTAATAGTAAATGCTGGACAAACAGCCCGACTCCCTGGTTCCTCACTCAGATAATTTTGAACCAAATTTCCCAAAACTTCCCTTCAGAATTGAGACCTGGTTATTCAGTGTAGCAAATAATACAATAATATATGTTTTCACTGACTCCTTTTCTTCCACACCTTACCACTCTCCTCTCTTAACCTGCTTCTTTGAATCACCTTCAAGACAAATTCTTTGTACTCACCCCCTTATCTCAGAGTCTGATTCTGGGGCAACACAACCTAAGGCACTCTTTATTTCCATGTTTCTATATAAAAACACATCTCTGCCACCCAGGTAGAGCTCTTGTCTAAAAATCACATAATGGAAATGACAAATCAATCAGAAAAAAGTTCTAAAGGGGATTTGCAGCCCATTCAGAAAGAAGTAAGCTGCATTCTCAATGGCAGTCTTGTCTCAGCTGAATTTATGGTGGGAAGCAGAATCCTGACTTAGGGTTGGCAGGAACTATCTGAGGGATGTGTGTGAGTGTGAGTGTGTGTGCATGTGTGTGTTCTTACTCCTGAAGATCTTTAACTGGGAACTATTTGGAAGATGCCTCATTAAAAAATGGACGCTTGGAGTTCCCATCATGGGTCAGCAGTGACTAGGATCCATGAGGACGCAGGTTCTATCCCTAGCCTCGCTTAGTGGGTTAAGGTCCTGGCGTTGCTGTGAGCTGTGGTGAAGGTTGTAGATGCAGCTCAGATCCCATGTTGCTGTGGCCGTGGCCGTGGCCGTGGCTGTGGCGTAGGCTGGCAGCTGTCACTCCAGTTGGACCCCTAGCCTGGGAACTCCCATATGCTGCAGGTGCAGCTCTAAAAAAAAAAAAAAAAAAAAAAAAAAAAGGACCCTGACAAAGCGTATTGGACACACTTACATGTAATGAACTCTAACATAAAGACAATGAATTCTCATAAAATTTTCCAATTCAGCTAACAATAAAGTCACTTTTCATTATGATTATTCTTTGCTTCTTTGTTCACTCCACATGCAGACCTTATGTATTAGTTAAGAGCACTGTGTCTTGAATCACAAGGACCTGGATTCAAGACCTGGTTATTTACTATCGTTGTGACATTCTGAGTTACTAAGGCTCTGTGCACTTACTACCTGTGAAAAATGGGGAGATGGTGAGAATGAAAGGAGATGATATAGGTGATGTACCGAGCACAGTACCTGCCTCGTGGATCTCACTGAGTGACAGGTAATCTCCTCCTCTCTCCTGCCAGTCCCCACTGCCTCCTTCTTTTCTCCTGATGCTCCTCCTCCTTTTTCTCCTCTTCCTACTTTTTGCTATTTCCCTTTTCCTTCTTTTTGTTCTCATTTTCATTTTTATTATTATAATCATGTTATTGCTTTATAATCTGAATCCTCATTATAGCTCCCTATAGCAAATTTTGCCACACAAGAAAGTGCTTTACAAAATGCTTCTTAAATAAGCAATGAAGACCTGCTGTCGAGCACAGGGAACTATATCCAGTCTCTCAGGATAGACCATAATGGAAGATAATATAATAAAGGGAATGTATATATAAATATATATGCATATGACTGGGTCACCTTGCTGTACGGCAGAAACTGGCACAACATTGTAAATCAACTATACGCTAATAAAATATAATTTATATAAAAGATGAAAACAGTGAGAATAAAAAAAAAAAATCCTCCTTCTGATCACGCCTTGCTCCTCAAACACTGTAAGACTCCTCACTACCCCCTCTAAGCGGGGGGCACAGTCCTTGAGGCACCAGCCTGCTGTGTTTCCCTCTTTGCTTGGAAATTAAAGCTACTTTTTCTGTTTCCTCCGAAAGAAAAAAAAAATGCTCCTGAAGCTGGGTGATTCTAGAGAGATCTTTCTTTCCAAGTTGAGAGCTCCCTGTGTGTGTCTTCACTGGCATAATCAGGTTCTTTGGGCTGTGAAGCGCTACTGTAATTCCATTTGCCCTCTGGAGTCTCCTCGCTTGGGAATGGAAGGGGGAAAGTGCCCCTCAGAGGGAACGTCATTGATAACGTCACTGAGTTCTCACTGCTAGACAGCGGTGATCAACTCTTCTACACTGTACTCCAGGAACTCTCGACATCCTCTAAAACTACTCAGTGTTTTTGTTTATTCTATGTGTTGTCACTTCTTAGCTGTACAGCATCCTTTGGGTTACTCACCTCTCTGAGCCACAAATTCCAGATCTTAAAAAAATGAGACTAAGAATAGTCATTACCTTAGTGGCCTAAAAAAAGGATCAAGGAAAAAGCGTTTCATACAATGCCTGGCCCATAACAAGCATTGAGTAAATGGTAGTTCTTGGTATCTTAAAGTGACCACAGATAAGCAGGATAAGTTCAAATTAGATTCATATTATAAGACTGGAATGTATTGAGTATATCACAGAAGAATTTCCAAGTAAAATGCTTACAATTCAAAAGTAGATGCTTTGAGAAGCAAAACCTCAGCTTCCATCCAGACAATCTGCCCACTTGCAAAGGCTCATTCCTTTAGGACATTTTACAATGCACATGCACATTAGAACTTCGAGCATACTAGGAGAAGAGAATTTTGAAAAATCTGTCACCTAGTAACCAAATAAATTCGGAAAAGGAATGAAAATCCTACCATGATAAAACTCAGTCATGTTGGAGGTGGCCTTTCACCATCAGCGAGTCCTGCTGTTTCTCCTGGAATTCTCTCCATCTCCACTCCAGTTCATCTTCTCTCACAAGACAACAGTCCCTGCTTCTAATTTTATTCGCTACAGAAGACTATCTTTAAAGGGCACATCAGATTATTTCTTACCACCCTGCGTAGAACCCTCCGGTAACTGCTTGAAAAACTAAGACCAAGCATTTGATATGCAGGAGTGCACCTCACGCCCGGCTCTGCTTACCTCCCTATCCTCCTTACACGCTGATCACGACGATGGCCTTTCTGCTCCTTGGACTTAGCAACCTTGGTCCTGTTTTAGGCCTTTGCACTAGCTGTTTGCTCTAGGATGCTCTTCTCTCGTCTAGATCAGCACGTGACTGGCTCGTTTTGATCCTGCAGGTCCTAACTGAAACATGGCCTTCTCAAGGAAAATTCCCCTGACTACACCAGCATGGTTCCACATTTTTTTTTTTACATCACATTGCAATCCTCATCCACTTAACGAAGAGTTAATCCACTGTCTACCAAATTCCAGGCAGTGTTTGGTTACTCTAGGACCAAGACCTTCCTGAATAAAACAGACAAAACCCCTGCCTTCTTGAAAATTACATTATGGTGCAATACTTATAAATGTGTATATTTAATTACCTATCCCCCTCACCAAGACTGAAGAGACCTCGAAAGCAAGAATTTTATATGCTGTGTTCACTTTCTTTAGTTCTAAGGAGGCACTATGGATAAAAGTAGATCACCAATAAATGGAATTAGATCAACGAATTTTGTCACAATTTTGGCATTCTGACTTAACCCCATTCAGCTTATAAAGTGAGCCTATATAGGAAAATTCAAAAGAAAATACAAAAATAATGGAATAGAAAATTAACAAGCACCTCCTTGAGTCACTGGCATTCTCTAGTTATTAATATAATTACTTATGAAAACATTTTTAAAAGATATTTGGGTATAGTTTCTAAAGGAAATATGTTCTATTAATTAAGGAGACTTGAAAGCAAAAACTAGTAAGATGCTGTGAAATCTGGGGTTGTAAAGGCCACTTAAAGAAAGATTTTTTATGGACTTCTAACTTCAGAACTCGCTCTAGCCTGTGCAGCTCCTACAGAAGCATTTCCTCTTTCCCGGACATCAGAGCGATGCTTCTCTTTGTCAGGGAGAGTACCAAAGGGGCATTTTTGTTTCCTCCTGAATTTGATGGGAAGTTAACACAGATTGACGACCGGTCATCTGAAAAGGCTTGTCTCTTTTATTTTCACTGTTGCTGGGTGGAAACTGCTCATATTTTGTCTGCTCACATTCTATGCCATTTTGAGTATCTGACACTATCCTCAAAACACACTTAATGTCCAAAAACTATGGAGCAATTTTACTATTTTTCAAGACTTTATCATGTACATATTTGTATCACTGCTGAAGCCATGGGTACCAATTAGTTGAGTGTGCCTAGCAAAAATCAATTACATCAGGGAATAATTATACAGTCGTAATACATGGCTGGTCCTGGGACTTTTGTCCTTATAAATACTACCACATTTCAAATATTTACACCAAAGAAATATACCCCTTATAATAATCACAAAGATGTGTGACCTATAACACAGAAAAGAACAATGATATTTTATATGAAACTGTTCCTTGGTCTTTTCATTGTCATTGTTTTGAGTCCTATCACCTTTGAAAAATGATGGATATTATATTTGTTCTTTGTTAAAGAAGGATTTGCAAATAAATGACACAAAGAAACTTCTAGTCACTGCTGTTTCTTCTAAGTTGAAAGAAAGCAGCAATTTGGAAGAAACGCTGTGATCTTATTTTACATTCAGACTCCACCTAAAATTTTGGAACTTTACTAGCATCAAAACTCTGCAGTTATTACTTAGTGGCTCATAAATGATATTCCAACAGATTTGAAGAGAGACAGACTGAACCCTAACTACGGAACATCTATGAGGTTGAAACCATGTGTGCATGTATGTTTGCACACGATTCCCACTATAGTCCATAGGTCAGGGGCCCTGGCCATTGATCCTTTCTTTAATGCCAGTGTCTGCATGATTCTGACTAGGTCCTATCCATTTTTGTGTCTTGATTTTTCCATCAATACCATAAACGAAACAAGACATTACCTCCAAATTATACTCATGAGTCTCATTCCCACCATACGTCAGAGATATTTTAGTGGGAAAAAGTTTTGAAATACTTAGAAATATATACACAATATATTCATATATTCAGTACTCAACAGAAGATGGGGAAAAAACAGGCATGTTCATGCACTTGCTATAATCTTTAAGGAAAGCAAAGGTGCAATACACAGAGATACACAAATCTCTATACCCTTGACACAGACTATGATCCTATTCCTAGAGCTCTCTTTTGATGAAACAACTAGAGACATTGTTAAATGCTTCTTACCATACTGTTAATGTTAATAATCCACTGGAAATTCATTTTTAAAACTACCACTAAAAAATTCACCCTAAGAAATGAACAATTCAGTAAGATCCTACTCAAAAGTATCGGGAAAAAAATGATAAGGGAATTTATTTATTTATTTATTTATTTATTTATTTATTTATTTTTGCTTTTTTAGGGCATATGGAAGTTCCCAGGCTAGGGATCAAATCAGAGCTGCTGCACCTGCCGGCCTATGCAGAATCTGAGCCGCGTCTGGGACCCACACCACATCTCAGGGCAACACAGGATCCTCAACCCACGGAGCAAGGCCAGGGATCAGACTCAAATCCTCATGGATACTACTCGGATCCGTAACCCACTGAGCCACAACAGGAACTCTCATGAAAAGTCTTTATATTTAAATTTTTCATCCTAAAGGCAGCATAGAAGTGGATCTGTTTATCACTTGATTCTGTCAAGTTTTGCTTCCCAGGTTACAAAGCTGTTATTAGATGCATATGCATTTATTATTATATCTTTCTGATGAACTAAAAATTTATCTAACTGTATGCAACATTCTTATTTATCACTAGTCATGCTCTTTACCTTGAATGCAATTTTGTCTGACCGTCTTTTTAAAATAGTTGAACATGTGTTTCTTCCCATCTATTCCTTTTAATGTATCTGTGTCTTTATACCTAAATTATGTTTATCTTATAGGCAGAATAAAGTTGAGCCTTGCATTTTTATGCATTTTTAAAATACCTACTATTATTTGGAATGTTCTATCCATTATATTTATTGAAATTACTGTTATGGTTGGATTTAAGTCTACGTATTATAATTTTTATTCATTTTCTGTTTTGTTTTTTTGTCCTCTTTTCCCTTTCCTTTTTTCATATTATTTAATTAATCTTGGAATTCTATTTTAATTACTTACTGGATGTTTAGATATGTCGTGTCACATTTTTTAATGGCTTCTTTGGTGACTACATATATATATATGTAATATATAATATGTAAATACATCTATAACTATATATAATTATATATAATATATAATTTCCCAAAGATCTGAATTTCATCTGATATAATTTACCTTCAATCTAAGAAGCATTTCTTGCATTTCTAAGCATTTTTTTTAATTTCTAAGCATTTCTTTGAATATAAATTGGCTGGCAACAAATTTTCTTCATTTTACCTAAAAAAGTCTTTATTTCACATATACTTAAGAGATACTTTCCCTGGATAAACAATTTTTTATTTCTTTTGGCATTTTAAAATGTAGCTCCACAGTCTTCTGGCCTCCATAGTTCTTGATGAATTATTCAAATATTTATTGAAATATTATGATATGTCTCATTTTCCTCTGGCTGCCTTTAAGCTTTTCCAGTTTATCTTTGATTTTCAGCAGTTTATCTATGATTTGCCTAGGTATGGTTTTCTTCATAATTTGTTCACTTGACGTACACTGGGCTTCTTGAATCTATAATTTATAACTTTCTCTAAGTCTGCAAAAATTTTGGCCATACTTCCCACCGATATGATTTGACAGCCTTTGTACATTTTTCTTCAAAATAATGGGAAATCTCAGAATCTGACTGACTATATCCTATCTTCATAGTTTATTAGATATGGATCAAATGGTTGGAGTATGACATCTGAATCTTGTATTTCTTGCCTCTGTTTCCATATTTCAAATATGAAAATATATTTTACTTCAACTCTTTGGTGTTCAATAGTGGTGACTCTTTCTGCTTTCAAACTGTTGTTTGTTTGATTAGGTATTGGGTGGGGGAGATTAAGACATCTGGTTTCACTATACCATTTTACCTGGAAATCTCCCTCTGAGATCCATTTCATGAAAAAACAAAGCGCTAAAATATCTGCCTTGCACACACAACTATGTAAAAATAAAAATAATATGTTTTACAGACTCACAGACATAGAGAACAGACTAGTTGTTGCCAAGCAGAAAGGGAGGGATACAGTGGGAGTTTGAAGTTAGCAGATGCAAACTATCACACACACACACACACACAATGGATAAATGATAAAGTCCTACTGTATTCATGGGGAACTATATCCAATATCCTGGGATAGATCATGATGGGAGTAATATACAAAAAAAAGAATGTGTAGGAATTCCCGCTGCAGCACAGCAGAAACAAATCCAACTAGTATCTTTGAGGATGAGTGTTCAATCCCTGGCCTTGCTCAGTGGGTGGACGATCCGACGTTGCTGTGAGCTGTGGTGCAGGTCGCAGACACCGCTTGGATCCTATGTTGCTGTGGCTGTGGCATAGACCAGCAGCTGTGGCTCCAATTCGACCTCTAGCCTGGGAACTTCCATACGCCACAGGTGAAACTCTAAAAAAGCAAAAAAAAAAAAAAAAAAAGTATATATATATATATATATATATATATGTATGGCGGAGTCACTCTGCTGTACAGCAGAAATAGACACAACATTGTAAATCAACTATAATAAAAAGAAAAAAACAAGGTCCCACTATATAGCACAGGGAACTACATTCAATATCCTGTGATAAACCATAACAGAAAAGAATATAAAAAAGACTACATGTTTGTTTAACTGAGTCACTTTGCTGTACAGCAGAGATTAATACATTATAAATCAACTAAAATTCAATTTTTAAAATATGTTTTAAGTGTATATTAATATAGAATTAATATAGAATTAATAAATATGTTTTAAGTGTATATTAATATTAATATAGAATATGTTTTAAGTGTATATTAATATAGCACATGCACACACACACACACACACTGTTTTCTCGTAACAAAGCAAAACCTGTATAGTTACCGAGTAAGGAGAGGGCCTCCATTCAGAGTGTAGAAGAAAGCCTTTCCTTTTGTAGTCCTTTTGTTCTGCCTATGTATTTATTCATTACTTTGTGCATGTGTTATTTTCATAATAAAATAATTTAAAACTATATTCCACATACAAAAAAAAAAGGGCACCAAGTGCCCTATTTCCTGCTCACCAAATGTCGACTATGTGAATTTGCCTAAGCCCAGAGGCTGGGAAAAGTCAGAAAGCAGATGCATTCTAAGTGGCTCAGGCTGTAAGTACAGAAAGCTGAAACAATGCTTGTCATCTGGGAAATAAGATCTGAAACACTGATAAAACTAGAAATCTCACTATTTTTTTATGAAGCACTGAGATACTGCTATTTGTGTATTTTCCTGCTTTTTGAATTGTGATATTCCCTCATATATGTAAAAATTAATACAGAGAAGCCTCTTTTTTGGCCATACCCATGGCATGGATGGGGGCCAGGGACTGAACTCACAGTGACTGGATGCAGTGACACTGCTGGATACTCAACCTGCTGCACCTCAAGTGAACTCCAAGAGGAGTTTCTTTAAAGTAGAGTCAGGAAGCCCTGAATAGAGAGCCCTCGTGCACACAGCATCTGTTGCAATTTACTTTACAATTCTACTTTCACACTCCAACAACAGGAAGGAAGAGTTTCTCCTTGCCCAGCAATACTCCAGCCAAGGAGAAGCACAGCAATGCAGCCAATGAGAAGCAACTGCCACCTCAACTCTTAATTTCTTCCACAGAACTTTTACTTAGGACAGCCCTCCCCAGCTCCCTCTTTCCTCTATAAAAGCTGCTCTCCCCTACTTTGTTCTCAGGATTTGCCTATCGTCCTTCACAGCTTGCATGTCCTGAATTGCAATTTCTCTGGCTATTCTTGAATAAATGCCTTTTATTGATGAAATAACTAGCTATTTTATTTGTAAAGTTTGCTTCCGCTTCCAGAGCATCTCTGATACACACCTAAGAGGAACAGGGTTACAGAGAACATGTTGATGGCCTCAGACTCTTCTCAAGTGAAATGCTATCTGTGTTTGACCTACTGTGGGTTGTCTGTAATATAAGAGTGCGGAAACACCTTGGGAGTTTGGGATGTCAGTACACACATTACTATACATAAAACAGATAACCAGCGAGTTCCCACTGTGGCACAGTGCAAAGGAATCCGACTAGTATCTATGAGGATGTGGGTTCCATCCCTGGTCTCACTTAGTGGGTTGGGAATCTGGCATTGCCATGAGCTGTGGTGTAGGTAGCAGAAAAGGCTTGGATCCCACGTTGCTGTGGCTGTGGTTGTGGCCGGCAGCTGCACTCTGATTTGACCCCTAGCCTGGGAACCCTTCCACATGCCACAGGAGTAGCTCTAAAAAGAAAAAAAAAAAAAAAAGATAACCAACAAAGACTTACTGTGTAGCACTGGAAGCTATACTCAATATCTCGTAATAACCTATGATGGAAAAGAATCTAAAAAAGAATATATATATATTCTATATATTCATATATATATATGAATCACTTTGCTGTACATCTGAAACTAACACAGTATTGTAAATCAACCATATTTAAATGAAAAGATTTTTTCAAATGCCCTACAGTCCTTCAAAGCCCAGGCAAATATTAACAGCAGTAAAATGAGCTGGAATCAAAGATTTCCTAAGATCAAAAACTCTTGGGCTCTTGGAGATACTCAGAAACTTCTTTCAGTCTTAAAAAATTATGACTCTCCTTTTTTTTTCAATTCTGAATAGGCATGGGTTCTGGATTCAAATCCAAATTCTATTTCTTCCGAGCATTGCTACATGATGAATTACTTAACCTTTCTTTTTTTTTTAATAATGATTTTTATTTTTTCCTGTTTACAGTGTTCTGTCAATTTTCTACTGTACAGCAAGGTGACCCAGTTATACATACATGTATACATTCTTTTTTCTCACATTAACATGGATAGAACCAGAGATTCTCATACTAAGCGAAGCAAGTCAGAAAGAGAAAGACAAATATCATATGATATCACTTATATCTGGAATCTAATATATGGCACAAATGAACCTCTCCACAGGAAAAGAAAATCATGGACATACTTAACCTTTCTGTATTTTGGTTTCTTTATCTTATAAAAACCATAACTATAGTAGCCATTTGACATGTTTGTGATGAGAGTAAAGCATAAAGCGGGCATAAAATAAACTGATGGTAAAAATTAATTATTAGCATTAATACCAATTTTGGAAATTATTTTCTATAGGGAAAATTACCTAAATTACATATATATACATACATATATATATATATATACACACACACACACACACACACACACACACACATACATACACACACTCACACATACAATTTTCACACTTCCTTCAACTGTGGATTAGAGCTGGTAACATGGTTTCCTTTACAGTTTGTCAGCTCTACATTTCTACCTTATTCTTAGCTGAAGGAAACATAGCAATGATTGGTGACTTGTATTATTATGCACCCCCACCAGGAGAGGCCAGAGTCTTGGTGATGGTTAATGCTAAGTCTGACATCCAGTGCTTTCAGCAGATAGCATCGATGCCATAATGCTCTGCTACTTAAAACTGCCCCAGGCAGCTTTTCATTCTCTCACCAAATGTCTAATAGTTTTGGGAACCACACATCCTGGACGAGCCAAATTGCAGTATTTTGTTCTACTGTCCATGAGAGTACACTCCAACTTGCCAGATCATAAAACACAAAAATAGGGATATCATACCAATAGCCTAATATTATGGAGACAGGAAATGATAATTTATTGAGGATGGAATGAGTTACTGAGTATAATTTATTGTGCTAGTACATTTTACATGAATCATCTCATTTAATCTTCATAAGACGACTACTTAAAGGCCCAAATTATAGCCCATATTGTAAAGAAGAGGCAACTGATGTTAAGAATGTTTACGTTTACTGTCAAACAGATGGCTAGTGTCAGGACTGAGATCCAAACCCAATTTTATGTGGTGGCAATATTTTTTTATTCTTTATGTATGTGTGCATGGGAAAATATATATTATTTTGGACTTGTTCCTGACTGTAACCAGAGTAAGCTGTGAAAGAGGTGCACAAAATATTCAGCCTGCTTCCTTCAGTTTGGCAAGGGCTAAAGTCAACATAGTCTTTGTTGATCCATCCCACTGTCTTTGGATATTCCTATCAATAAGATACCTGCACATGCAAAATCTGAAGCCTTTCGTGGTTAACTTGGTATTACCAGTGCACAAAACAGAACAAGAGCAAACATGCATTAATTAGAGCATTTTCAAAAGAATATGATTATCCAGATCTTTTAGAAATGTAGTTGTGGAAGCAGATGCCACATAGTTAATGATTAACAGTGCCTTTGCTTACCAGCAATTATTTTTTTCTCCCTGGAAGCATAATGATTAGCCAAAGACACTCAGAGTCTGGCTCCCAAATAGAGGGCTGAGTCTCCAGCCAAGTTTCATGGCAACTCTGTAAATAACAATATGTCCCACAGACCAGATTCCTAGCCTGCAGGCACCATTAGATCACATTTCCCAGTCCTGTGCATTGGCAACTTCCCATAGATGCAGAGCTTGGAAGAAAGTCAGTTGGAATTGGAAAGAACTTTCTGGCTTTGCTAAACTACTACTTCAAATAAGTAAGCAAGTTGCTATAAGAACTATATTTCTAGGTAGTCAAGGGATCTCCATTACTCTATTGCTATTGATATTTTAGCACTTACTAAAAAAAAAAGATGAACAAAGTTGTCACCTTCAAATATTCAAAATGGACACACTACAGTCAAGACTCAATGTTTTTGTGGAGAACTCTCCGAAAATTAATTAGCCTCTCTTATGCTTAGATACCACCTCCGGACAAAGGGTAATAGTAGACAGTGAATAGGGTTGCTTTTAAAGTTTATCACTATGGGAGTTCCCGTCATGGTGCAGTGGTTAACGAATCCGACTGGGAACCATGAGGTTGCGGGTTCGTTCCCTGCCCTTGCTCAGTGGGTTAACGATCCGGCGTTGCCGTGAGCTGTGGTGTAGGTTGCAGATGTGGCTCGGATCCCGCGTTGCTGTGGCTCTGGCGTAGGCCGGTGGCTACAGCTCCGATTCAACCCCTAGCCTGGGAACCTCCATATGCCGTGGGAGCGGCCCAAGAAATAGCAACAACAACAACAACAAAAGACAAAAAAAGACAAAAAAAAAAAAAAAAGTTTATCATTATGGAGAACGGACCTGTGGTTGCCAAGAGGTGGGGGAGAGAGTGGGATAGACCAGAAGGTTGGGGTTAGTAGATACAAACTAGTATATTTAGGACAGATAAGCAATGAGGTTCTACTGTATAGCAAGGGAACTATATCCAATCTCTTGTGATAGATCATGATGGAAGGTAATGTGAGATAAAGAATATATATACGTATGACTGGGTCACTTTGCTATACAGCAGAAATTGACACAACATTGTAAATCAACTATACTTTAATTAAAATTTTTAATTAAAAAATAAAATTTATCATTAATATGTAAGAAAGTACTATCTCAGTCCGGAACACACTGGTATGAAATTAAATTTTTTCAAAAGAGATGATGGATTCTTCTTTCAAGCCTCAAGTTCCTGGATCCAAAAAGATGTAGGCATTTAGGAAGCCCAATTAGACTTCCAAGGTTTTCGTTGATTTTGAAAGTCCCACACTTCAGCTAGCATGCCTTGACTGTTTCTTCTGCCTGCCTTTCTCCATGTATCTGTTGAACTGTACTCATCCAGATGGCACATATTTATAAAGTGCTTCACAGGTTTCAGTTACTGTACTGGGCATTACTTTTACACCTCCTCCCAAAGTCACCTCCTAAAGTTCAAATGCAGACACTCTTGCTGCATTCCAGGACTGACAGAATGTCTTCAGAAATACACCTGTTACTATATAAGATGCCCTTTACACCTGTGAGGTCAGTTAACTAAAAATATCCCCCTATGCCCCCCTCCAGCAATTGTTATTTGTGGACTTATTAATGATGGCCAATCTGACTGGTGTGAGGTGATAACTCATGGTAGTTTTGATTTGCATTTCTCTAATAATCAGGGATGTTGAGCATTTTTTTCATGTGCTTGTTGGCCATCTGTATCTCTTCCTTGGAGAATTGTCTATTCAGGTCTTTTGCCCATTCTTCCATTGCGTTGTTGGCTTTTTTGCTGTTGAGTTGTATAAGTTGCTTGTATATTTTAGAGATTAAGCCCTTGTCGGTTGCATGATTTGAAACTATTTTCTCCCATTCTGTAAGTCATCTTTTTGTTTTCTTTTTAACCACTATGGAGAAAAGTATGGAGGTACCTTAGGAAATTATACATAGAACTACCATATGACCCAGCAACCCCACTCTTGGGCATATATCCAGACAAAGCTTTCCTTTAAAAAGACACGTGCACCCGCATGTTCATTGCAGCTCTATTCACAAAGGCCAAGACAGGGAAACAACCCAAATGTCCATCGACAGATGATTGGATTAGGAAGATGTGGTATATATACACGATGGAATACTACTCAGCCATAAAAAAGAACAAACTCATGCCATTGCAGCAACACAGAGGGAAATAGAGACTAGCATACTGAGTGAAGTAAGTCAGAAAGAGAAAGACAAATACCATATGATATCACTAATAACTGGAATCTAATATATAAGGCACAAGTGAAATTTTCCACAGAAAAGAAAATCCTGGATTTGGAGAATAGACTTGTGGTTGCCTAGGGGGAGTGGAGGAAGTGAGATGGATTGGGAGTTTGGGGTTAATGGAATGCAAATACTGCTTTTGGAATGGATTAGCAATGAGATCCTGCTGTTAAGCACTGAGAACTATCTATGTCTAGTCACTTATGACGGAGCATGATAATGAAAGAAAAAAGAATAGAAGTATGTATGTGTAATGGGTCACTATGCTGTACAGTAGGGGAAAAAAGTATTGGGGAAATAACAATAATAAAAAATGAAATTAAAAAACTAGTAATAATCAGTAAAAAAAAAAAAAGATATATATATATGTATATCCCCCATCCCACCATGTTTTACATTATAAAGAGACCAAGAACAATGGTTAAATGGTTTATTTAAGCTCCCACAGTGGAGTGGGCCAGAATTAGGACAAGATATTAAGTCTCCTGACTCCAATTTTTGATACTTACTAAATGCAGAGAAAATACAAGAAATGCATGTACCATTTTGTCCATCTGAAACTAAGTACTGGTGAGGGAGTTAGTGGAGGCTATTTCCGACACCATGTACTTCCACTACTTAGTAATAATCAACTCGGGGACAGAAACAAATTTACTTAAAGAATTTAAATCTTCTTCTAAAATGACTGAATCAAAAGACTGAATTTCCACTCTTCTGAGAATTTATTCAACCACGACCAGTGGATGTATAAACAAAATACCAATATCAGAACCCCATAATGTCTGCTTATCTAAAGATGCTTATAAAGCAGTTTCCCTTTACATGAGGTTTAGATGTCACATAGATATTTTGTTTAAAACCAGGAGGTCAAATTCTAATTAAATTGTACCATTTGTCAGCTGTTTCCAAGAGGCTTGAACACATTCAAGGGAACTTCTGTGTTCTGTTAAGGATTAAAGTTCATATCTGAGTTATGCTTAATTCCATTGGTGAATTAACTCCAGTTTCCAAAATAAATCTCCAAAACCAATTTGGAAGTCTATACCACATTTCAGAGGCCCGCTGGATAGCTTCCCCAAGATGTCTCATCGCAGAAAACTAAGAAGATACCTTTTCTTTAATAACTTAGAAACTCTTCCTGACTTCTTCCAGTGACAAGAGAAAATCCCCAAGGATTCAGGGTAAGAAATTATAATGTTCCCTTTATATGTAGGAGTCAATCTATCTTCAAATCCTACCATCTCCATTTTCATATTTTTCCCACTTAATTACCCCTGAGTCCTCTATACTTCCTATCAAGTCTAAAGTAGTCTAGTTTAGCAACAGGAGTCTACTGTCTCAACCTTTTGTTTCTTTTTTCTTACCCAAGTTATGTTTTGATCATCTTTTCTCTGTCAAAAACACTTAGTGTCTTCCAGGTGTCTACAAAACAGACTTCACAGGCCTCGGCTATCATTCATAGCTGATGACCAAATTATGCTTCCAAACTTTCCATCCAAACTCCATTCCTTACCACCCCCCATGTCCACCAAATGTTTTCCTATGTCCGTGGTGTTCCTTCTGAGATGGTGTGCTTTCTTATCTTAGATGTATAACTCATATGTATCCTTCCAGACCCAGCTTGAAGAGAATGTTTCCCAAACCAGCAATGCGAGCCACTGCACGCACTTCCCACCCCAAACTGAAAATAACCTCATCTAAATCCGAACTTCAAAAGTCCCCTTTCAGGGCAATCACAGATTCATCTATTAATCAAATGGCTTATTATGTGTGTTCCCTGTCTTTTAAAATACTGTCAGAGCCCTGAAAGTAGGAAGCATCAATCATCAATATCTGCCCAAAGGAAAAATGACTACATGATACTAATAACAAGTGATATTAATTGCTGACATACACTTATTACTTACGTAAACTAAGAACCATTTCACTGAATCATCACTATCACTTTTTGAAGTAGGTGTTGTTATTATCCCTATTTTACAGATTAGGAAACAAAGTTAGAGAGTTTAAGTATTTGACCATAACTAAATATATATATGTACAGTGATGGATGTTACCTAGATATATTGTGGCGATCATTTTGCTATATATGCAAATTTTGAATCATTACATTGCATGCCTGAAACTAATATAATGCTGCATTTCACTTACACCTCAATAAAAAAAAAAATTTAAGTATTAAATATATGGCAAAAAAATGTACCATTTCCACTCCATTTCACTGCCTTGAGAAGATAGCAGAATTTAAAACCCAGCCATCTAGTAGCCTTTTTCAGAATGGCAAGGTAACAGGAGTTCCCGTCGTGGCACAGTGGTTGATGAATCTGACTAGGAACCATGAGGTTGCGGGTTCGATCCCTGGCCTTGCTCAGTGGGTTAAAGATCCGGCGTTGCTGTGAGCTGTGGTGTAGGCTGCAGACGCGGCTCGGATCCCGTGTTGCTATGGCTCTGGCGTAGGCTGGTGGCTACAGCTTTGATTAGACCCCTAGCCTGGGAACGTCCATATGGCGCCGGAGCGGCCCAAGAAATGGCAAAAAAGACCAAAAAAAAGAATGGCAGGGTATAACAGTTGAAAAAAAAAGATTCGCTGGAGAGTTGCCTTCAAGGCATAAGATTACTTCTTCTCCAGAGGCAACAAGGATAGAGCACATGTGCTTTTGTCAAACATTACTCTGCTACCTGTGGATGGCACACCCACCCAGGATGACAGCAGTAGTCTTTTTCCATCATTTTAGTTCACTTCTCACAATGGACAGCTCCACCTGAATTTGTATAAAGGTTCAACATACAAATATGTTTCCCATACCAGGACACAGACAGCTGGAGCTACAGAGGGCCACTATGTGGTATCTTTAATCCCATGCCTGTCTAAAAACAACCTCACAGAAGTCAGCTGTCCTGGTAGGCTAGATGTTCTTTAAAGAAAAAGGAATTTGGATATTTTAAAACAACTCTCGCTTCTCAAAAATAATCTAAGTAGCTTTTTAAAAAACCTTATTCTATGGATGTTTCTGTCAAAGGACATGCTCTTATTATAACATTCATAATTTTCCAACAAAGATTTAAAGAGAAGTTGCAAAGAGTCTTGACCATCACAAAGAGAATGAACCAAATCCATGTTGTGTACATGTTGGAGATGTTAGTGAAAATTTAGGTGTTGGTGAAAATACATAAAATGTTCCCATTATCTACATCTGCATCTTTAAGTCATCAAAAGACAGCTATGTATAAAAGGAGGATCTACAGGGGAAGAGCTTTTACAATATACGATACTTATCCGTAATTCGGTAAGATTTATATATCACTATGGGTCTATTCTCATCATTCTAAGTCTCATGAAAAAGTAAATAAAGGATGAATAAACAGAGGTATCTCCAAGGTGACTGGCATCCACAGAAAAGGTTCAAGACAAAACCACTTATCCATGCATTCAAACATTTAGTGAGAACATGGATACTTGGAGCTAAGAATAGAAAAAAGAAAGCACAGTTCCTGCCCTAAAGGATGTTTACCTGAATGGGGAAAAGAGATATAAAAATGGAGCAATGTGATTATGTCTTGTAAAGACTGAAAAAATGGAGAAGCAGACTTTCTATCTCTCAAGTTCAATAGCTAAGTTCTTCATGAAAGTGAATTGTTTTGGAAGCAACCGACTTTCAGGTGAACATTTATGATGCTGTAAAGGCGAGCTAGCAAATCCCCTTTTCTAAAATGAAAACATAGACTCAGAAATATAAAACGCCTTCTTAAAATGGACACTAGCGTTTAATCAGAAAATTTGTTCCTCCAGTTAGAATTCTTTAAAATATTTTAAAATCCGATTGAATGTTTGTTATAAGCAGTACTTTCTTAATCTTGAACCCCAAGGGAAAAGGATTTAAGTCCCATCCTTTGCCAGACAAAGTTCTGAAATACCTATTAGGAATCCTTATATCTGAGTTGGTTTAAGGTTTGTTTTGATAACTGCCCCAAGTGATAAAATGGCTAGTGTGAAAATTAATGATCATTCACAAATGTGTTAGTTAATGAAATCAATCAATGATAAAGCTGACTAAATTTCATATTCTGAATCTATTATCTTCCTATTCATAAAATTCTTTGTGTAACCCTTGGTATTTAAGATGGGAAATTCATTGTCTTATCTTTCAGCTGAAGCATTTTATGAATAAGATATATTTGACAGTTTCTTAAAACAAATACAATTCAAAGGTTTGGAGTGTTGTTTATGCTTGTTTTCTATGATTTTTAGAAATGATACTTTCTTATTTCATCCACTAAACAATTATCTGGAATTACTCCTGTTTTACTTATGAAGATAAAAAACCCTAAGTTAATTCTTTCCCCAAAGCTTCCACAGCTAGTAAGGAGCAATAAGAGGTTGGGAATTTCCACATAGGTGGGGGACAGTTGAACTGGAGAATGAAAAGGAATTAAAAGTAGTTTAAAAGGGATTTAAAAATATTCAAGTCAGGAAAAAAAAAGTGTGAGCAAAGCTCCAAGATTTAAAATCTTTAAAGAATTATATATTTTTTAAAATTCCTAAAAGACTATTATTTCAAAAAATTGATGAAGAGGAGGACCATCAGATGTGCGTCCATGGAACATCACTTTGACAGAATTTGGGGGGCAACTGGGTGTGGGAGGTTCCAGTGTTCCTAGGGCAGAATTAGGACAAAAAGGAAGTTATCTCCTATTCTTGCTTAAGACTCACCATTTACCCCAGTTTGCCATAGTCAGGCCCAGTTTTTACTTGTCATCAGGTATTATTAACATGAGCACCCCTTTCACTCTCCAAAGTGCCCCTGCTTGGATGATAAATTATAAAGTCACCCTACTAATTAACAAACTAACAGAACATATGGTAATGTTCACTGTCCTGGAATCTCAAACAAATCTCACCAAGCCACCTGTCTTTGTCCCTGATTTAGGGACAGATGCAGTTTGGTTCAGAGGTATCATTGCCTCATAGGAATTATTAGAAACTCAATCAGAATAACGACTACAAAATAACAAAATGTCATCAAAGAGCATGAAAACTTTAAAAAGAATGTTCCAGTGAGAGGGATCGGGAGCTTGGGCTTATCAGACACAACTTAGAATAGATTTACAAGGAGATCCTGCTGAATAGCATTGAGAACTATGTCTAGACACTCATGTTGCAACAGAACAAAGGGTGGGGGGAAAAATGTAATTGTAATGTATACATGTAAGGATAACCTGACCCCCTTGCTGTACAGTGGGAAAAAAAAAAAAAGAATGTTCCACTCAACATGTCTTGGACAGCGCCCTTCCCCAATCAGAACAGAAGCATGATGTAGAAATGATATGCAAATTTGCCTTTAGGAGAGTAAAGGCAAGCTGCATGTGTCCTAGAACAAACATTTTGTTTCAAACTTTAGAAGTAATTTGGGGGAATTCAGAGATGACTTTATTTTTTATTTTGTTACTTTGACAGATTAACAGGTAGGCAGGTGTTGTTAAAAATTCAAAGGTGTAACGATTATCTGAATGAAAAGATGATGTCTTTCTTTTATTTCCTACACTGGAAAAAAAAAATTCCAGTATATATTATGTCTCATTGCTCATAAGAGAGGAAAAATATCCACCAAGTATTTAGGGAATTTTATCATCTACCCTTAGAATGATACAAAAGATAGAAGGCATCTCCTTCTAAACTGCTAATATCTGATTTGTTGGAATGGGCTGGCAAATATGTTATATGGAAAATTATGGCTTTAATAAGTCTTTACTGTTTTTCCTTCAAGTAAGTTCCAATGCTAAAGTGATCTGACTTTATGTCAAAGTTTCTTTTCTTTTTTTTTTTTTTTTTTAGGGCCACAGCCACAGCATTTCAAAGTTCCCATGCTAGGAGAAGAATCAGAGCTATAGCTGCTAGCCTATGCCACAGCCACAGCAATGCCAGATCTAAGCCGAGTCTGAAACCTACACCACAGCTCACGGCAAAGCGGGATTCTTAACCCACTGAGTGAGGCCAGGGATCAAACCCTCATCCTCATGGATACTAATCAGGTTCATTACCGCTGAGCCACTACAGGAACTCCATGCTACAGTTTCTTATTTGGAGAAACATAGAGAGGCTTCAAAACATCTGTGAAGTGTCCTGAAAATTCTGTTATCTGCGTTGTAAACATGCTTTTTGATATATGAGAGTTACTCTTTCAAATGAACATGAGCCATGAAAACTGCTTATACAATAGGAGAATTAGACAGGATTCTGAATATTGTTCAACATGAACAGAGACAGGATGTGTGTGTGTTTTCTCTTTGACAAAGATGAAAAAGGAATTAAGACTATCTCAATAAAGGTATCAAGGTCCAAGAGGGGAGGAGGATGGATTTTCAGACTGCATAGCACATCCTATCCTATTTGCCTCACCAAACCGCAGGATCCCCATTTCATGGAGAAGAAAAAGTAGTACATTTCTAGTTATTCTTTTCCTCCCTCTGCTAGGATACATAAATGAGTCAGTTAATGAAAATGGAAAATTTAGCCTTCCTGATTTCTAGCCCAGTTCATGAAATCAGCAAGCTTACTTAAGAAACTGAATGTTTGTGACAATGATTAAAGAATCGGTGTCAAATAAGTTCTAAAAAGGAGTTTTATATCTCTGAATAAAAATACATTTCCTTCCTTGGAGGTGGAGGGAGTTTATTTGCTTGAAAATACGTAATGACATCTTACTAGCTGGCTGGAGCACAAGACGTCACTATAACCTTATTTTAAACTAATTAAATTATCAGTCTTCTTTTGTTTCTCTAAACAGAACACAGTCGTTGTGCTTATTTCTGGTCAGTTCTTAATAGGAAGAATGTGAAGTCATTTGTCTATCTCAGAGTCCCCTCAGCTATATCTATACGACTTTCCTATAAATGCCTGAAGATTTTTAATTCAAACCTACATTTAGAAAGATATATAGCAGGCTGTTTGACAGCAATTGGGACACACACCATGACAAGCTCTATAAAGAATGTTGAGAGCCTTGCCATGAAAAGAGCAAGTGGCATCTTGCTGTTTCTAACCCTCAGAAATTGAGATGTAGTACTGTTTGACATTCGAGTGTCGAAACTCAACCCAGACTTTAAAAGTTGCTCTCATTTAATTTTTGGTTTTGCTTAAGAGTAGAAAGTATTTGGAATGAATTTAACTGAGTCATGCTGCAATCCAAAATTTTATTACTATCGGAATTTTCCAACTAGATTGCTTAAGAGTTCTCATAGAAAATAATATCCAGGTGGTCTTTTTTCATTCTTGGTCTTGAAGAAGAAATGTAAATTTCTTAATCTCAAGAATCCTATCTTATTTTGCAAACACCAGGAAGTCAGCAATAAATGATGTTCCCTGTATCTCTTGAAGAGCACTGTGTTAGGAGCTTCTGTGGTGAGGAGGATTTAAAAGGAGTAACAGTGCTACACAGCAGGATCTCATTGCTTATCCATTCCAAAGGCAACAGTTTGCATCTATTAACCCCAAATTCCCAATCCATCCCACTCCCCTATATCTAGTCACTTATGATGGAACATGATAATGTGAGCAAAAAGAATGTATACATATATGTGTGACTGGGTCACCTTGTTGTACAGGAGAAAACTGACAGAACCCTGTAAACCAGCTATAATGGAGAAAATGAAAATCATTATAAAATTAAAATAAAATAAAATACTAAAAAAAAAAAAAGGAGTAACAGTCCTAAAAACTCAAGCATTTGTTACATAATGTTGGAAATTTTTGGTGTCTCTCATGTTTATATGTACACATAATATATATACAATTTTAGACTATTTATATAAATTTAAACTATTGTTATATAAAATCTTTCATTTCACAAAGTTAGAAGTTCTCTGAACATATATATTCAACTAAGGACTTATATCCAAAATATATAATTAATTCTTACTAATTAGTAACAAAAGACAGGTAACCCATGAGAAAAAACTTGAATTTATACTTCATAAAAGATATACAATAAACATATTAAAAAGTACTCAGTATCATTTGGTCAGGAAGAAATTCAAATTAAAGTATTAAATGTGAAATACGACTTCATATTCACATTGCAGCTACTTTCAAAAAAATGTTTAAAATGAAAAATATGAAGTATTGTAATATTTATGATCCAGTAATTCTTAAATATAAACTAAAAAAAATACACATATATACATATAAAATCAAATATGCCCGAGTATCTGTTTACAGGAATGCTATGCAAAAACTAGAAAACTTCAGAACTACCATATGATCCAGCAACCTCACTCCTTGGCATATATCTGGAGAAAAGCCGTAATTCACACACCCCAATGTTCACTGCGGCACTATTTACAATAGGCAAGACGTGGAGGCAACCTAAATGTCTATCAACAGAGGAATGGATAAAGAAGATGTGGTACATATATACAATGGAAAAGTACTCAGACATGAAAAAACAATGAAATAATACCATTATCACCAACAGGGATGGACCTAGAGATTATCATACTAATTGAAGTAAGTCAGACAAAGACAAACATCATATGGGATCACTTATATGCGGAATCTAAAAAATGACACCAAAGAACCCACCTGGGAAAAAGAAACAGACCCACAGAGATAGAGACCAAAGTTGTGGCTGCCAAGGGGGATGGGTTGGGCGAGGGCTGGAGTGAGAATGTGGAGTTAGCAGAGGTGAGCTATCGTACGTGGAGGGGATAATCCACAAGATCCTACTGTGCAGCACAGAGAACTACACTCAGTGTCCTATGAGAGACCATAATGGAAAAGAATATTTTTCAAAAAGATATATATATATATATATATATATATATACACTCTTTCTTGACTGAGTTTAGATAAGTCATCCTAATACTAACTTAGATATTTGGATAGATATATATTTCTATTTCCAAAGCCCTTGGCCCAAAGAATTTCACAACCAAGAGAGGAAGCACAGCCAGATACTAGCTCCCACATTTTGAATAGTTTTAGGCAAGCTTTCATGGTTCTACTAAGGCTAATATTAATAATAATTCTAACAAAATTTGCATTATGCATTTCTTATTATACTCAATTACATCTACTGGCTATGGCATGCTGGCACCTAACTACTAGAAATGCATGAACATTAAACAGTGGGACTCTTGGCATCAGAGAAAACATGTTTCAAGTTCCAACTCTGCCACTGGCTCACATTAGTATATTGTGCAAAATTACTCAACCGCTCTGAGCTTCAGTATCCCAACTTCTAAAATGAGAATAATTACCTATTCACACAGTATGTGAGAATTAAATGAGATAAATTATAGAAAGGAGCCCAGGACCTGGCTTTTACTTAAGAGCTCAAAAATGGTGCAGTTTGGCCATTACAGTTATTATGCATAGTCCATTAAAATTAATACGTATTACTCTAATCCATCTTGAACCTGAGTTTCAACCTGTTTTTAAATATGGAAATAGTAATCACACATACACACAGAGAGAGACAGAAACACACACACACACATACACATTTACCTGTTGATTTATTCAACTAGTTTTAATGAGCATTTACTACATTTGAGCACTTGTTCTAGATTCTATAGATAATACTATGAATCAAGAAACACAGTCCTGGATCCATGTAGAAGTTTTAAATCTGGGTATGTATGCAAAAAATTGTGATTTGGGTCATATACAGTAAATTTCATGTAAACAAAGCAATTGCTGAGAAAACACTAGATTATATCATCAGTCCATTTCAACAACCAGACAACTGATAAGGACTCACACTCCTATATATATTTAGAATTTTAATCTGACACTGAAATAGTATTTATACCTAAAGATTTAGCTGTTGGAGTTCCCGTCGTGGCGCAGTGGTTAACGAATCCGACTAGGAACCATGAGGTTGCAGGTTCAATCCCTGGACCTTGCTCATTGGGGTAAGGATCCAGCGTTGCCGTGAGCTGTGGTGTAGGTCACAGACACAGCTCGGATCCCGTGTTGCTGTGGCTCTGGCGTAGGCAGGCGGCTGCAGCTCCAATTAAACCCCTAGCCTGGGAGCCTCCATACACCTCAGGAGCGGCTGTAGAAATGGCAAAAAAGACAAAAAAGAAAAAAAAAAGATTTAGCTGTTAATATTAATCTTACTGTTATATATAATGTATATCATATATTTTTAACTCAATGAATTTTATTACATTTATAGTCATACGATGATCATCACAACCCAATTTTATAGCATTTCCATCCCAAACCCCCTGCCCACCTCCCCAACCCCAACCTGTCTCCTTTGGAAATCATAAGTTTTTCAAAGTCTGTAAGTCAGTATCTGTTATGCAAAGAAGTTCATTGTGTCCTTTTTTTAGATTCCACATGTAAGAGCTGGTGTTTCGCCGTCTAACTTCACTTAGCATGATAATTTCTAGGTTCATTCCATGTTGCTGCAGATGCAATTACTTCTTTCCTTTTAGTGACTGAATAATATTCCATTGTGTATATGTACCACATCTTCCTTATCTACTCCTCTGTTGATGGGCATTTAGGGTGTTCCCATGTCTTGGCTATTGTATATAGAGCTGCAATGAACACTGGAGTACATACATCTTTTCAAGTCATGGTTTTCTCTGGATAGATGCCCAGGAGTGGGATTGCTGGATCAAATGGTAATTCTATTTTTAACTTTCTGAGGAATCTCCATACTGTTTTCCACAGTGGCTGCACCAATTTATCATATATGTTATATGTATATATTTCATGATTATATATAACAGTAAGATTAAGTTAATATTAATCTCTAATTAAATACAATATACTATGAATTGTATTGTTATAATATATATCACACATAAGTATATAACACAAACGTTATACAGCGAATAACACATAATATGTTCTAATATATAATATCTATGATATATAATACATAGTATATAAAAATAAATTAGATTGCTAGTAAATTTAGTTCCAGTAAGCCCACAAAGAAATGATCCCTGACATTTGCTCTACCTCATTGATAATCTCTGCTCATATTATTACCCTATACATCATAGCACGACACCTAGAACACGATCAGAATTCGGTAAACATTGTGAAGCAAGTCTAACTTATTTGTGCTGAAAAGCAACATGATGGTAACTTAGCTTAATTTCCAAAATGCATCAGCATCCTGCTTTGAAAGAAAGTGAATTAAGTCTTAATAAATTTTGAGGTAACTTCCAAAATTGACATTCTGGCATTAAAATGTTTTCCTACTGAGATATAGGCTTAAATATGTGTGTTTTAGCTGGAGTCTGATATTTTCAGATAATTATTTTCGTTCTAATTCAGTTTTGCCTGGATAATTCCCACCATGTTGAAGATAGGTGAGGATGAGAAGAGTCTTTTCCTAAGATTTTGCTAAGATGTGAAATGCTGAACAACCATGACACTAAATCAGAAAATTAACCAAAAAACAATTTAACATGCACCTGTCCTTTTTTATGTCATCTTTTATGGAAAAAATACAGTATACAAGTACCAAATAGTTTTGAAAAGAAATAGGTGGCAGTCAACCCTTTCCAAATGCATACAATGCTATGTAAATCCTGATAGTATGTTGTAAGTTTTAAAATAACGGGTCCACTATTGTGTACCTACACTAATATCACAAGCAGAAAATATTAATCACATCACAAAATTGTAATGAAAAAAATATATATGATCACTTTCAGTCAGCACAAATATTTTAAATAATGCATAGCAAGGATGTTCTATGAAATCCATTATTCATGGCTTTTCTCATACATATATTTGAAAATGGAATGGTACTGGTTGCCCTGGGAATTCGTGTCACAGTGTGTTATGTAGTTCATAACTTTCTACTCTGCCACACTTTTTTGCCTATAAAGAATTCTCTAATTGGATTGTAAGTCACTTATACATTACCTTCTGCCTACCTGGGAAATGACATGTTCCCTTTAACCATTTTTTCTTCCCCATTTCCACTGTTTGAATATTGACTGCCATTGGCTCTCTCTGTCTCCTTCTCTCTCAGACATGCATTGGCAACTTTCCACTTCTAGACAGATTGCTTCTCTTATGTTAAAATAGGGTCTAAAATCTAACTGTGTAACTCGAGATTATTCCATCAAGAAATGCTTAAAAGCAAATACATACCATATTTAATGGGGCAAATGAGCATCTAGCATGTTTGAAATCTCCAATTGTTATAATAATAATTAAACAATGTGACCAATGCCAAAACCTCAATTTGATGCCTTGAGTTATTTCACTTTTACACACACCCCTCACTCAATTCATTGTGCTTTGCTTTCTTCCTTTTTTTTTTTTGTCTTTTTAGGTGTGAAGTTCCCAGACTAGGGGTTGAATAGGAGCTGCAACTGGTGGCATATGGCATAGCCACAGCCACACCAGATCCAAGTCGTGTCTGTGACCTACACCACAGCTCAAGGAAACGCCAGATACTTAACCCACTGAGCGAGGATGGGGATTGAACCTGCATCCTCATGGATACTAGTCAGGTTCATTACCACTGCGCCACGGTGGGAACTCCCATGCTTTGTTTTATTACACTTCACGGATCCTGCATCTTTTACATATTAAAGGTTTGTGGCCATCCTTCATAAGCAAGTCTATTGGTGCCATTTTTCCAATAGCATTATTTTTAATTAAGGAACCTACACTGGTTTTTTGTTTGGTTTTTTTTTTTTTTTTTTTTTGGACATAAGGCTATTGCACATGAAAGACTACAGTAGAGTGTAAACATAACTTTCATATACACTGGGAAATCAAAAAACTCATGTGATTCACTTTATTATGACATTTCCTGTATTTTGGTGATCTGTACATCTAATAACATGAGACAAATATGGAGAATCCTAAAGTAAACATCAACCTCAACTATAGTTATTCTCATTCATTTAGGATTAAGTTCATTACCTACGGTCATCATTTTCAAATAAGTGCCTTGAGAGTATACTTAAAACAGTAAATTGGAAATTTAACAGATAAGTACAAAACCAAAAAAATTCATATAAAATGGTTTTGAGTACTAAATATGATGTAGCAACTGATTCAATCAGTTTATTAACATCATAAAATTTTCATGTAAGGAACTCTGGGGAGTGCTGTTGATAAACAAAAGATGATCAGCTATGGGAAAAGAATGTTCTCTCAAGGAAAAATGTATCTTTTGAGGAAGACATACACAGGCTGCAGAAATAAGGTATTACAAAAAAATAAAATTATAGGCCAATATCTGTGATGAATACAGACACAAAAATTCTCAACAAAACTTTAGCCTATAACATTTAAAAAAGATAAAACACCATGACCAAGTGGGATTCATCCCAGGTTTACAAGGATGGCTCAACTTACGCAAATCAATCAATGTCTTACATGAACAATAGAAAAGTCAAAAACCACATGATCGTCTCAGTAGATGCAGAAAAAGCATTTGACAACTTCCATTCATGATAAAACTTCTTATCAAAGTGGGTACAGAGGGAACATACCTTAACATAATAAAAGCCATTTATGGCAAGCCCACAGCAAATATAATATTTAAAGGAGAAAAGCTGAAAGCTTTTCCACTAAAATCTGGAACAAGACAATGATGCCCACTCTCACCACTTTTATTAAACATAGTATTGGAAGTCCTAGCCCCAGCAATCAGACAAACAAAAGAAATAAAAGGTATCTAAATTGGAAGAGAAGAGGTAAAACTGTCACTCTATGCAGATGACATGATACTATATATTGAAAACCCTAAGGACTCCACACAAAAACTACTCAAACTGATCAACAAATTCAGTAAAGTAGCAAGATACAAGATTAATATTCAGAAATCGGTTGCATTTCTGTATATTAACAATGAAATAATAGAAAAAGAATATAAAAATACAGTACCTTTTAAAATTGCACCCTAAAAAATTAAATACCTAGGAATAAACCTGACTAAGGAGGTGAAAGACTTAACATGCTGAGAACAATAAAACATTAATCAAGGAAATTAAAGAGGATTCAAAAAATGGAAAGATATTCCATGTTCCTGCACTGGAAGAATTAATATTGTTAAAATGGCCGTACTAGCAATCTATAGATTCAATCAACTATAGGTAACTCCTTATCAGGTTATCCATGACATTTTTCACAGAACTAGAACAAACAATCCAAAAATTTATATGGAACCGTAAAAGACCCAGAATTGCAAAAGCAAACCTGAGCTGGGGGGAAACCAAGCAGGAGTCATAACTCTCCCAAACTTCAGATAATATTACAAAGCTACATAATCAAGACAGTGTGGTACTGGCACCAAAACAGAATAGAGACCAATGGAACAGAATAGAGAACCCAGAAATAAACCCAGACACCTATGGCCAATTAATCTTTGACAAAGGATGCAAGAATGTAACGTGGGGAAAAGACAGTCTCTTCAGCAACTGGCGTTGGAAAAACTGGACAGCTGCATGTAAATCAATGAAATTAGAACTCACCCTCACACCATGCATAAAAATAAACTCAAAAAGACTTAAACATAAGACAAGACATCATAACACTCCTAGAAGAGAACATAGGCAAAACATTCTCTGACATCAACTGTATAAATGTTTTCTTAGGTCAGTCTCCCAAGGCAACAGAAATAAAAACAAAAATAAACCAATGGGAGTTTCCATTGTGGCTCAGCAGAAACGAGTCGGACTAGAAGTGAATCTGACTTTTTGTTCCTAAAAAGACAAAAAAAAGGGGGGGGGACGTAATCAAACTTACAAGCTTTGCACAGTAAATGATTTTTGCACAGTGAAGAAAAAAAGGAATATGTAATAACAAAAAAAAGACAACCTACAGAATGGGCAAAAATAGTTTCAAATGATGCGACAAGGGCTTTAACTCAGAAATACACAGACAACTTATACAATTCAACAGCAAAAAAAAAAAAAAAAAAAAAAAAAAACGAACTAAAAAAGGGCAGAAGACCTGAATAGAATATATTCTTGTTCTTTTATATATAAAGAATATATATATATTCTTATTCTTAGAATATAAGCATGTAGGATAGAACATATTTTTATTCTTACATATATGCAGATATAACTAGGTCACTTTCCTGTATAGCAGAAATTGACAGAACATTGTAAATCAGCTGTAATGGAAAAAATAAAAATCTTAAAAAACAAAGAAAGAAAAGTCCAGGAGCAGATACTCTAAATCCTTTATGTCTTCAGTGTCACTGTCCCCTATGTAGAAAATACGCTATCTCTACAGAAGGCAATACATGTGACACATACACATTATACATATATACATTAGATATATAATATATTATAGGAGACCTGTAAAGAACTGTCTACCTATAGACCATCTAACCTAGTATTTTGCTATTTGAACCCTGAAACACAGAAATCTGGAGGGATGAGTAAAAGCTCCTGCAGCTACTTAGTGGCAAAACTGGCAGCAAATCCAGTGCTCTTGGTACTATTCCAGAACTATTTCCATAGAACACATATGCATTTACATTTCCGTGGGCCGCCTGTGTCATTATATTGGTTGATTCTTTTTTTTTTTTCTTTTGGTATTGGTAACATTCTTTTTAACATTGCACCATTTTTCATTTGTGTGTTTTTTTTCTTTCATTAGAGTATAGTTGATTTACAGTGTTGTGTCAATTTCTGCTGCACAGTATAGTGACCCAGTCATATCTAAGTTTATTCTTATTTTTCTGTGTTTGGTATTCCCTGGAATCTGACTTCTAAAATACAGACATTCACATTCTTCTCAAAAAATAACTCGCTCACTGGAATTATGATTCTCTTAGAGGGTGTGTTTCCACTGGGTTGAATCTGATGACACCAGGTCTCAATAATTTAATGGCAACATGCTTTCTCAGCATCAGTATTTTAAAGTTTTGTTATGATTTGACATTTCCAAGGGATCCTTTTGATTTGGATTGGCAAATTGTACTGCATCCATTTTGGACTTAAATGAGAAAAAAATGTGAACATGTAAACATACACGAAGGAGGTTATGCTTTTGCAAAAGCAGCACTAGAAATTATTTCCAAGGGTTTTGAAACAGAAGAAAAGGTTTCATGACCAAAGTATCACATGGAACCATGTCCGATAAAAACAGCATAATAGAAAAGTAATGCTCAAAAACACCTTTCTACTAAAGCAAAAGTCAAAACTCAGTTTTTTGTTTTATTTTAGAGCTGTACCTGCAGCATATGGAAGTTCCCGGGCTAGGGGCTGAATCGGAGCTGCAGCTGCCGGCCTATACCACAGCCACAGCAATGTGGGATCCAACCCACATCTTTGACCTACACCACAGTTTACAACATTGCCCAATCCTGAATCCACCCATCTGGGCCAGGGATCGAACCCACACCCTCATGGACATTGGCTGGGTTCCTTACCATTGAGCCACAATGGAAACTCCAAAACTCAGTTCTGATACACGGTCTTACAACTAACTTTAGTTTTTCTTGATAGACATGTTCATATTTTCCCTCATACATCCAGTTATATACGAGGGTTTGGGAGAGGGATGGCACAGCCCACAAACTCTTCACTGAAGAACAGTTACCCTTTATTTAGAAAAGTCTTCATCTTTGATCTAGTCTGTGGTTTGCTCAAGTATTTTGACAGCTAGTGATCATTCAACAAGCCAGAAGAACAGGTAAATAAAATCTTAAAGATTCCAGGATGGTAGATGCAAAGTAGTCAGTATTAACATGTTCTATCAATGGATTAATAAATTCAAATAGGACATGAGAAGGTTGGCTTTTGTAAGGCAGTAAAATAATTTGTGTTAATAAAGATAAACATGTCTTTAACAAAAATGAAATGAAAGAGAAACACTAGCTTTTGCTTACTGTGACTTCTATTTCAGCCATAAAAGTCAGGACTAAAAATTTCCGCAAGTGACTGTGAAAAGGAGGTAGGAGGGACTCTATTCCAACTGAGAGATGAGAAAACCATAAAGGTGTGGTTTCTAGATAATTATGCTCAGAATTATTATGTAAGAAGCCACAAAAACTAAAGATTACCCCCTTGCTTTACTGCTTAACTGTCAACACCTTTATCAACTCTTTCAGAAATGTGGCAACATAAATGATTATTTTTTATTATATTGCTCCTTCTGCTCAAAATAATGTTCTGTAGAAATCGTGGAATCTACATTCAAGAGCAAGTACTGAAAAATAAAACAGACAATCTTCCCCCCCCCCGCCAAAAAAGACACTGTTTTTGAGCCGCAATAGAGCATCCAACTACCAGCCAAATTATATAACAACCAATGTGTAAATGTATATATACATATATATTTCATATGTTTTTTTAATGGCCATCCTTCATTAGCCCAAACAAGGCAGATCCTAAGAGTTATTTTGTGTGACAAAACATTTTTCCAGGTATGCTATACAGAATAAAAATTTCATGCTTCCGAGAGCAGATAATTTTAGAAATGGATGAGTTAAACAACATTAACTGCAGAAATTCTCAGAATATTCCTATTCTAAAGAAAAAGCATAACTCTCAAAGAGAGGGCAAATCTGAATCAATTCCTTCAAATGAAATCAATTTCTTTCTCTCTTTCTTTCCTTCTTGCCTTTGTTGTATTCATCAGGATTCTCCAGAGAAAAAGAATAGGATATATACAGATATAGATACACGGGGATTTATTAATAGGACTCGACTTACGTGGTTACGGAGGTGGAGAAGTCCATGACGCTGTCTGCAAGCCACAGAACCAGGAACACCAGTGATGCAATTCAGTCTGAGTCCAAAGGTCTGAGGATGGGGGGCTGATCTGAGTCCAAAAGCCCAAGAACCAAAGGGTTGATGTCTGATGGCAGGAAAAAAAAATGGATGTCTTAACTAACCAAGCAGAGAGAAAGGGAATTTGCCCTTCCTCTGCCTTTTTGTTTTATTCAGACCCTCAACAAATTGGATGATGCCCACCCACACTGGTGAGGGCCACCTGCCTTACTCATTTCACGAATTCCAATGCTAACCTCTTCCAGTAACATCCTCACAGACACACTCAGCAATGACTTACCCACTCTCTGGGCATCCCTTAGTCCAGTCAAATCAATGCATAAAATATAAACATCACACTTGTAGATCAAGATTAATTTTTGGAAACATCGTTTCCACCAAAAAAGTCAACTATTTGCCAAAAGATAATGGCTATATGATTTGGATGTATCAGAAACAGCTTGATTGGGTTTTTTGGCCATGCTCGTGGCATGCAGAAGTTCCTGGACCAGGGACTGAATTCATGCTACAGCAGTGACAGATCTTTAACTAATAGGCCACTAGGGAACTTCTACGACATGATTTTTTTTTTTTTTTTGTCTTTTGCCATTTCTAGGGCCACTCCTGAGGCATACAGAGGTTCCCAGACCAGGGGTCTAATCGGAGCTGTAGCCACTGGCCTACGGCAGGGCCACAGCAACGTGGGATCCAAGCCACATCTGCAACCTACACCACAGCTCATGGCAATGCCAGATCCTTAACCCACTGAGCAAGGCCAGGGATTGAACCCGCAACCTCATGGTTCATAGTCAGATTCGTTAACCACTGAGCCACGACGGGAACTCCCTATGACTTGATTTTTAAAAGTATTGTTGAAGTGAATAATGTGCCTAGATAGAATGGTATCTGATGGACAGAACACCCTTGACTACCATTCTTTGTGTACTTCATCATGGAGATGCCCTTGGGACTCATAGTAACATCTAGTCTAGAATTTTCTTGGTCAATTTTCTGTCATGCCAGGAATCAGGAACAAAGAATAACTATCTGAATGTTTTGGATATTATTGACAATTTGAGCTACATACTTGACACAAAATTCAAAAATTACCTATCTTTGGAAGTTTCCCTGTGGCACAGTGGGTTAAGGATCCAGCGTTGCCTCAGCTATAGCACCGGTTGTAACTGTGATGCAGGTTTAGTCCGTGGCCCAGAAACTTGCACATGCCACAGGTGCAGCCAAAAAAAAAATCCCCAAATTAATCCTTTTCTACTTTTCTTAATGCTTTAAACAAAAGCTTTATGCAGAGGTAATAAATGTGAGCTGTCATAAGTAATTCTTCTGTTCTTAAACTAATATTTTACCTCTTATCAATGATGATAAAACAAAATAGTTGTATTAACTGAGAAGCTGGAAACGATTTCTGACTATAGAGGTAGACTCTATGCTTTATTACTAAATATCTCTGTTTTTCAGGAAAAAAAAAAGAGTCGATGATAATACTTTAGAATCAGTCTTAGACTTCAGTTTTAACTTTTACCAGTACTCTCAAACTTAACTAAATTATTAGTGATTTCAAATATTTTGACTCAGAAGGTTTTTCAGGTTAAGCCAAATAAGTTTCATCTCTTTTTGAGAAGATTGCTAAGTTTGGCCAATAAAGAGTTACATACTTGGAGTTCTCCTTAAGGCTCAGCAGTAACAAACCTGACTAGTATCCATGAGGATGTGGGTTCAATCCCTGGCCCCACTCAGTGGATTAAGGATCTGGCATTGCTGTGAGCTGTGGTGGAAGTTGCAGACACAGTTCGGATCTGGTCTTGCTGTGGCTGTGGTGTAGGCCTGCAGCTATAGCTCTGATTAGCCCCCTAGCTTGGGAAACTCCATATGCTACGAGTGCGGCCCTAAAAAGAAAAAAAGGTTACATATTTGTAGCAGATCTTCTTTCTGAGATCTCTTCTTTGTAGAAATTTAAGGGTTCTCTGCGAGTAATGGTCTCCAATTCCTTCTCTACCCCTTTACCTCTTCCCTTTCAAATCTTTGATGTAAGGAAAATAAAAGGAAATGACAGGCTTTCAAGCTATTGTCTTACGACTGTCACACAAGTTCCACGTTTAAAATTTTTTAAATGATCTTACATATCTCAGTGCCAAGGAATTTCAAACTTGAGCCTCTGCCTTTCAGAAGGCAAGACCAGTCTTTCTTTTTCTTTTTTTCTCCCTTTATCAATTTTCCTCCATGTCGTTTTTAACCACACAGTTAGCCCGTTACGGTGTGTTCTTTCAAAATCTTTACTCTAGCTCCTTCCAGTGGTAAATCACAAATGTGCTGCAGATAGCAGAAGAATCATTTTGATGTGGCAGGAATACAATGGTGAGTAAAGACTATCCCTGGACTTTACCCAGCTCCTCTTGCTCTTGATTTAAAATTGAAGGTAACATTCTAACAGAGCCTGAATCTAGAGCTCATGTTTGTTCAGAAAGCATAAAGGTACTTGGCTCACTTGGGAATGTCACTCCTCACACTGTCCAACGTAGGAATTTCTGAGATGGTGGATGAAAATTTCCAAACCTGGGCAACAATCCAGCACCACAGTTCCATAAAGCACATAATATACACATTTCCACAAACTGAAAGTTCCTATGGACTCCAGGGAAAATAGTGCTCTGTAATAACAGCAGCAGGTGTTTTTACTAATGATCTTTTAATGGCATTTTTGATGGTTTTAATTAAACCCCAAATATTTCTGTTGGAAAATAAAGGACAAATGGTTTCTAAGGCAAAATAAACAGTGTGTTAAGGATGCATTTTAAAAAGGATAAAAAAGGTAAACTGCATGCCTTCTCATTAAAGAAAGCAAGTAATGCCTTTACTGTCCAACCGGAAGTTTAATCATTGAGAAGAAGTTAAATCATCATGACAAGACTTGTAAGCAGTACCATTGGGGGAGAAGTTTAATAGCATATCCTATCTATAAACCAATAAAAAAACACAATGTGTATATTTATGACACAAATATTTTTGTTAAATATATGAACAATGTTAAGGTCTGTTATCAATTATGTAAAGGACCAAGATCTCAAGCAAACCTGATTCATTCTCTAAGAGGTGATGCTGAATTCGCAGTACCTTTGGATGAACAAGGAGCTTCACACTGGCATCTTTTGCTTGGCAAGCCAGACGAACCTAGTTCAGGACTACAGACTTGTTGGCATAGAGTCACGGACACAAGCAGGTAATTTATGATGTTTTGATATTTAGCCTGTGGTGCCACAGAGTCTCACTGAGGCTTATTTGGAGCGACATGCAGTAAGATATCCAAAATCTCTCCAATCCAACACATTGACAGAAACAAACATCCCAGAACAAAAGAAAGGTTCCAGATTTAATTTTCCCGTCTCCCCAGAAAATGTGCTCTCCACCCTCTCTTGTGTATGGTTTCACCCCCTACTGGAGAACTGGTGAGATGAGCCCTGTCCATGCATCCTTTGTCAAAGCCTTTTGCACAAAACTGAGCATGGATCTAGCCATTGTTTTGTGCCACTGACAGATTATGCAGGATTCTGCCAAGCCCAGCAACAGTCTACTACTTTTGGTTTCAGGAAAAAACATCAATAGGTTTTGTGTTGATGCCAACATTGTGATAAGGTACTTGGAAGTCACTTCCCCACAGGCTGTGACCGACAACAGTCCATGTACCCCTGAAGACCCCATTCTGATGTGTTTCCTAACCTTCTTCTCCCAGTTTCTCAACAAGTCTTTAACAATAAAGGCAAAAAGGATAAGCTGAGGATGGCGAGAGGGTTTAGAGGACTCTTGTCATCTTTGACTTTATCTTCTACAACTTAAAGTTTGTGTTACTTAAAGCCAGCTACTGAATTAAACAAACCCTAGTTAACAAACCCATGGCTAACAGAAAATAAGGTGGTGACTCATGTAAAATTTCAAAAATAGTATTTTTGTTCACGGTTAGAATTTTCCAGTAATGATCCTGGGACCAAGCCCCACCGCCACCCCCCACGTCTAACCCTTCACTCATCTCCACACCTGACTTTCAAGGTTGCTTGATCATCTACATCAAGTTAGATAAAGGCAGACAGAGACTAATGGAGGCACACACACCTACTTTCTCACAGTCTTGGCCCTACGTGCATCACTGCTACTCAGATTCTACTGGCAAGAGTTAGTCAGGTGGCCTCACACAAACATCAATGAACTGGGAAATGAGTGGCTGGGCAGCTAATTCCGGCAGCAACTCTAAACTGCGAGAGAAGGGAGTTCCCGTTGTGGCTCAGCAGAAATGAACCCGACTAGTATCTGTGAGGAAGTGGGTTAGATCCCTGGCCTCACTCAGTGGGTTAAGGATCCAGCGTTGCCCTGAGCTGTGGTGTAGGCCACAGACACTGCTCGGATCCAATGTTGCCATGGCTAGGAGCTATAGCTATAGCTCTGATTGTACCCCTAGCCTGGAAACTTCCATGTGCCACAGGTTAGGCCCTAAAAAGACAAAAATAAATACATAAATAAATTAAGAGTAAAGTAACATGAATGGGTAGTTGTAATATTACACATAATTCACATTTTAATTAGTTAGTAGCAGTTTCTCAATAAGTTAAACAGAATTACCATATGACCTAGCAATTCTACTACTAGGTATATACCCAGAAGATTTGAAAAGAAGAGTACAAACAAAAATTTATATACAAATATTTTTTACAATAGGCAAAATGTAGAAACAACCCAAATATCCATTAGACAATGAGTGAATAAACAAAGGGCAGTACACCCATAAAATGGAATATTATTCAACCATTAAAAAGGAATTAAACACAGACACACGCTACAATGTAGATTAATCTTGAAAACACTATGCTAAGTGAAAGAAGCCAGACAGAAAAGGACAGATGTCACATTATTCCATTTATAAGAAATATCAACAGGCAAATCAGAGAGATGGAGAGTAGATTTGTGATGGCCAGGTAGGTGTTTGGAGAAGGGAGGACTGAGAGTGACTATGTAACAGGTACCAGATTTCCATCTGGGCTGATGAAAAAGTTCTGGAACTAGGTGATGGTTTCACAACATTGTAAATGTATTTAATGCCACTGCATTGTACACTTTAAGACTGTTAAAGTGATAACTTGTGTACTAGGTTTATTTTAGCACAATTTAAAAAGATACTGTGATTTTTAGGGGGCATGTACTGAATCAAACTCAGCCTATACAATTTTATTATACTTAATGACAAATATAGCCTAAAACCTTAAGCAAAGAGAGTAGTTAGCCCTATTTCTCTTTTTTCATTTAGTTGGGACTGCATATTTTCTTCCTCCAATCTAACAAATATTTTTGGAACAGCTATTTGGTTCCAGTTGCTGGTCTGTGTGTTCATCCTTACCACAGACGTTAAGCTCTGGAAGAGTTCCAAGGTGTATTTCCAGAGGGCACAGACCCCAGAGCAGGACAAATACCAACAGAATTTCATCATGGTAATGACACCATTTTATAATCCACCACGAAAGTTGGCATCCTTAACCTGTTTTGTCATTAAAGGTAACTTAACCACTGGAAGACCACTGGTGTGTTAATGCTATTGTGATACTATTTTATAGCAGGCGTAGAACTGTCAAATCATACCACACAGAGTTCAGAGAGAAGCCTTGCCAATCTGAGTCTTATTGAACATCTGAACAATTCTACTCTGTTTGAGGTTTCTGCTGTTCTGGACTTAAGAAAATAGTCATCCCCATAATTCTTCAGGCAGATAGAGGCACATGGCATCCTAAATGATACTTAAGAGAATAATCCAAATTCAATTTATATTTGGATTTGCATTTTAATTTTTTTTGTTGTCATTGCACATTTGTTGCCCTAATCATATTTTAGCTAAATATAATAGTAAATGTGGTTTATCCACTCAAATGGCAGATGACAAGAGGCAGTCTTCAGTGATCTGAATGTAATATTAAGCCAGTTGGATTTAAATTTAACTAAAAAAAAAGGTATATGACCTTAGAACTAGAAAGGCCCCTGGGAATAATTTAATGTGACCTCTTTGTGTACATAGAAGAGAAAATAGAAATCAGATATTTGTATTTTCTTTTTTTTTTCCCAAGGGATTTTATTTTTATTTCAATAAGTTTTTTTTAAAAGTTATTTCCCCATACAGTTTTTTTTTCCTACTGTACAGCATGGTGACCCAGTTACACATACATGTACACATTCTATTTTCGTACCTTATCATGCTCCATCATAAGTAATAAGACAGTTCCCAGTGCTACACAGCAGATTCTCATTGCTAATCCATTCCAAAGGCAATAGTTTGTACCTATTAATCCCAAGCTCCCCAACCACCCGTCCCTCCCCATCCCCTTGACAACCACAAGTTTATTCTCCAAATCCATGATTTTCTTTTCTGAGCGAAAGTTCATTTGTGCCTTATATTAGATTCCAGGTATAAGTGATATCATACGGTGATTGTCTTTCTCTTTCTGACTTACTTCATTCAGTATGAGAGTGTCTAGTTTCATCCATGTTGTTGCAAATAGCATTATTTCATTTTTTAATGGCTGAGTAGTATTCCATTGTGTATATATACACCACATCTTCCTAATCCAATCATCTGTCAATGGACATTTGGGTTGTTTCCATGTCTTGGCTATTGTGAATAGAGCTGCAATGAACATGCGGGTGCATGTGTCTTTTTTAAGGAAACTTTTGTCTGGATATATGCACAAGAGCAGGATTGCTGGGTCATATGGCAGTTCTATGCATAGATTGCTAAAGTATCGCCATACTGCTTTCCATAGTGGTTGTGCCAGCTTACATTCCCACCAACAGTGCAGGAGGGTTCCCTTTTCTCCACGCCCCCTCCAGCATTTGTTATTGTGGAACTTATTAATGATGGCCATTCTTACTGGTGTGAGGTGGTATCTCGTGGTAGTTTTGATTTGCATTTCTCTAATAATCAGATGTACAGATGGCCGAGCACATGAAAAAATGCTCAAAACCCAGATGTTTGTATTTTCATTCATCATTTGTAGAGTGACAATACTGCTGACTTGGACCAGTTGTCTCAGTATAATTCATACATCCTGCTGCTCTCAAAGATCTCCTGGTTTAGAAACTAAATTAGATGTTTACCTAGTTTAAATCTCTTTTGGTATTGGGGATCTCTAAGATAATACTATATAAACTCAGACCATGTATTCATAAAAATTGCATAGCTGTACATACATAATTTGAGTCTAAGGTATAGCAACTTTACTTGAGAATCTTTGATATAAATGTCAGAACCAATAAAACCATATCAATCAATCCCTGTGTACCTCTCCCATAGCTAGGTAAGCAGTATTGCTTATTAAATCTCCACATTCCAGTGAGGTGGGTCTCTCTGCACCCATCAGACAGGAAACCAGCTAAGAGCTGCCACGATATGGAGTAGTAGCATCCAGACTCAGATGCTGCTTCTAATCCACTGAGCTTTTTACCAGAAGAGGTGCAGATCGTGGGGTCCCATAGACTCTAGGTTATATCCTGGCTGACAAGGACTAGCTATGTGACCTCAGGCAAGCTGATTAACTCACTTTGCCTTACTTTTCCAATTTATCAGATGGAGGTGAAATGAGAGGTGCCTACCTCTTCCTTTGTGAGCATTAAATATGATATACCAGCAGTTCTTGAAGACTACCTGGAATATAGCAATTCCTCAATAAATGTTAGACAGTATTATTAAACAACATGGCTTCTATGCAGTTAGATGAATATGACTAAGTGAACACTTATGTAGATTATTACACATTCGAAAAACTAAGAGTTCAGAAGTAATGGAGAAAGTATCAAAGTAGGGAACTATCCTCCCAGGACAAAAATATCCTCAAAATGCTTTACCATGTGAAGATCATGATATGCATCAGAGAGAGTAGAAAGGAGACTAAAGCAGGTGAAGTAATGGCTGTATGTCTAGTTAAGTTCAGAAAACTCTTCAGAGGAGTTTTGGAGAAACATATGAAACAAAATACCTTATAACATACACACTATCATCATGGCATTTTTCCTATAAAAAAACCATCAGTAATGTCAGTAGATTGTCAATATTCAAAATCTGAAAGGCAATTTCATCCTTTCTTCCTAAAATAGGCCCCATCATGTGGGGGCACACTGTAGTTATATCTTATTATTCTACAGGTTTATTAATTTCAAGGTACCGTCCTGGAGGTGGGTGTCAGTGGCTTGAAGTATTATTCACTGGCAGGAGCTTACTTATTTGTCTACAAATAATGAACTACCACGTTTTTCCGGCTAGAGCTGAGTCTCTACTTAATAAAAGACCAGCTTCCTTATCACAGTCACAGAAAGGATGCAGAATGGAAAGAAGTGAGATAATGCTCTGGTCAAATTATGTCCTTATATATTCATACAAATTCTTCATTTTCTTCAAATGCCAGAATGTGACTTTGAAATTTTTTTCTCAGTTGGGACTCTTATTTGAAATAACACAAGCTGAAATATAAATTGCTTGGGCTAAAAAGGGGCTTTATTGATGGACACAATGACTTTGAGGGAACTAGGAAGTGCTATATCTCTTTATATGTCATTTCTACCTCTCTCCTGCAATTGCTTCATCCTTCTATGAAAATTTTTCTCCTCAAATTTATTAGTATAGCACCGAAAACACCTCCCTAATTCCTATTTCATACTATATTATACTTTCCTCACAATGAATTCCTACAAAAGAAAAATTCTACTAAGAATTCCTACAAAAGAAAAATTCTACTATGATTAGCATCCTCAATAAATAAGGAGACCGAGAGAAGGGAGAGGGATAGTTCCCAGAACAAATTTTAAAATATATATATATATATATATCCATTTCTACTAAAGATTTCTCTGAAATACTTTATTTCATATACAATTGACCACAATAATGATTGATTCCATATGTAAGAATTAATTGAAATCTTTTGCACCTGATAGGAAATGTACTTTCTTTAGTTGCACTTCATGTTTCATTCATAGGAAATCATAGTTTTAATGAAGAACATTACTGTACAAATTATAAACTATTGCCTAAAATGAGGAATCCAAGTGATTAAATACAAATTAAAGCAGCAGGTCAAGTGAGCTGCACACTCGAACCACTTTGTTAAAAAAGAGGTGATGAGCGAAGACATTTGTGAGATCTTTAGAATTCCGCAAACTTATCATTCTTCCTAACAATTGTTTCCCAAATTCTGCAAGGATATGGTGACCCATCAAGCAAGATTAAAAATAAAATTTGAAATAATAAGGTGTCTCTTTGGGTATGGTGTTCCAATACAGGTTAGTGTTCCCGAGGACCCACGTTAAACAGACTACTCCGTAACACCAGTTCATCAAAGAGTTTTCATTTCCTCGTGAGCAGGCAGAGAAATAACCAAACAACTCCCTAAAAGGAGTTCCTGCCAGAACAGAGCGAGGCACCAAGCCTTAGGGAAGGATGTGAGGGAATGATCCCGTCTGTCTTTGGATGTTGAGCATGTTCACAGAAAAGGTCAGGATGCACAAGCACGTTGCTCGGAATAGAAAGTTTCTAGGAGAACGAGACAGTAAGATTCAGTCTTGTAGGAGGAATACCAAGAAGGTCTGAAAGGACTTGACCCGCTTGAGAAATGTTTATTCAGTTGGGTCTGGCAAAGTCCAGTGTATAAATAGGATAGTTGCATGAGATAAATAAAAGAGGAAATTTTTCTTTTACCTACTCATTTTTCATTATTCATTTAACAACGATTCGTGTGGTGCCTCCTCTTCTAGGCACTGAGTTAGTCCTTATTAAGGTAATGATGAAGAAAGCTCAGCTCAGAATGTGGTAGCTAAACAACAGATGCAGAGAAATAGCCATTGTCCAGTGTGTTTGGGCTGGGAGTAGGGAAAGCTAGCAAATACTACAAGGTGCAGATAAAAGGGCAACAAATCCAACCTGCAACAACACCAATCTCATGTCAGGCTATGTTTCAAAGGAACACGTGATCTGGGATTTAAAGGAAGATTCAGGGCTCAAGGATCCAATGGAGCCAGGAAGGTGAGGGTGGAGAACCGGGTCCGGACTCGATGCCATGGGATTCCAAACATCCACAAACGTTAACATGCAAATTCCTGCAAGCTGGAAAATTATTAACTCTTTTTTGGAAGTAGTAAAATAAAACATGTAAAGGTAGAACAGCTAAAGCTCAGAGTAGCACCAGTGCAGCAGGAATATACAATTATGAAGTCTACTTTCCAATAATAGACTTCCTAGGGCCAAACAATGGGATTGAACACCAGTAATGCTAAGGATATCAGGCCCTTTCATATTTCTATGCTGTGTGTCAAGCCCTCAACGAGTTCATCTAGGGGATCTTTCCTCATGCCCGCTTCTGCTTTGACAGGAGCCTCTAAAAGATTATTTCCTCTGCACGTTTTATGTCCACCAGCATTGGAATATCAACAATAAAATGAAATACAGATTATGGAAAACAATTTCATAATCTCACTGTGAAGACATTATGAAACATGATAGAGGTTAAAAGACTTTTCACAGTCTAAGGATGTATATTGATGGTACAAAAAAATGTTTCCAGTTTTGTGAGGCTTTTCAGGACAAGATAGAGAAGATTCAAGTTCAACTACTACCCCAATGTTTTGTCTCATCAATCCTTAAGCAGGTACACAAATAAAAATAATAGCATGTACTGTCTCTTTCCTAAATTATGAAAAAGTAGTTAATTTCCATTTGTCTTGATAGAGGACTTACAAGAAGGAGGAAGAAAGTCTCAAAATACTATTAGGGAAAACTCAAAGAACTGAAATTTGCTGAGTTACCAACAGAAGTCTATTACAATTTCACCTATATGGTATTACAAAAACACCTGCTATGTGCTGCATTCAGAATGTTGAGGACTATATACTCAGTTGGTTGACTTTTATGAAGCAACCAGTAACTCGATAACTTTGGGACCCAAGAGGACCAGTGGAAAGAGATACAACAGCACATTACTCCAAGTGACCTTAGTGAGAACAATCTTAGAACATGAGCTGGGAATATTAAAGGTATATAATATTAAAGGTCTTTCTGTCTGTCTGTTTTTCTTTCTTTCTCCTTCCTTCCTTCCTCCTTCCTTTCTCTCTCTCTCTTTCTTTCTTCTCTTTCTCTCTTTCTTTCTAATGGCAATACCCATGGCATGTGGAAGTTCCCCAGCCAGGCACTAAATCCAAGCTGCAGCTCCACCAATGCCGGATCTTTAACCTACTGCGCTGGGCCAGGGATCAAACCCTCACTTCTGCAGCAACCCAAGCTGCTGAAGTGGGATTCTCTCTCTCTCTCTTGCTCTCTCTTTTTTAGGGCTGCACCCCCAGCACATGGAAATTCCCAGGATAGGGGTGCAATCAGAGCTGCAGCTGCTGGCCTATGCCATACAGTGGCATTCTTAACCCACTGTGGGAACTCCTCTTAGTTTTTTTAAATTGTATTGTGGTATAGCTGATTTACATTGTATTAGTTTCAGGTTTACAGAAAAGTGAAATAGTCAATATTTTTAAAGCCCATAGAATGGTTCCAGGAACATAATAAGCTGCTCAACAAATATTATTTATAATATCCTTCTATTACTATTATTATCAATGTTTATATTACATAGCAGACAGAGAATTAAAGGCAGGTTTCAGAGACCTTAGCAATAGAACAGTCTGCATAACTATTTCCCCAAATTATAGAGTTAGGAACTGTTTATAATAATAGACTATTACTATTGTGGGGTTTCCAATAGGCCCTCCAACAGACACAGTGAGCTATAAGTCCATGTGTTAGATAAGGGGTGGACAAATTTCTATGTTGTAAAGGGTCAGAGAATAAGTATGGTCAAACAATAATGTCACCAACTCTTTAAGCAACTATTCTTGCTGAAAGACCAATAGTCTCTTTTATAGTTTACATTTTAAAATGTAAACTGGTGGGCCAAGTGGCCTTTATTTGACCCATAGCCAGCAACTTGCCAACCCCTGTGCTAGAAAATCATTAATGTATTTTATTCTCTATCTTAAGGAAGACCTACCACTTATACCCACTCACACGTACACCTATATGTACATGTTCCAAAGGTAGCTGGTAAATAATTCTAAGCTTAAATTCACAAGAAAAAAATATGATTTGCAGCATTTCAATTTCATGAACACCCACAAAAACTATTGAAAACATGACAATACTGGGGCCTTAAAAATATTCAGTTTGAGAACTGCCAGTTTAAATAAAATAGATGAGTTTGTCTTATTTGATTCTTTGATTCTCACAATGAGAGTTTTCTTTTAAGAAAACCATAAATTTATCATGAATCAAATAGTTACATACCTGAAGGATAATACGCTGATTCCTTCAGGAAGAATTGCCTGAACTGGACGCCTCTTCACAGCCTCTAAAGTCTTAAGGCGTTCTAAAACAACTTTTGAGTAGAGGAAATATTTCAAGCAGAGAGACTGGGATCAAGGCTTCAGAGCAAAGCCTTTAGAACTTGATGTACATATTCTGCATGGCTTATTTCCTATGCTTAAAACTGCCCGACTAGGCTTCCTTTCCCTTATTCTATTTACATTTATTGTTTATTCAACAAATATTTAATTCAGCACTCTACATCTAGAGCCTTCCAGAGTGCATGGCATGTGGTAAAATGTAAATAAACAATATTTGGCCCCTTCTTTTATGGAACTTACATTTTAGTGGGGGTGGGGGGATGGGGAGTCTGACAGGCAAGTAACAAGAGAGCAAATATCTCAAAAAATTTGGGTAAACTTTGCTCTAAAGGAAACAAACAAAGCGCAGTGCTAGATGACAACAGGGCATAGGCCTCCTTCGGAAAAAGCACTTGGTAAAGGCATCTTCAGGGAGTTGGCATTCAAATTAGACTCTAAGAGTTGAGAGGGAGGCAGGCAAGAAAACCATGCAGGGAAACTGTTTCCAAATAAAGGAGTTCCCATCGTGGCGCAGTGGTTAACGAATCCGACTAGGAACCATGAGGTTGCGGGTTCGATCCCTGGACTTGCTCAATGGGTTAAGGATCTGGCGTTGTCATGAGCTGTGGTGTAGGTCGCAGACACGGCTCGGATCCCAAGTTGCTGTGGCTGTGGTGTAGGCCGGCGGCTACAGCTCCAATTAAATCCCTAGCCTGGGAAACTCCATATGCCACAGGTGCGGCCCTAGGAAAAGACAAAGAAACAAAACAAAACAAATAAAAAATTTTAAAAAATAGCAAAAGCAGTTCAGTGACAGGACTTTCTATGCTCAAGAAATTGTCAGAAAGTCATGTGAGCCCAGCAAGCAAGGGAGAGAATGCAAAAGATGGAATAAATACACAGAACCTATAGAACACGGAAAGCAATTCAAATACGGTTCTTGGAAATTTGAATATCATTCTAAGAATAGTAGGAAACCACTGAAGAGCATTTAAATACCTTCAACAGGTATAGTTGCGAAACATAATGGATTGATCAAAAAACGAAGAGGTCATTTAAAAATAGCGGTTTGCTATTTTTTTTAATGTTAGCCTTTCTAATAAGTCTAACGGATGGTACAGGACTTAGAATAAATCTTGGTTTGACTCTGGACTTGGTATGTGTATGAACACTCATGATTGACAATTTTGAAATCTCTGCTCGCACACCTCAGGAGGCTGTGCCATAATTTGAGTAATCACCATGGTGATTTAACCACCCTTACCAAAGTGAAAAAGACCTTGTCGTCCCCCGTGATCTCTCGTGCGCGCCACACTGACAGTGTTGGGCAGGGGAAAACAATCCCCAACTTAGAATCCTCGTGCAGCTCTTGGGCCCGCGGGGAATCTATGATGTTGGCTGTTTTCACGCCTCCAGACATTAACACTAACTCTTTGCAGCAGCCTTGTCACTGTAATTATAATGACCAGCATGAGCGGTCAATGCTACAAAAGAAGCTAGTTTCTCTCATTCTTTCAGGTGCTCCCAGTATACAATCACTCATTCCTTCCTTCAACACCTATTTTGGGGGGCTGTTGTCGGTGCCTAAAGTTGAGACCAATCCAAACAAAATCTCTATTTTCATGGAGTTTACCTACTGGTTTGGTAGGAATTATATTTCCACATAAATATCTCACACTAGATTAAATAACCACTTCCTGAAAATTATTAGTCACCTCTTATTTTCTTAAAAGTAAAATTATTTCCAAGGATCTGGGCCTTTGGCTCAAATTAGATCTGCCTGTATCTGCAAAAGTGAAAAAGAGAACCACGTACTGGGTTTCTATGATCCAAAGTCTGAGGATTCTGGCTCTAACCCATCTGGAAAGATGATAAAATCATCTAGCCAGTTTCAATGCAGTCTTTTTGCAAATGAGATTCTGAGAAGAGTTTGATTAAATTTATGCACCAACTTGGTAACTACTGAATCAAGGAGTTGGCCCTCCAATGTTATTCTTGCCACTTTTTAAAGGAAGCTCTTAAGAGTTCACGTCATGGCTCAGCGGTTAGCGAACCCGACAAGCAACCTTGAGGACATGGGTTCGATCGCTGGCCTCACTCTGTGGCTAAAGGATCCGGCGTTGCTGTGAGCTGTGGAGTAGGTTGCAGATGCAGCTCGGACCCCACGTTGCTGTGGCTGTGGTGTAGGCCAATGGCTACAGCTCCAATTGGACCCCTAGCCTGGGAACTTCCATACACCGCGGGTGCAGTCCTAAAAAAGACAAAAAAAAAAAGAGAGAAATAAATAAATAAATAAGGACGCTCTTAGAATTTCCTCATTTATAGACAAAGGGGTGGGGGGGAGGTACTCAGAGAAGCACAGTGACTTGTCTAAAGGCAGACATATTTAAAGAACACAACTAGAAATAGGACCCTACTTCTCTCACTCCCAGTCCAATCCTCTTCCTACTAAACAAAAAGATCATATTTATACAGGTGCTTATCTTCAACATGAAGTTTATTAATTTGAATGGAAGGAATTCCACAGGATTCATTCCTGAGAATGTCACCTTTTCTTGAGGTACAGTAATAATTTTGAAACGTGGTCATAAAAACTGATGCAAACAGGAATAAAATGCTAACTAAGGTCAACAGAAGACTGAAGGGGTGGCTGGCTAAACCGAAAAAACTCATCTTACTAGCTGCTAATCAATATTAATGATTAATAGGACTTAAATAATGTCTTTCAAGAAACAACTGCTGTCCTCTACTAAGAATCATAATGCTAACCACAGCAGTAAAACAGAGCGCTAAAATCCACACGTGTATTGTATCATTTAATGGCATTTTAAAAGAAAACTGCTATTTCTCATGCATCAAGAGTACAAATATTTTTTCCCAGTAATCATGGTCAGATACACTTTGATTCCCGCGCATTCATAGGCAGAAAACCAAGCATATGCACAGAGACAAACTCAAAATAAATTGAAATGTGTAACTCATGTTCACAGTCTGTGCTTTTAATCCCAATCAGACTAAGAGTTGGCTTCCTTGGCATTAAAGCAGAGACTTTATAAAGTTTATAAAGTTGAGTACATGAGAAGAGGCAGTCAGCAAGAAGCAGGAGGCGGAAGATCATCAGACCCACTTGGTATCTCAGGTTTTCCTTGAAAATGTGCACAGGTTGAGTCAGTGCCGATGCTCAGCGTCGGGTGGGGTGGCAAAGGCCAGTGTGACTAACGCACTGCTTCTGCATAATCAAAACTCTAGACTCCTGAAGGCCCTAAAATCTGGCCACATTAGTGATAAATCTGTGCAATGGATTTATTACGGCAGGGTTTCTCAAAGAATTTTACACACAACATACTGTGAAGTTCCAGGAGAGGGATATGCTATGCAGTTTCCAAAACTTATTTGAAATAGACTCCTTTTGTTTTATGGCACATCTTAAGAAGTAGGGTGTTTTATGGATCCTTAAAAGAATGTGAACATGATGAATTCAACAAGCCTTCAATCACTAAATGCTCAAATGCTCCAGGAAATGTGCCAGGTGACAGACAATTTGTTAATCAATTAATAGACTAATCAATGAGATGGGTGGAGCAGAAGTTCTGTAACGCTTTTTGGCATCAACGGGCCAGAGACGAATTGCCTTCATCTCTCACCCGTGTGTAAGGCGATTGCTTCTTTTTACAGGAAAGTTGGTATCATCGAAGGGAAATCTAACTTCTGAGGCCAGCAGAGGCTTCCTGCGTTCTAATTCAAAGACTGAGAGCTATCTGAAGAAGGAAGACTTTAATTTTCCTGATTACAAGTTTCAAAGAACTTGATTCGATTTGGTAACACTGCCATTGGTCTGCGTACAAAGAGAAGCATTCTAACCGCTCTGCCCCCCTCCAACCTTGATGCAGGGGCTGTATGCTGTTAGCGTGGGCTCCCACTGTTGCTGGCCTAAGTGTTATCTGCAGGACTGCAGCACCAGCATCACCTGGTAGCTTGTTAGAAACTCAGAATTTTAGGCCACCATAAAACCAACTAAACCAAAAATCTGCATTTTCACAAGATCTCCATGCGATCTGATGTATGTTGAAGCTTGAGAAACATGGCTTCACATGACATTTCTTTAGGGAACAATATTTCACCCTTATCAGCTGCATGACCTTCGGCAAGGAAGAGGGGTCAGGATTTGGGTCTAGGTTGCCTGACTTCCATGCTTCTCAGTATGAAATACTCTCATCTGCTGGTTAAGTATCTAAACTCTTGAGTCTTTTCTCTCCCATTTGTGAAATGGGGATAATTATACCTAACTCATGGAATTCATGGTGAAATTCTTGAGATAATATAGAAAGCACCTCATCCAATGCTTGCTTAGTAAATCGTGGCTATTGCTACGGATTTAAAAAAAAAAAGTGGTGATAGAGAAAGGGGATGAGGAGGAGGAGGAGGAGGAGGGAAAGGGGAGGAAGAGGAAGGAGAAGAGAAAGAGGAAGATGAGGAAGAAGAGAGGGAAGAGGAGGAGGAGAGGGAGGGGAAAAGGGGGGAAGAAGAGAAGATGAGGAGGAAGAGAAAAAAGAGGAGGACAGGAAGGGGAGGAAGTAAAACAGTGAGGTGTCTTAGAGGCCGCTGGGAAACACAGCGGTCTTGAAGTGACCCTGGGACAAGTGTTAAAAGTAAAGGTAAGGAGCAAGAAGAAAAAAGCAATGAAAAGATAGCGTGTCACTGCCTTTACCCCTGTAACAAGACTCTTCCTACAAAATGTCCTGTCTTTCAGTTGTGTGACTTGGAAGAAAAGCTCAACACAACCCAAGCTGGGTAAGTGGCTCCTAGGAAGGCAGAGAATAAAGCAAGCACAGCCCACTAAGACAAAGGAAAGTAGCTGATCTGGACTTTAGCAGGGGTTTCAAAAGATGCTGCATAAGGAGAATTAGCAGTCCCTACTACAACCTACAGGCAGAGGTGTCCCGGGCATTGTCGAGAGGGTGCACCTGGTGGCAAGATGGATTAATACTTCTCCTTCCAAGTGTCAGAAACCCAGTGTGAAACAGTCTAAGCAAAAGGGGGCTTTTATTAAAAGGATGGTGACCAGTGGCATGGTTTTAATGTGATTCAAAGTCTCCCCTAAGGTAATCAACCACCCCAGTTTGCCTGGGACACCCCCAGTTTTGGCACTGAGCACCTCACATCCCAGAAAATCTCTCAGTTGCAAGAAAACTGGATAGTTGGTCACTCTAGCTCAGGCTTTTTATACTGCCCAATTCTGATTCAGTATATGAAAAGCATTGCTCTTAATTATTTTAAACTTTATTATAAAACTAATGCAAACCCTTCTATCTATGATGTTATATATTTATCTATTTTTCTCTCTCTAAGATTATTTCCTTCAGGAAAATAAATACCAGCTCAAATCCAGAGACCAAATCAATGAGCTAATTGCGAGAGAGTTCTTACCACTTAGGTACATTTATGCCCTATTTTTATTATTTTCCTGTTAGGTGTAACCCTCATAACTTTCAGGACAAACACCAAGACCAACCTGAAAACCTTCTAGCATGTGCAGAACAAAAATATCAGGCTAGAACAAATAAGCAATTCTGGTCTGGGAATGCAGTCTGGGAATTGCCCTTTCAAAGGGCAGCGGTCTAACAGCTTGTTAGTTAGCCTTTCTAAAGGCCAACAACCAGGAAAGTAGACCACTGGGTGTGGGTCACTCCACAGAAAACAAGCCATGTTCCTATGGCTATTTGCAATGCAATAAGAAGCTGTGGTCCAGGAGTAAAGCTGGTTACACTCGGCCAGGGGCACCAGAATAGAATTTCAAAATATTGTTGTAACTGCAGAAATGCTTGACCTAGGAGTCCCTTTTCAGGATGATATTCCGAGGAAATAAGCTAAATAAGCAAGAAAAAGATTTATACACAAAAATGGCCATTTCAGGGTTATTTTGAAAAGTCTATGAATATACACACAGACATTTTTAGCCACAAGTGTGCCCATATAACAGCCATGACAGAATTAAAAGTAATAATAGTTGAACATAGTGGTATGCGCCATACCTTAAATATTATCTAATTTAATCCTTACAATAACTCATTTAGGGAGGTACTTTTTCCACCTTCATTTTAATCATTAAAAGACAGAGAGAGGCTTAAAGAAATGAAAACAAATTACCCAAAGTCACACAGATCTTAAGTTGCAAAAGGAGGACACATATCAAAGTTCTTTTGGATTCCGGAGCCAAAATTTATCTGCTCTGACATATGTAAAAAAATTCAAAATGGGAATTTGAAGTAAAATGAATATTTTTCATCCTTTTCAATAAGAACAGTGTCTGTTCTAGCCCCAACTCTACCTATATTTTATCAGGATGTATTTGAGTCCCGGAGACAAAGATTTCTTTTTATTAAACATTGTATTTGTGCAACAACAATAACTAAAAGCTGTATATCCTAGTAGTAAATATTTTAGCTGAATTAATATAAAATAGCTGTCTCCAATGATACATTTCTAAGCCTAATTTTTATAGTTTCTAATTCCTCTGCCTTGCCTAGAATGTGCCTCTAGATTTTATTTTACTCTCCATTTATCCTCTGTTTAGAGGATATATTATCTTTAAATAAGAAGGCAAATGTTATTTGAGCAAAGGCTAGGGACACATTCTGTGCCCTTAATACAAATAATTTTAAGCAATTTGACAGATAGAGTGCCATTACATCATTTCAGATACTAATGGGCATAATAATTCTTCCGCTTCCTCCCGAAAGAGAGCTCTAAAGTGAGACAACTGAATGAAAAGAAAATGTCAAGTTATTTATGGATTCCATTGCTATTTGATGACATGTGGAAGGAAGGCGGTCCCTTTGGGGAACTACGTGTCTAGCTTTTGCTGAACATCTTCTTCCACGTCTTCGGGAAACCTACCCCGATTTTGCTTGGAAACCATCCTTTTTCATCTAAGTGCGATAGGACTCATGAGGCTGACTCATCCTCGAACTAAGGGGTAGCCTTAGAAAAAAAGCCAGCATGACCTGAGCCTCACATTCTCCGGCCACAGATAATTCAGGACAGACATTCGATACATGGCAGGCCACTCCCAGCCAGTGAGAGCCAAAACATTTAGGAAAAAGAAGATATATCTTCTTGGAGCTTGCTAAAATGTATAGTTAAGTAAGTCTGGAGCTGCTGCAATGCCTTAAGTCAGGGAACTTACTGTCCATACAGTTCCCTCCATGGCATGAGAACAAGAGAAATCTTGGTCACAGTAAAAGAAATATCATACTAATTTAATGATCCAATTCAATAACCGTAAGAATTAAAATTAGGTTATACTCGGGGAGAAACTACCCTTTGACCAATATAAATTATCAACTTATCAATAAATATTCAAACCAAATAGAGATTTGCTTCTTTATCATTGCCCTGTCATGTTAAAAACCCTAGTGAATTAACAAAGCAAGCATCAAAATCCATTTTTATCTTTCTGCCTAGCATCTACACTAGATTGTATTTATAGATCTGAAAGCTCATTTTGCATAGAAGTAGCCAAGTGTTTGCATCAAACTGCAAACGTAACTCAAAAGTGTTAAAAAAAAAAAAAAAAGGCAAAACTGGAGAGCTACAAGGGCGCTAGAGGTCATCTAGCCCTTTGGGAAACTTGTCCAAGTCCCACAGTTAACTGATGTAAAGAAAATCTGGTCTTTACAATCTCAAGCCAGTGTTCCTCCTATAGCATTACAAAATATTTTATCCTCTCACTGAAGCAATCATCTTAAATTAAATATAAAGATAGCACCTACACAAGAAAACATACATTGTGAATGTGTTTTCATTTTTGTAACACACAGAGTTCTATCATGGACTTGGATGATTTCTCCATGAATTAGAATATGTTCTCTGGGCTTGCAATACACTTCATTCTTCTCTCCTTGGAGAACTATGAGCCTTGTTTTAGACTTCAACGCATATTTTGCTCCTTCCCCTAACTCCTGCGAATAGACCATGTTCATCTGTTATAAACTGCTTTGTGCAAGAGCTATGGGCATGGGCATGGATGGACACGTCTTCCTACTAGAAGACGAAGTCTGTATTTTAGGGATTTCTCCCTCCAGTTGGTAATACAAACCAATGTGTGGTTTGTATTATGTACAGTATGCTCTGTACATTTTTAGTTATTAATAATAACATTACATAACTCCTATGTGCTAGGAATGATTCAAAATAATAAAAATACACACTGTAATGGCATTTAATCTTCATTAGAAAAACTGCTGTCCACATGTACATATCCCCATTTTATAAGCATGAAAACCAACACACAGATTACAGAGCTAGTAAGAGGCAGAGGTGACATTTAAGCCCAAAAGATCCAGTCCCACTGACCATGATTTTGCTGCTATAATACAACATCTCAATGAGTTCTTTTTAGTGTGCCATGTGATATCCAGTTTGAGATCATGAACTTTAATGTGCATAGCAAGATAATGAATTCATTGCAAAAAGAAGTTGACCTGTGTAGGAAATCTCTTGTATATTCTCTGAGAAGTTTGAAAATTTAGTTAGCATGTGCTTATACATACTAGTTGGCCAATCATGATTGGTGAGACGATGGATTCATGAATAAACAAATGAAACCATCAAAAGCTATATAAATTGGGAAAAAAGATAAAATGTCATTTTATTTATTTATTTATTTTTTGTCTTTTGTCTTTTTTGTTGTTGTTGTTGTTGCTATTTCTTGGGCCGCTCCCGCGGCATATGGAGGTTCCCAGGCTAGGGGTTGCATCGGAGCTGTAGCCACCGGCCTACGCCAGAGCCACAGCAACGCGGGATCCGAGCCGCGTCTGCAACCTACACCACAGCTCATGGCAACGCCGGATCGTTAACCCACTGAGCAAGGGCAGGGACTGAACCCGCAACCTCATGGTTCCTAGTCAGATTCGTTAACCACTGCGCCACGACGGGAACTCCTAAAATGTCATTTTAAATGGCCTGAAAAATAACTGTCACATTATCAAAATTTCAAAAGTCCTTATTTTTATAGTTGCCATGCATTATTTCTATAGGAAAATGAGATTGCAAAGGGTTAGAAGGTTACAAAAATACAAGTCCTAAGGCTAACTCTTTGCATCCTGAGGTTAGAAAATTTCCTTATTTCTTTGCACGTTAAATATTTAATCTTCTTAAAAAATATCGCATTGGTCTTGCCTGCTGTCATGGTACACTAAAAAGGTATGTCAAAGCAATATTAAGGGCTCATGTCCTTTCTTTAGATATCATTCAATGAGCTTTTCTAGATACAATTTTCTGATTAAAATGAAGCTGATTAAAAATAAATTAAAAGTAAATATGCACAGATTGTTTTCTGCGATGGTCTTGATTTAGAGGTAGAAATGGGAATGCCTTATTCTGTTCCAACCTAATGCTATCCATGCTGGTGGAACCTTGATAATTACATGCAGCCATTGGGATTTCTTGGTTCACTGAACTGCCAACAGGAGGACCACTAGCGGTTATTTGAATCAGATAACATCAGATGTGAACTTTCACAGTTATGACCAAATAGCTGGCATCCTCATGTCTGCAACATCCGAGGTAGAGATGTTACTCAATGCTTTGAAGGGCTGATATCAAGTTGCTATCTATATGTGGAGTCAATGGAAGGATTTTACTTCGACATCATGGGAAAAAAAGTTAAAGCTTCGCAAAGATTAACGTCTTGTCCTTGGATACACATGTGTAGATGGACATACTGTCAAACACCTTAAAATTTAAAAATCTGTATGCCCTTCTCCGACACTGATAACTCGAAATCTCTGTCAATATTACAAAGACTGCAACACGGGGAACGACACAGTCCATATCAAAAATAATTGCTCTTTGGATGGTCACTGAGAGTTAGAAACTTGCCTGCTATTGCTCGTTGCATTTAATCTCTAAAGTATGACTGTGAGTCTCAGACATTTGGAAGTCAGTTTGACACAATAAAATTTGTTTCTGGAAGTGTACAAGTATATCGAATTATGACAAACCAGCTAGAATCCACACACCTCAAATCATTTTCCCCCAGAGGCTGTTTTATTTTCCAAAATAATGTCTTTCCATTCATTCACTGACATAAATGTAGCACATATTTTGGGTGGTTCTTGTTGTTGTTGATGTGTCATCCCAACTGATGTATCTTGTCATTAGAATTTTTAAAAACAATGGAAGGTATTGGCAGAACATCACAGATACTTAAGACTCATAAGAAAAGCTTTATGAGTGATAAAGTTCAACCTCTCTATGCTTTTGTTTGCTTCTGCAAAACCACTGTAATCACACTTTAAAAACAAGAGTAAGCATGTTCTTTAGAAGTTAAAGTACTATGCCACGAATTCATAACCCTCCTCCTTCTTCTGTGATGTTAAATAATATTCAGCATGAAGATGGACTGGATGAAGGTCCTCTCAGCAGAGCAATTAGGATGACAAATACCCTCCCTTCCCTGACAACATGATGGCCTCAAGTTCCTGTGTCCTAATTACTGCCAAGAAGAGATCAATATCCACTTTGCCAAGATTAATATTGTGGGTTTTGGCAGATGCTCTTCACAATCCGAGCAGACATTCCCAGTCACCTCATCCAGCCTATGAATTGGCGCAGTCATAGGAGGCGACCCAGTCTACTGTGTGGCTTAGAGAAAAAGGCTGGTATGCTTTATATGTTAGTGACACCAACCAGACATACTCAGTGGCTGTGTGTGTTAATATTTACCAACTGGTTCTCCAGGAGGAAGTGGAGGGATGAGGTGAGGAAGAAAAGATTTTGGAGGTGTTTGCCAATTTACGTGCTGTATATACTTCTATAGAAGTATAGAACAAAAGCTTCAAAAGCCTATTTCAAGCTACCAACATGACATCAATGGATCTGCAGGACAAGCAGCACTTGCGAGCCAGCGTGAGCTGAATATACATAATTCTATAAATAAACGAAAACTGACCAATGTAGTAAGTGCTACCAAGAAAAGACTGGTTAGAATATTAGTTCAAGAGCGTGTATACTAAGACTATTTTTCCTGACCCGGAAGTCTGCGAAGAAGCAGAAGATGCTGTTGTTCTTTCCCAACCTCCTTCCCAAGCCCCAATCACACATCACATCCCAGGAGCACTCACCACTTCTTTATATGCTAATAGCGTTCTACTGCAGACACCTGCTACTTGCCAGCTTAGGGACTGCTCTCTGCCCTCACATGGGGCACTCAAGAAGTGCCAGGGACTTAACTCTCTTGAGAGCAGCCTTTGGACCACGAAAGACAAGAACAGGAGGGTAAACATTCCAGTTTCAGTGTCCTCAGGTGGGACAAATCTAAAAAGTGTTCCACACCATCTCCCAGAAGGTCCTGGCAGGCCTGAGCCACAGGTGCGCATCAGTGTAAACTGCTCATTAATGCTCCCTCGCTGCATGGTGTGCCTTGGAGCCTCTCCTGGTGGTTCTTCCTAGAATCACCTCCCAATGAAACTATCTGCCCTCCAAATCTTTGTCTCTGCATCTGCCCTTTGGACAATGAGCCAAAGACAGCAATCTTTTCTAAAGAAATAGAGATCAATCTGAAGAGAAAGTAGGGGGCCAGTAGTAGAATAGTAGAGGAAGGATCTTCCAGACAAAGGGAACACCATGGAAGGGCATGCGTGCGTGCGCACACACACACACACACAGACCCATACTTCTATAACATTACAAATGCATTCCTAAAACTCACCATGCCATGCAAAATTGCACAACAAAAATTGAGAGACTTACGGGGGAGAATGGAGTTAAAAACAAAAGCTTCAAAAACTTCATGAGTGGCATGCAAAAGTTATAGGAATCTAGTAAAATGGTAGCATAGTTCTATACATGTTAAATAGTTAACACATAAACCGCTTGTGAAAGTGGTCATGAGAAAGACTGCAGCTGCTAACTTATTGCAAGCAGCTGAAAGAGTTTATCAAAAGTTGTAATCTTTTGCAAATTTAAATTCTGGAGCATGTGATTCTGCCTTTAAGACACATGTTCCTGGAGGGGGAATGGGGGGGATAAGCGTGAAATAGGTGAAGGGGAATAAGAGGTATAAACTTCCATCTATAAAAGAAATAAATCATGGAGAGTCTATGTGCAGCATAGGGAATTTAGTCAATAATATTGTTACAATTCTATGTGGTGACAGGTGGTAACTAGACTTACCATGGTGATCATTTCACAATGTAGAAAAATATAAAATTACTAAAACTAATGCAAAATTATGTCACTTATGATCCAAACAAATAAAGAAATAAATAAAAGGTATGTCTTTTGAGGCATGCATTTGTAATGCCTATCTATTTCTTCAAAATTGATCATTCAATCCAATGAAAACCTTCTTCAATTAACTTCAGTATCACTGCAGGAAATCTTTTTGGGGGCTTTCTCATTTGCACTCACAGCTTCACACAACAGCTTAAGACTTTGGAGATTGTGGCAGTGTTTGAAATCACCAAACCAGTCACTACTAGCACTAAAAGAAGCCGATTCTGCAGGATTAGATGACTTCGTTTAAGGTCCTCATATGTAGACAGTGCTTTCCCTTTGATTGTGAGAAAAGTTGGTCTTGATTCTTTTGTTCAGTCTTTGGTCTGCAATCCATATGCTTAACAGTCTGTCCATTTCTTTTATCCCTTTAGGCCATGTGCTTATTGACTTCACAGGCCTTGAAGTCATAGACCTTTCTTTTATTTTCCTGGCATTATCTCTTAGTCCCCAATGTGGAATCCTTTATGCCTGTTGCTCAGAAGTCATCACATGTTCTCTCATTTCTTTCAATACTTAAAGCTTTCCTTTTGTACACATTGCTTAGCGATTTTGACCCAAGACACTAAAACATCTTTGGGATGTTGAATGAGTGCTTTGATTTTAATGTAGCAAAGATCACAAGTACAAAAGAAGAGTGAAACACAACACCATAGGCTGTCCTAGGCAGCAAACCGAGGTGGCTGGGAGATGGTTGAAAGGTGTGTCAGTGTACGTGTGACCATGTGGGTGCACATACACATGGTTTTTGTATTCCTGCATGATTCAGGTTGGCTTAGTGTAGTTTTCTGCATTCACCTAGTGCTTTTCATGGATGGAATAGCACATAAGTAAATGCAAAATTCATGTCATGCTCAAATTGTTCCCTAATATATCAATCATGTTGGAACAAATTCACATTTTCAAAACAGGCATTTTAGCAGAACTGACTGGGTGTGTGTGTGTGTGTCTGTGTGTGTGTCTGTGTGTGTGTACAATATAAAATACAGTGCTAATTACAAATCTGAGTCAACAAAATAAAGAAAACAACACGCCACCTGATTTCTCTGCTAAAATGTTCTTGCCTCCTTCAATTTGTTATCTTGCGGACATGTTTCTTGTTCTAAATAATGACAGAAAAGGGGGTATGCCTATCATCTCCAATACTTTGGAAATATAAAGAGAGATTAGAGACATCTGCTAAAGGATAGCACAGTATCAATATCTCTGGCGAAGTCAAACACTGTTCAATTTGTCCAATCTAAGGGCCAATGTTTGCATAGCATCTTAAAGCAAATTCCTCGGAAGCAGAACATGAGATGGGGATTCAGGTTTCAGTGACTGATTAAGGGAGTCCTTGCAAGGAGATGCATATGAGGAAGAGAAGGAAGGAGAAAGAGAGTGGGGAAGAAGCTAAGTAAAGAAGTGGTTTTAGGATGGTCTAATATCACCCCAATTCCCCTGGGAAGTCTACAGTATGAACTGCACTGCAGAGTCTGTCCCACCTTAAGGCAAGAGAGCTGGGGTTTTGAATCTCGGGGGTGATAATTCCAGGATATCTCTTGGAAAGGCTGCCTAATCACCCAAGAACAGTCCTCCAGAGTTGTGGGGATGAGCAGCAGCACCTACAGCAGCTGGTGCATGGATGCATCAAACAGACCAAAGGGATCCCAGACTATCTGAGCAGTGTACCAACATCAGAGTCTAGAAGAGCAGTACTAATTTTTAGGATTAATGTCAGAATCCCATTAAATGGAATATTATCCAGCCATCAAAAGGAATTAAATGCTGACACATGCTACAATATAGATTAACCTTGAAAACATTATGCTAAGTGAAAGAAGCCAGACATAAAAGGATAGATGTTGCATTATCCCATTCAAACTTCCCAATTACCATGTATGACAGACATTATCATCACCATTTTACAAATAAATTTGAGGCTCTCAGTGTTTAAGTAATTTATTCACTGCCACACATAGATAATGTGAGAGTCTATTACTGAGTCTTTTCAACCTGTAGCTCACTGCCTTTCTCCAGAGTATGTTATATTACATATTTGTTTTGTTTGTTTTGAGGTTTTCTTATTTGCTGGGTTAGTTTGGTACTAACCATAGAAATCATGCTTTAAGTGAAAGCTTACACAGAAACCCACTATGTAAACGTGAAGTAGAGATCACTCTCCCTGGGTCTTCATCCCAGGCTTCCCATGTACTATACCCTGTTGAGAGGTAATTCTCCATGGGTTTCTTGTGTTTTTCCCTCTTCTGAGCAAAGATATTGACAGCTTTCATTCTGGACTATCACTTCAGAGATAAATGTACAGCAAACAGCCTGAGAAATAAAGACGGTGTCTCTCTGGGACAGAGGGTGGATTTGTTTCCCGAGCTGATGGCCTCTGGGAGCAAAGGTTGGGCAGGTTTGCTAGCTCCTCCCTTAAAGACTGAATAGTTTCTGAAGCTCGGTTTCCTAGACTGAGAAACAGACCTATAATACGTGTGGCACGCCACCTCTGCATTGTCAAGGCTTCTGGGAACAAGGGAAACCAGTGCCAACATGAAGCTCATGTTGTCTGCTGTGCTGAGACCAGGTCCTTTGTCTCTGACCCAGGAGTCTTGTGTCTTCTGCCAGCATCCATGAAACTGTGACAAATGAACTTGCTGGCTTACCTGGAGGGTAACATCTCAGACCCTTCCCAGTTCTGGGAATAGCCTAAATTCTGTTCACACGGGTCATACTGAAATAACATTCATAACCAGGACTGCCTATTGAAGAAGTGCATGAATTTGAATGTATAATCTAGTGAGAGATTGGTGCTCACTCTCTCCCAAGATATTTCAAACCAAGCTGGCAGCCAAAACAACCCTGAGGAAGGACCCAGGCCTTTGACAGTCAGACACGCATTCAAGCATGCCAACAGCTCACTGATGGGCCATGGATGTTTCCAAATGAAACAATTTGGAACAAAGCTGGCAGGCAGAATGGCCCTCTCCAAAGCTGTGAAGGGCATTTGGCCATTTAGGCGACTTATTGGAAGCAGTGAGAGTTTGGGCTTAACTGGATTTCCTGGTGTTTCTTCTCTGTGTGAGTTCCCTTTATAAAATCACTGCACAGTGTGATTTTGAGAATTAGAAGAAACGCAGATACTCTAGGGTCTGTTACAAATATCAAGACAGGGAAGTAGAAAGCACAATATTCACAAAAGCTAGGAAAAGTTGCAGTGAAGGCATGCATAGAAAATACACTGCACTATGTTAATATTCACCGTACTCAATATTTAAAGCATTACATCAATAAGATTCAATGTCCAATATTATCTATACCCATAACTCAGCATAAAAGCTGGTGTTGCTTATGAGAACTTTTTAAGAGATAGTAGTACTTTCTATGTGTACTTTCATATATCATATGAAATGGTACAAAGTGTCATATCATACACATACCATCTTATTTGTTCTTCACAATAACCTTGTAAAAGCTGGTATTATTTAGAGTTTTTAATTAGTGAGCAAGTTGAAACTACAGATTTTGTATTCAGTCCATAAAAACAGTTGATGTTTTGCTAAAATGAAATTCCCTCAATCTGGAAAAGAATTTTCTATTTTTTTAAAGTATAAGCGAGATAAAGTACAGCTGACTTACAATATTGTGTTAGTTTCAGGTGTACAGCAAAGTGATTCAGTTTTATAAAGAATATATATATATGTATATATATATTCAGTTTTATAAAGAATATATATATATATTCTTTTCTAGATTCTTTTCTTTTTAGGTTATCACAAGATACTGCATATATTTCCCCGTGCTATACAGTAAATCCTTCTTGTTTACTTATTTTGTACATGGTAGTGTGTGTCTGTTAATCCCAAACTCCTAATTTATCCCTCCTACTTCTTTCCCCTTTGGTAAGCATAAGCTTGTTTTCTATATCTGTGAGTCTGTTTCCGCAAATAACCTCATTTATATTACTTTTTAGATTCCACATAGAGTGATATCATGTAATATCTGTCTTTCTCTGCTTGACTTCACTTAGTATGATATTGTCTTCGCCCATCAATGTTAACACAATTGGCAATATTTCATTATTTTGAATGGCTGAGTAATATTCCACTGTGTATATACACTACATCTTAATCCAGTCCTCTGTTCACGACATTGAGGTTGCTTCCATGTCTTGGCGATTGTAAATAGTGCTGCTATGAACACTGGGGCCTATGTATATTTTTGAATGAGAGTTTTCTCCAGATATATACCCATGAGTGGGGTTGCTGAATCATATAGTAACTCTATCTTTTTAGGAAATCTCCATACTGTTTTCCACAGTGGCTGCACTAATTTACATTCCCACCAACAGCGCGGGAGAATTTGTTTTTTTCCCCACCCTCTCCAGCACTTGTTATTTGTACACTTTTTGATGGTGGCCGTTCTAATCCATGTGAGGTGTTTCTTCATTGTTGTTTTGATTGTCAATTATCGAATAATTAGCAATGCTGAACATGTTTTCATGTGCCTGTTGATTATCTATATGTCTTCTTTGGAGAAATGTCTATTTAGCTCTTCTGCCCATTTTTTTGATTGGGTTATTCGTTCATGAGAATTTTAAGTTAAGCATATGATTGTCTTCCTTTTCATTTTGTGGCGCATATAGTAAGTGAAATGAATATATTTTTATAAATATAAATGTTGAAATAAATATATAATATTGAATATTTACATAAGGATATAAAAATGTATGTTGATATAAGTATGAAATAATAACAGCTGATACGAATAATACAAATAATAAATACATAATAATTCACTATAGTTGATATAATAATAGCTGATATGAATACAAATACATATAATAATTCATATTATATATATGTATATGGTTGAATAATACAAATAATAAACACAAATAATATTTATGGATCATTTACCATACGCCTGGTACCTTGCTAAGCTTTTCACTTACCGTCTCTATTTAATTGAAAGCACAACCAGTGAGAAAGCTACCATTATTTCAAAGAGTTTTCAAATAAAGAAAATGCCTCCGAGAGATGTCAATTACATAATCAGACTAAGGTCACATAGCTAGTAAATGGCATACCTGCTATTCAGATCTGGCCCTCTTCAATTCCGGAATCTAAGACCTTAAGCACTTCTCCCAGCATCTGGTACAATAGCACAGCTCAAAAACTGTAGCTGAGATAATCAGTGATATTAATATTAATAGCACAGAAACATATGTAAAACTTGTGTAGGCTACTTCTCTCTCGACTTCAGACACCCCATCTTTAAGAGATAGAAATGGATTTTATAATCTATAAAGGTCATTTCTGGCTTTAATCTTCTGAGATTCTGTGCCAAGTGTTTCTCCTCTGTATTGATTTGAGCTTACAGGTCCTCATTTCATCAGAACCTCAGTGCTTACTCACTGCCTCGTTCAAATGGTCCTCATCAAATTCACCCAAATCCCCTTCACTCATTGGAAGGCCTCTGTTTCCACACCCTTCATCTGCTCAGGGCCCAGGTAATGAAAATAAAGTGCCCTTTTATAATTTTTCCAAAGGAGCTTTTTTTTTTTTTGTCTTAAACTTCGAAAGACGAATTTTTTTGGAACTGCTCGGGTAGATGGTGTCGGGTGTTTCTGAACAGATCCTGCATTGTCTTCAAGGAGAGGACTGGCTTTGTTTATTTGGAGACCACTGTGACCCTGACCACAAGGGGTTACCTGCTAAGTATACTACGGATGTTATTTCTAACACAGGGAGAGTCGGCATGGTGACCCAGAAACATGAGGGAACCCCAGGGGAGTGGCTGTGAACAACCTTCTCTTTTGTGATTTTCATTTTTCATTATGTTTGACATTTTTGAAGCTGAGCTTTTTAAGAAATACCAGTTTTAAAAGAACAGACTGGGGATATATTTCAAGGAAATGTAGAGCAGTCACAAAACAAGTACAGTAGAAAACGTGTCCATTTAAGACGAAAAATGGTGTACGTGCAGGGCTTTCATCTTCTGTTAGCCAAATTAAATGTCCATGCGTTGTTCTTAGAACTTTGAAAAATAAACAATCACATCTCATTCGCCTTTTGTTTGGGTTCAAATGTCTGTGATGTTAGCTGTCAGCCTGGTGTTTGATGTTTCCAACCGCAGGATACATCTGTGCACAGTTGAGAAATTTCAAAGTACCTCTGACATTAGGTATGAGGATGGAATCTATGCTCTCTGTATTAGTAGAACTAAAATATATTGGTCTGGCAATTTAGTTGTGCCTTTGTTTCCATTCTTCCTTCGATACGGATGTTCTAAAACTTGACAGATAGGAAGACGGTTATTTATCTTTTAAAAAGTCTATTTCAATCAAAACCATTTCTTTTTTTTTTTTTTCTTTAATGGCCACATCCACCACATATGTAAGTTCCCAGGGCCAGGGACTGAATCTGAACCACAGCTGCAACCTACACCACAGCTGCAGCAACGCTGGATCCTTTAACCCACTGTGTCGGGCTGGGGATCGAACCCACAACTCCACAACCACCTGAGCCGCAATTGGACTCTTAACTCACTGCACCACAGCAGGAACTCCCATCACCATTTCCTTTTAATGGGAGACTTTTTGAAATAAAACACTGAAATTACCGGTCTATCCAGGGCATGAAAAATCTAGAAATAATTATATTCACTCTTGCAGAAATTCATTCGGTGACGAATTATTGAGCACTAAGTTCTACCACATTCCTGGCATTGCAGTAGGCATTGAAGAGAAGAATAAGATAGAGAAGCCATAATCTTTACACGTAAGGCAGAGCTTCCCAGCTAATGTGCAGCAACTGGGTTACATGTGTGCCAAGAGATATTTGATCACCTCAGCCTTCACAGAGACAGGGGTGGCCAGAAGTTGCTAGGCTGTCTCTTGGGTCACCCTATTCCATAAACAAACTTTTCCAGGGTTGTTAGGAGGCTTGCCTTATCTCAATAATGTCTGACTGTTCTCGTCTTCCAGCCCGCGAAGTTGGAAGATTCAGCGTGAATCATCTGGCACAGTCCAACACATCACACTGAAAGTGGCCAAGGAGGTCCTCTACCACCTGGGCAACTACGTCAGCAGTCAAATACAAATGTGTTACTGGCATCTGGAAACTGTGTGTGTGTGTGTGTGTGTGTGTGTGTGTGTGAAGAGCTGCTGATTGATATGTGGTCCAAGCTATCCATATGACATGGTAGGTAGGTGTTACTGGCATCTAGAAACTGTGTGTGTGTGTGTGTGTGTGTGTGTGTGTGTGTGTGTGTGTGTGTGTGTGTGTGTGTGTGTGTGTGTGTGTGTGTGTGTGTAGAGCTGCTGATTGATATGTGGTCCAAGCTAGCCATACGACATGGTAGGTAGGTGTTACTGGCATCTAGAAACTCTGTGTGTGTGTGTGTGTGTGTGTGTGTAGAGCTGCTGATTGAAATGTGGTCCAAGCTAGCCATACGACATGGTAGGTAGGTCAAGGTGATGATGACAAGGTGAGGAGGCTGGCCAGGGCCCTTTGTAAGGAGCAGCTCCAGGCAGTGGGCCAAAAACTATCTTCTCATATTTCTGCTACTTCTGTCCATTTGCAACCCATATGTTTTCTTATTTCGCTATTGTTTCAACACATAAGCTAACTTCCACACGACCGTTCTAATAACAGAGACCTACTCCACAAATTATAGCATTATCATTGTTTTTGAAGCATCTGACATGGAAGAGTTTGATTAAATTCTAAACCCATCCCCATTATCATAACATGTTTCGACATTACATTTAGCTACGAAAGATCAGGAAATACAGTTCAATTTCTTAAACATAATGTCAATGGCTATAAATTTTTGAATGGCTAAAAAATGTTAATGTGTTATCACTTATGGGAACCAAGTTTCTCTCATAATGACAGCTGCCAAGAGTTTGAAGAGGTCAAGTATTTATTTGAAGAACAAACGTGATGTGAAAAAAATAGTTAGGATTTTCACTTCTGGAAAGATGGAGGAGAGATTTTTCTCTTTCTTTTCCCCCAACTAAGTATAACTAAAAACCCTGGACAATATGTATAAAAGAAACCAAGACAGACTCTGAAAGGTGGAGAAAAGAAGTCACACTGACTAGGGGCCATGGGAATTTAAGATCAACACAATGGTGAAGTCACTGGGGAGATTTTTTTGGCTGAGAGCTAGGTTTTAAGTAGGTTTGGAACTTAAGAAGTTAGCGATCCATAAATGCCACGAGGTGTAAATATGAAGAACCTGAACAAAATCCTACTTTTTCCAGCCAGAGGATCAAGAAAGGAGTAGCCTAGCAAGACAGAAATTTTTAGAAAATAATCACTCCAACCGAACACACGTCAAAACAAAAGTTGCATGCAGCCAAGTTAAACAGTTATTCAAGACTACTGCAATAGAGGAAAGGGACTAAACTCAATGTCACGTAAACAGAAAGCAGGAGGTGTTTTAAGCGCTGGGAACTGAGCTGGTGGAAAAGGACCAGAGCATGTCATGGAGAAGCTGATCCCCATGGGATGTGTCCCACACGTTGTTTTTGCTGAGTCTGCAATGGTCCTTCTCAGTGATCAGGTCTTCTCTTTGTTTTGTTTTTGTGTGTGTGTGTGTGTGTGTGTGTGTGTGTGTGTGTGTGTGTGTGTGTGTGTGTGTTTTCCCACTGTACAGCAAGGGGGTCAGGTTATCCTTACATGTATACATTACAATTACATTTTTCCCCCACCCTTTGTTCTGTTGCAACATCAGTATCTAGACATAGTTCTCAATGCTATTCAGCAGGATCTCCTTGTAAATCTATTCCAAGTTGTGTCTGATAAGCCCAAGCTCCTGATCCCTCCCACTCCCTCCCCCTGGAATGGGCAGCTGACCACTAAGGTTACGTTCCTGCTCTGCCACAGAGACCAAGAGACTGAGGCGCCCTCTCCTTCCACATTTACATCCCCAAGAGATGGTTCCGAGGTCCCTGAGAAAGACTTCCCTGGGTTGTAAAACTGGCTAGAAGCCTTTTAAAAGACTGACATCTCAACGAGGCAAGAGAAAGGACTCAAAATTTTCTACAGGAAGTGCTGTAAGGAGAAGAAAGTCACAGACCTAGAGGCTGAAACAAGCCTGCATGTAGTTTGGACAAGATGAGGGAGTTATTAAAAGCTGTCTCAGTCATACCACAGGAGGAAAAAAAAAAAAGCAACAACACTGTGGTCTGGCTACACTCTCAGCTGTGGGCGCAAAGGCCAAGTGGGAAGCCAGATTTCTACTCTTGTAAGGCTGTAAATGGGTGCCCAGCACCTTCATCCAGGCAGTACCAAAGACAATAGAGCAAAGAATCAGGACTTTTGGAGTTCCCGCTGTGGCTCGGTTGGTTAGAAACCTAGCAAAGTCTCTGTGAGGAGACAGGTGTGATCCCTGGCCTTGCTCAGCGGGTTAAGGATCCAGCGTTAGGTCACAGATGTGGCTTGGATCCAGCGTTGCCATGACTGCGGCATTAGCCTGCAGCTGTACCTCCAATTAGCCTAGCAACTTCCATTCCAAGGTCTGGTGGTAAAAAGAAAACAAACAAACAAACAAATACAAAAAAACTAGGGCTTTCATTTCCGTGTCAGAGTAACAAGGCACACCTCTTCCTTCCTTCCCACTGGAATAGTTTGTGTCAGAGGATGTTCAGTGGGAAATTAAGGCTTTCACCAGCATCCAGTGCTAAGCGGGCAGCACTACTGTGATTCCAGTAGAGACTACAGAGGAGATGACCCGCCCTCTCCTCCATAGCAGTAACAATGAGCCCTACCTCCACCTTGGGTTTCAATGAAGGACAATGCAGAACCCAAATTTTTACTTTCACCTGGCTATAACATAAAGCATTCACCCTTCTACTTTCACTGAAGGAGGGGTATCATGGGAAGCCAACTAAAAGAAAGGTTGAAATAAGATCCAGTCTCATAGCATAATACGAGAAAGGAAAATCACTCATCAGGTTAAAAAAACAAGATCTCATACTAGGAGTTCCCTGGTGGCACAGTGAGTTAAGGATCTCGTGGTGACACAGCTGTGAGGTTTGCATTACTGCTGTGGTATGGGTTTGATTCCTGGCTGGGGACCTTGAACATGACCAGGCGCAGACAAAAAGAGAAAAGAAAAAAAAAAGTTTGAGACAACCAGTAGTGCCAATATCAAACTGACAGAGATGCTAGGGCTACCTGACAAAAAGTTTTAAAGTCATGATAAATGTTTCAATGAGCAATTCTGAATTGAAACATCTTTAAAATAGGCTCAGTAAAGAAATTTAAAGTTTCAGCAAAGAAGTAGAAGATATAAAGAAGAATCAATTGGAAATTTTTGAAACAAAAAAAATACAATAACCAAAGTAAAAAGCTCAGTGACTGGGTTCAAAAGCAGAATGAATAGGAGAGAGGAAAAAAATCAATGATCTGGAAGATAGAACAAAAGAAATTACCCAATCTGGAGGGAAGAAAAATAGATGGAAAAAATAAACAGACCTCAAGGGCTTGTGAGACTATAAGAAAATGTCCAACATTTGTGTCATCACAGTCCCAGAAGGAATGATAAAAGAGGGTGGAGCTGATAAAGTACTTAAATAAATAATGGCTGAAAACTTGCTAAGTTTGACAAGAGGCATACCCCAAAAGAGAGTCGAGAAGCAGGATAAACCCCTCAAATGATAAACCCAAACTAATCTACTCCAAAACACAACATAATTAACTTTTGAAAATTGAAGAAAAAGACAAAAATCTTTAAAGGAGCCAGGAAAGGATGACACAAACAATTTAAATGAGAATGGATTTCTTGCCAGAAACCATAGACACCGGACAGAAATGGCAAAATATTTTCAACTCCTGAAAGAAAAGAACTGTCAACCAAGAACCCTAAATTCAGCAAAAAAATATCCTTCAGGAATAAAGGAGAAATAAAAACAATGTGTGATGAAGGAAAACAAATGGAAATTGTCACCAAGAGGCCTACCATATTTTTAGAAAATGGCAGAGTTCCCACTGTGGTACAAAGTGATCAGTGCCACATCTGCAGTGCCAAGATGCACGTTCAATTCCATGGTGACCATAGGTTGCAACTGTGTGATCTGATCTCTGGCCCAGGAACTCTGTATGTCCCAAGCAACCAAAAAAGCCAAGAAAGCCCAAAAAAAAAAGGCTGAAACTGAAAGAAATCTGACAAAAAAAAAAAAAAAACCTCTACAGAGGTGAAAAAGCAATTCAGCGAATTCAGTGAAGGGAAAGATAGCCTTTTCAACAAATGGATGCTGCAGCAAGTGGACATCCATGGCCCACTCCAACCCCCCTCCCCAAAAAAGGAGTCTTGGCCAAAGTCTCACACAAAAATTAAATCCTAGACTTAACTCTACATAAAGCTAGAACTGCTTTTTGAAATAAAATAAGATTACAAGAACATCTTCAGGATATAAGGATATGTAAAGAGTTCTCTTAGGCTTGACACCAAAAGCACAATCCATAAAAATAAAAATTAATAAATTAGACTTCATCAAAATTTTAAACTTTGTGTCTATAAAAGATCCTGCTAACGGGATGAACAGACAAGCTACACAGTAGGAGAAACATTTGCAAACCACATAACCCAACAAAAGACTAGTATCTAAAATACCTCAAGAACTTCCAAAAATGCAAAGTACAAAAAGAAACATCCAATAAGAAAACAGGCAAAAGACAGGAAGAGACATTTCACTGAGGAAGATATACAGATGGCACACAGGCACATGAAAAGATGTTCAACATCATAAGCCACTAAGGAAATGCAAATTAAAACAATAGAAAGGTATCACTTCACAACTATTAAAATGACTAGGATAAAAAATAATGATGACACCAATTTCTGGTAAGAAGGCTAAAAAAATAGAGGAGATTTTCATACACTGCTGGTGCAAATGTAAAATGGTACACAGCCACTCTGAAAAAAAAACTGGCATTTTCTTTAAAAACTAGCCATATGATTATACCCATCCCAGCATTTGCAATCCTAGGCATTTATCCCAGTGAAATGAAAACTTACGTTGACCCAAAAAAATCTGTTGAGAGATGTTAGGTGCTTTATTCACAATCTCCCTGAGCTGAAAACAATGTAACATCCATTCATATCATGAAATAATACTCGGCAATAAAATGAACTATTGAACATAACGATTTGAGTCCATCTCCAGAGAATTACGCCCAGTGAAAAAAGCCATTCTCCAAAGGTTACATATTGTAGTTACATAACATTTTTGAACTGACAAGATTATAGAAATTGAGACCAATTTAGTGGTTGCTACTGAAGATAGAGGAGGGGGCATGGGGTGAAAGTAGGCTAGCCTATAAAAGGACGACGTGATGATTTTTTTTTTTTCCCACTGTACAGCAAGGGGTGACGTGATGAATTTTTATGACGATGATGGAAATGTTAATTGTATCAGTACCAGTACCCTGGGTTGAGATATTGTATTGCAGTTATGCAAGATGTTAATTTTGGAGGAAACTAGTTAAAGGAGCCACAGGAGCCCTCTATAAACTAATTCTCTATAAACCATTCACATTACACATGAATCTACAGCTACCTCCAAATAAAAAATATTATTGTAATTAATTTATGCTCACAAGAGTGTGCATTTCTCATTTAAAATTTTTTATTTGTTTGCTTACTTTTTGCCTTTTTTTTTTAGGGCTGCACCCGTGGCATATGGAGGTTCCCAGGCTAGGGGCCAAAACAGCGCCACAGCTGCTGGCCTACACCACAGCCACAGCAACGCCAGAACCGAGCCGCGTCTGTGACCTATCCCACATGCACCACACCCACTGGGCAAGGCCAGGGATCGAACCTGGACCCTCATGGATACCAGTAGGGTTTGTTACCACTAAGTCACAACGGGAACGCCCTAAATTTTTTAAAATAACTATGTTCAATATTTTAAAACTTCTCTAACTTTCAAATTTTTACTTTATTATCATACTGACTTCTTTTAAGTAAACGCAACTTTTCCCAACTTTTTAGCTCTCCTACAATTTACCCCAAAGTGCTATTCAAAAGTGAAAATCTGTATGATTTCCATGACACAGAAGGAAAACTTTCTTAAAATACCACACTTGAACAACAACAATTTCTAGTTTTTGAATAACTAGAAATTCTGCTAAAATTTTAGTGTACATTTTCTCATTTGAGCTTCAAAAGAAACCCACGTGATAGCTATGACCATCCTTATTGTTTTGATGAGGAAACTAAAACTGGGAAAGTTAATTAGATTGCCCAGAAATTGATACACGATCCAATGTGAACAGACGCTTGGATTTTTTCAAAGTGAAACATTTTCCAATGTGTAATCTGGTTTTTAAACGTTAGCTAACATTTATTTAATTTAGCACTGTATGTTCCCACCTCGTAAAGGCAACAAGAATCATGTCTGCACACAAGATTCTGTCTTTGGCCAAGAGTTTACAACCTCTGAAAGAACAATGGGAAACTCTTTACATAATCTGATGTGCACTCCGGTCCACCATCATTTATCCACAATTCCAAAGTCCCCAAAGCTCTAAAAACTGAACTTTTTCTTCATAAATTTGAAGTACACTCGTTTGGCTACAGTGTATGAACAGATATGAGCCAATTTTAAGATTTTATCCAATCTGATTATTTATCTCTTTCACTACAGAAATAGTAGGGTATTTTATTGAGGGATGCTGTCCTATTTTTGTTGGTACTGATCCATAATGTAGATCATATGTGTTTCCTATTACCTTTCTAAATCCATCTCCATCCCCCAAACTCTAAAATCTAAAATGCACTACCCCAAAAAATTTTGTGTGAGGGATTATGAACCTGCACTAGAAACTTAACAGTAAAAGATGATTGATGTCCTTTCGTGGGTCATTTCATTTTCCACCTATCCCTTTTGAAAGTCAAAGTTTCCCTCTGTCCATTCATCTATTTATGCAGTAAATATTTATTTAAAAATATTTATTGAAGACTTTACTCTTGTCTGTGTACAGGGCACTGGAGATGCAGAGTCAGGTGTGACTCTCCATTCAAACCAAGAATGAAGGAAGGAGGGGGCAGATGTGCAAACAGACTCTTAAAACATTCCAAATAGATCACATGTGAGGCATGTACACATAATCTGATAACTAGTCATTTGAGGCCTGTTGAGAAAGTGGAGACTCAGGGCATGTACTTTGGATGAAAAATCCAGCAGAGGCACTAGTAAAGCATCCAGCTGAGGCATGAGAAGACATTTAGGAAACTACTAGGTGAAGAATAAAATGGCTGTGACAGGAGGCTGCCAGCCGGAATGGGAGAGGGTTACAGGTTGGGAATTTGTGAGAATTCAATGAGAAGGATACAGTGAGAGAAGGAATCAAGAGTACAGGAGAGAGAGAAATTCTATTTTGGGGTAGAGTAGAATCTAATAGTTTATAAAATGACTTTTATATTAAAAGTTCATCATGCAGGAAAAGCTTACTAAGGCAGATTAAAAAGGGATGAGATTGGTTAGACACCTCTCTGGATTTTTTGCTCCAAGTTATTAATTGGGTGGGGGGAGTAGTCATTATGTTTCAAGAGGCTGCCAGAGCTTCAGCGATCTTGACCCCAAAACACATGGCCTAGCGTATGAGCTACTAACGAAATGTGTGGTGAATAACTTCCATACTCTGTGTTCAGGGTCCACACATACCATTGTGTCTGTGTCAGCTGCTGATGGAGATGCAGAGCTGTTGGTCCAGTCTGAGTTGTAGCCGATGTCTAACGGTGTTGTACAGAATCCCGCCATCAGTATTGCAAGGTCTGTATGTTTGCTTACTCCCATCAGGAATCACTTAAGGCAGAAGGCTAATGGCACAGAAGGGAAGACAACTTCCCAGGACACGCAGAACACAGAAACTGGGGAAGGGTAAAAAGCTCCTCTGAGTGTCTTGAATAACTGTCACTGTCCTCCCATTCTGTGGACATCAAGTCATTATTTGCAACTACATTTTTCCTAGAGCATTCGTCAGAAGACTCACTTTTAAAGGTTATGAGCAGATGCTGAGATTAAGAAACATGAAATAACGAAAGGCTTCCAGACACAGACAGGGCTGCCTCCAGAATTAGGGTCATCTCCAGTTTCCAGGCAGTCTCCATGCCCCATCATAAAAAAAAAATAAAATAAATAAATGAATTTACAAATTTAGGAGGAAAAAAAAAAAAAAAAAAAAGCTTCCTGGCTCAAACAAATTGACAAAGGCATGGTAAATGATTTTAGGTACCTAAACTAAACTGACCGCAGTTGTGGGTCATGAGGCCTTAAAGGTCTAATTTATTTTTAATTAAAGGAAGGGAAGATTATTCTAAGAGGCTTATGCATCCAGAAATGCACAAGTCATGCAGGTCATTTCAGAAAAGGGTCTATAAGCTCCACTCATTTGGCCATATAACTCACCACGGACGACTACAATCAAATCATTTGATTTCAATAATCCTGGTTTTTTTTGAGTGTGTGGTGGTGGTGGTTTGGGGGCTTTTTTATTTAAAATTTTCTCCTCCTCTTAATCCCTTTTGTCCCATCAAATTTTTATTGAATCTTTGACCTCTGTAAGAGTGAGGATATGCAGGGACTTCCTGTTGTGGCTCAGTGGTTCACGAATCTGACTAGGAACCAAGAGGTTGCGGGTTCGATCCCTGGCCTTGGCTCAGTGGCTTAAGGATCCGGCGTTGCGGTGAGCTGTGGGGTAGGTCACAGACACGGCTCAGATCCCGCGTTGCTGTGGCTCTGGCGTAGGCTGGTAGCTATAGCACCGATTCGACCCCTAGCCTGGGAACCTCCATATGCTGGGGGAGCAGCCCTAGAAAAGGTGAAAAGACCAAAAAAAGAAAAAGAGTGAGGATATGCAGGGAAACAGAATCTGTCCAGGTATTTTAAACAGAGGAAGTGCATTGAAGAAAATGGGTTATCTGAGTACTGGAAGGAATAAAGACCCAAGGATGGTGGAGAGGTATCTCCAAATTCAGCAAGAGCAGGAAGCTGCTGATGGAGGAGTTGGTGGCTTGGAGCTTTGGAAGCCAGACCCATCCTGGGAATGAAGACTGCAGGAAAGCTCTACACGGAAGGGAGGGCTTTCCTGTGGGAGCTGCGGCTACAGAGGAGACCCAATCCTGCTGGAGATGACACCAGAAACAGAGAGAGGAAGGGAAAATGTCCCACTTGTCCCCTCCTCACATCCTCCAGTACCCCACCGGAATCTGCCTTTGTGCAAACCCAACCAGAGGCCAGAAGGCAAGGTAAATTCACTTGCATGTGACAAAAATAGAGCAAAGGAAGTGCAGGCAAAGAATCTGAGAGCAAAAAAACAACTGACCTACAACCATTCATTTGCCTCTCTTCAACCTGATCATAAAATACTGGCACATCTATTTGATAATATTTTAACTATGTGAATTTTCTAGGTCTAACGAGTAAGATAACGTTGGTGACTCTCATCGAACTGCTTTTTATTCTTGCATCTTTATGCTGTCCTATGTCAAAAAGCCACTGCACTGTTTCGAGTAACTCTGAGGACTGGGCAGATTCTTCGGCCCTGTTGCAAACAACAGACTGGATCTCAACAGAGTACTCTCCAGAACGTCCTAACCAGGGCCACTGATGTTTCTCTTTAGTCTAAAACATAACCACCACTGAGAACAGGAGACTTAACAGCCTGCTGCAAACTTTGCTACCTAGATCTCTGAGACCAAGTCAAATACTGCCCAGGAGGCTGAGTCCAGGCCACAGACACTTTGGCAGTAACATACTTTAAGAGTTGAAAGTTAGTCATTTCCTGGGATCCTTCTTATCACTATAATCCTTAGTCTCAAATAAGGTAAACCTCGCAGTAAATTCTCTTCTTTAGCTTTACTTTTCTGATCTGCTTCTTCTGGAACTCTCACTCTTACATTCTAAATTCCTTCTCATCCTCAAACATCACAAATGGCTTGCTCGCCTTCATATTTTAAGAGAAAGGCCATCCATACTGAAGTCTTCTCTCGTGTAGACCAACCACATTCCCAGAGCCCATTAGTTGGGATAGGGGAGTGTGGTTCTGTCTTCTAACTAGTGGACCATCATTCTTCTTCTCCCACTGAAACTCATCCCACCATCTCCTAGCAACGGCTCCTCATTCCTCACCATTTCCCTAAGGCACTTCCCTCTAGGAACCACCTCTTACTGGATCCCCAGGGGATGTCAGTATCCATGAATACGACCTACTCCAATCTGATCTTCACATTCGGTGACCCCTGTTCTTTCTCCTCCTCTAGACAGCCTTCTCCACCACCTACACTTACGTTGTCTGACACTTGCTTGTCATGTATTTGCTACTACACGGTTAGCTCCCCAAGGAAAAGAACTTTGTCTTAGTCAGTTCTGTATCCCAGCACCTAGTAGCTTCCCCAGTACATGGAAGCCAACTCCATAATGAAGTAGAATCTCCTCTCATTATACAAACAGAATATATAGATCAGATAAACAGACATAATAGCTCCTTAATAAGATAAAATTCATTCTTGCTGTGTAACAGGTTATACTCAGGGGAAAATAAAGTTCACCATTAATTTTTTTCTGCCTTTGTAGAATAACAGATACAGCCTTCCTTTTGGTCATAGAAGAACTGATATGACAGTTGGTGATAAAAAGCTAATATTTCAGACACACGAGAAAAGATTATTGGATTTTCTTACTGTTCACTTTCAACAAGATCCTCTCTAGCCATCTTATTTTAAAAAATCTATAACTGAAAACAACAGCAAATTCATGTGATCTGTTAGGTGTGTATATTTTCCCTTGGTAATTATGGTAAATTCCCGAGATGACTTCTGTAGATGGTACGCAGGAAGATTGTTTGGCTCTGGAGCGTCTCCTGAAAACTGCGAGCAGATGAGTCACTGTGGAGCCCTGCTGAACATGCTGTGCTTGCTGGGGTTTGGACCAATGGTTCTTGTCAAGGGTCACTAACATTTTGGCAAGGATGTTCTAATAACAACACCTCTTCTGAATTGAAGTGCAGGGGGAAAAAAACGGCAGTCCTAGGAACTGGAAAAGGCGATGTCTTGTTAAGGTGCCTTTTGAGGGGATGGGGAAGGACAAGACTGTCTTACACGCATCTTATTTTTTTGGTTTATTTCCTGTTACCAATAAATCAGATCGAAAGTTGCATCGAAGAAGAACGAGCAGCTTCTATTTGTTAAAACAAAAGCGTGCATTATCTCATTCAAGACTTAACAATTACCCTATGAAACAGGTACGATCATTACTTTACTACCGTTTTACAGATGAAGATGTAGAAATTAAGTGTCTTGCCTGGGGTCATCCAGTTAGCAAATGATAGAATCAGGATTTGACATCAGGTTGCCTATCTTCTCTTAACAAATTCTGCCTCATGGACAAAGCTACATTGCCTCATGGAAAGAGCATCTATATCATATGCTGACTGCAACGTTCGAATTTGCTCTTAAATCCAGCCCAGCCCCATTCTATGGAGATGAGCATTAAAAACTGCACTGTTTGAAAACAATGATAGTCTCAGGACCCACAGCAATCCAGGCCAGAATCTATATATGTCACACTTGCTGCTCCTGGCATTAAATGTGTTCTGTTGGACGCCTGACTCAAATAATGCATTCAAACTTTCATTTCTGGTTGTCTAACTTCCCTCACCATGAAGCTATACACACTCAGTTTACCAAATCTGAGTGCCTGGTGATGCTTCAAGTGAAACATTGTTCCCCACCAGCATGACTGTACCCGCTGTGCCTAAGACACAGCCAGACACATAGAACTCACTCAGTGCACATGTACTGAATGAATAAATAAACCCTCTCCTCCCTAGATTAAAGAAAGAAGAGTCTCATGCCCAGTCCTAGGAATATACTTTGCTCTTCAGCTACTGAGATAAGTTTTCAGCATCTGATTTCACATGCAGGAGATCAATGCCAATTAGAATACAAAAAACAGTGTTTATTATTTTTAACTGGGACCACCTTGTGTTAAACATTAGACTCAATCCTGATTCATTTAAACAAAGTTAACAAATATGTTTTTTCTCCATCCCCTATTTTCTCTATCCTAGTACCTGAGCTGCAAAATAGGCCTTTCCACTTATTTATTTTTAGTAAGACCCTCAAGTAATCAATACCTCCACTGTATTTAATCTTCTATCAGTCATAGCCAAAGTCCTTTTCAAATATGTGATTCAGAAGAGATTCTATAGTCAACAACACTAACTTTCTCCTTTGAAAATACAGAGTATATAGAGTATGAGAATTCTAAACACAGAGAATTTTTTAAATCAGTTTTCACTATTTGGGGATGGGACTACATTAACCATTAGAGCTGTGTACCTACTGAATTCTCTAGACATTGTGGTGAGCACTTTCAAAGCAATGTCGTACTTAATCCTCATAAATACGCTAGGATCTAGATATTTAAGTTGTCAGAGTCTTTAATAGCTCCTTATATGCCTGCAAGTTCTCATAAATGCTTGCATAAAAATATTATTCTCACTTCCCACCACTGTCTGTCTTTCCAAGGTCCATCTCATGAAATAACTTGTGAATGTTCCCAATGGCTTTTTCAGCTCTTTTGTTCTGGATCAGTATTTTACTTTTTTGCCTTGCTACTTTAGCTTAATGTTTTATTCTATTCTTTCTACATACTCAAAAACTTCCTAATCATTTATTAGTTCACATAATATTTGATTTCATGCTTTGCATCAGGTACTATGCTAGTTATTTGGGATGAAATGGTACATAAAAATATCCATGGATACTTCTCTCTTGGACTATAGTGAGAGAGATGATATTATTTAAAGTATCATAAAGATGTAAAACTGCAATTCTGATTAATACTAAAAGAGAGAAGTTTGTGGTGAGATGAGATACAAAAGGATATCTGAAATTTCCAGTTCCAGTAACGGTGGACTACCTTGCAGCAGACAGAACTCACTGAGTACCTTCCTGAAGGCATGAGAACTATCGAGCCTAGTTCAGAAGACTAGATACTACACAGAAGAAAAATTCATTGAAGTGAGCCTAAATTCTACGCATTCTCCTCCCTTAAGTTTTTCACTTATTCGCATGTGGCACAGATCAAGAAAAGCTTGCAGAAAACAGAAGCCAAGAGGTGGAAAAATTGACACAGCAATCATTATTGAGATATATAAAGCTGGTATACAGGTCCCAACAAAAGAGAAAGGCTGTAATAAATACCTCGGGTTTTCAGTTTTGAAACCCAAAAGACTGTACCCCAGAAGGAAGGTGAATTCTAAAAAGACCGAGACCAGCACACTTGCCCCTGTCCACGCCAAAGACTGAAACCCAGTCTGGAAACAGCTCAACTTTAATGAACTATGTAGATAAATGCAAAGCATCGTCAATTTTTCATGGTCAATAGCCACCATTCAATGAAACATTAAGAAAAATTCCAAGAGATAGGACTAAGAGGAAAAAAAAAATAACCACAGTAAGACACGGATGAGGGATCGGATATTATAATTACCAGACTTAATTTCTTCAAAAAGAGATAATAAAATGAAGAACATCACCAGAGGACTAAAATTTATACAAAATAAAACAGAAATTCTAGATGAGAACATGAAAGTATTGATCTTGAGAACTCAACAGAACAGGTTTAATAGTAGATTAAACACAGGTGAAGAGAGGCTTGGTTATTTGGAAGATAAGTTAATAAGATTATTCAGTTTGAAACACATCAAAAAGGAATAAAACAGAGTAAAGAAATATGAAAAGGACTACATATGTGTAATTAAAGACCAAAAAGGGAGAGAGCAAAAATGAGCAGATTTTAAATAAATTTTAAATTAATTATGAATTTCCTAAAGCTAATGAATGACACTAAGCAACAGATATCAAGCACTATAAACTTCAAGCAGATACAACACAGAAAAACACAATTAATACATCTTAGTAAAATTTACAGAAACAGAAAACAAATTCTTAAAAGCACTAAGGAAAAACAAAAACAAAACCTTCTTTCACCAGAGGGTAAAATAAAGACAAATAGCTTTATTTCTCCACAGAAATACTGGTATTTTTCAAAGGCTAAAAGAAAACAAAACTGTTCATAAAATTTGCTAAAATTTGCAAGCAACTCAAATATTCATCAACTAAAAAATAAAGTCAATTATAGCATTTTCTTACATGCAGTATACACTAATTAAAATAAATGAATTAATGCTATGGATAAATCTCATGAATACAATGTTGAGACAAAAAGAAAAGACACAAATGAGTATATGCTTCATGATTTCATTTATATAAAATTCAAAATTAAACGAAATGAATCTCTGCCTTTAGACGTTATGATGGAAGTTCCTTTTGAGGAGAAGGGGTTAGTGACTAAGGTGCCATGAAGAGGGCTTTCCGAGTACTGGAAATATTCTCTTTCTTGATCTAAGTGAAACTGATTTTCTTCGAGCTATAAAATTAGGATTTACATTTTTTTTCTATATTAGTATTATAGTTCAATACCTTAATTCACACAGAAAAACAAACAATGGGATAAAAGTCCTTCTCAGGTTGAAACCTGCTCTGACAAAAGAGGATGTGGGGGCTTTATAATCATTCGGTCAGAGTTAATGTGCTTATACTATCATCCACTACCAAAAAGGTAGTGCTTCCAAGGAAGCTTGAAATGCCACCAGTGCCACTTTATAATATAAAGTGTACAAAACTACATGTCTAAGGTTTTAAAAGTCTAATACCAATGTCAGTTTTTCACCCTCCTCCCCTTATTCTTCCATCTGCTGTTGCCTTCCACCCTGACAATTGCTGAACATAATGGGGAATTATAAATTAAACTCTTCAGTTCTGAACCAAATATATGGAAGTTTATCTCTGGAGGAAATATATTCCTCAAATTCAAAGGCAAAGTTTCTCTTTGTTAAGTTACAATGGACTGAATACAGGGGAAATTATGTGGTATCTATATTATCTTAGAACCTATAAAAAAAAAGAAAAAGAAATATAAGAAACTTTATTCTGTAGCCAGAAAGTATGTATTTTAATTAAAGACAAAGTTTCCCAGTATTATACTTTGAAGTTAGGTCTTGGTTAGAAATGTTGGAGAATTTCTTACATAAATATAAAACATGCTGCAATCTAAAACTGGAATGATAATTGCTACCAAATTACATGATCCTAGTTATATTTAAAAGATAGGTGTATATCTTTAGTGAGACAATCTTAGAAACAAAATAAAACAAACAAAATTAAAACGGCCTCTTAAGTCATCCAGTCACTAAAGTGTGAGAAAAAAGGCAGATCCTACGGCAGGGCATGACTGTGATGTCTTCATAGAGCTTTCTGCCTGTGGAATTTGGAGCCCTGTAACCAGGACATAGCACTGCATCTTATATGAAAAACTAAGTATCTCCTTCGAGCCAAAAACAGGGAACAAGGACTTGGGTAGACACTGCTACCCAAGGAGTAGACCTACTCCTTGGCTAAACCGAATTAATTTTTTTTTTTTTTTAGCATCTCTTGACTGTGTTTGGATTCCAACCAAAAGCTAACTTCCCTATATGTACTTCTTTCTTACATGTTCCAACCTGTCAGTGGAGGAGTACAGCCCATGATTCTACTGGATGTATAAAACAGGACACATAGAAAGAAAAATCCATGTCACGCTGGTGGCTACGACATGCAACCAGTGAAAAGCCGATTACTTCCAAGTCTTCTCCATCCGCATTTCTGTGGAGAGAGAGTCCCAACTGCAGATGACCAAAGAGCCGGGACAGATTAAGGACCAACCTGGGAGGCCAGCCCAGCCGGTCTGGAGCACCCTGATTACAGTTAGCTTACATTACCCCTGTTCCAACAGTGCCCTTTCAGCCAACTGTAATAAATCTCCACCTCTTTAAGTGACAGGCAGTAGGAATCGCTACTTTTACTTTAAGCAATGGAAAAACAGGGAGAAATCAATCTACCTAAAACGGGGAGAGTAATTTGCAAAGAAAATCTCAAACGGCCACCTACTAAGTCCGTTATAACCCAAAATTTTAATGCTAATTATTGCTACATGTTAATCTTTGAGATGAAGATGGTTTTAATTTTGTGTGTATTAATGTATTGAGCAAAGCCCCTCCAGTTTACAAATCCCTTTCTAAAATTCATTATCTAATAATTACAAGAGAAAAACAACAACAAAGTTTAGACTTTTAGCAGCCAGCCCTTAAAAATATTTTAAACAGTTTTTATCCTTGAAATATTGCATTCATTCTCTCTGTGAGATACTTTTTCTTCCTCACCAGATCTGAGAGGGCGGGAAATTTAGTAGAACATACACCAAACAGGTGACACCTGTAGATCAAAACTGAGTCTGTTTTCACCCAGATAAAACCTGCATCTAACCCAGAACGTTTCTCAGGGTTTCTCAAGGAACCTGGGAGACTGATTTGTACCACACTTCTCATAATTTAATAATATTATCTGCTCAGTTTGAACAGGTGTTTGGTAAAGATAACTAACATCTGTTAATAGTTCCAAACTTGGGTGAAAAAAGTGTGTTTTTAAAAAAAATCTCCAAACAATGAAAAGTACATCTTTTTACAGTTCCCATTTTATGGATGAAGAAACTGGAATTTCAGAAGTAATCACACAGCAGCTAAAACAGGCAGCAGCTCCAGAACTTTATCTCATGTCTATATACTTTGAAATTTGCATTCTTCTTCAGTTGACTGTGTTCCTCCCTGCGAAGAAATCTCAAGAGCATTCAGTTTTTACACATCAACTAGATCCATCAACTAGATCAGTCTCCATGATTGAAAGTATAATACTAATAGTAGACTGATTTCAGACACTCAACTTCCCATATTACATCTTTTCTCCCTAGTCTATTAAGAGAAGTTTTCTCAACTTTCACACTACAGAGATCTTAGGCTAGATAATTTCTTTGGGTGGCTCTGTACATTGCAGGGTATTTAGCTGCATCTCTGGGTTCTATACCCTCTGTATGCCAGTAGCACCCCTGACCCCATGTCATGACATTCAAAACTGTCTCCAAAATTTTCCAATTTTCCCTAGAGGACAAAATATCCTACAGTTGACAACCACTGGCCTAACGAATCCAACTAGCACTTAAAATCTTAGACAAGAGTGTGTATCCTCTTCTACTTTTTTTTTTTTTTTTAATAAAATTTGAGTATAGTTGCCTTGCAAAGTTGTATTAGTTTCAGGGGTACTCAGTTATACACATATCCATTCCTTTTCCGATTCTTTTCCCCTATAGGTTATTAAATAGTACTGAATAGATTTCCCTGTGCTATACAGTAGGTCCCCGTTACCTTTTTTTTTTTCTTTTTTTCTTTTTAGGGCAGCACCTGTGGCGCATGGAAGTTCCCAGGCTAGGGGTCAAATCTGAGCTGCAGCTGCCGCCCTACACTACAGCCACAGCAACACCAGATCCAAGCTGCTTCTGCAAACAATGCCACAGCTCAAGGCAATGCCAGATCCTTAACCCACTGATCGAGGCCAGGGATTGAACCCGTATCCTCAGACACTATGTCAGGTTCTTAACTTGCTGAGCCACAAGGGGAACTCCTAACCTATTTATTTTATATAGAGTCGTCTGTATATGTCAATCCCAACCCCCGTTTCCCTCCACATTTCCCCTGTATCTTCGTCTCTTTAATTGAAATCATTCCACAAATTCTAAAAGGATCCTTTCTCCCATTTGAACCCCATTAAAGGACTCAGACCCTTCAGCTATTCTCCTCTTTAGGAAATTTTAACAAACCTCACATTGCCTGTCTATAGTTGCATTTCTTAGTTGTTATTGGGCAATTTCACAAGAGGCCCCCATGTGCAGGTGCCCTGAACATTAATCTTAAAAACAGAACTGGATTTTAATCCTATCTCTAACATTCATGCAATCATGAGGGAGTTAAGTTCTTTGGAGTTTTGTTGTGGGCAAAATAAGGATCTTAAGAATCAAAGAGCAAGGCAGTGCTAAAAATGCTAAATGTACATACAAAACAGTGACCTTGAGCCAGTAGCTTAATTTCTAAGACTCAGTGTCTTCATCTGTCGAATGGTAGTTATGACTACAACAGTGGCTTCAAAACCACAGTCTGGAAGCTATTGCAGGGTCTATGACAGTGTGGGGAGGTGAGTAATCATGGGCTATTAATTATTTTCACTCCTCATCTTTCCACCACAGCACACGGACCTCCTTCTGTTCCCGCAGCCCCTGTGAACTGGTCACTCGTCACGACAGTCTGCCTCCAGAAACTCACGTGGCTCATTCCCTCCTCAGCTGCAAGTCTCCTTCTCTATGACACTTACCCAAAATAACCCAACATCCCTCCCCAGCCTAGCACTCTCAGTTAAATGAACTGGCTTTATTTTTTCCATCTTGGAATAATATTATTATTATTATCATCATCATAATACCGTATTGGGCTTCTTGTCTGTTTTCTCCTGCTAGAATGTAATCTCCTCAAGGGAAAGAGTCACCTATTTTATTTAACCTAGTACCTAGAAAAGTGCCTGGCATGCATTAGAAATAGGCTGAATGAAAGAATTTGGGGGCGAGGCAAGGGTTCTATCTGCAGCTCTGACAGAGTGGGTCTTGTTTCTGTGATTTTACACACCAGCGACCCTAAATGAGCTTCTAGGGGAGTTTCTATAGGCTCTTTGTTTCAGAAAACTAGTCTTGGAGTCATTTACTTCTTAAGTTCTTTTCTTGCACTTAATTTGGCTAAATATCTCAACATATGGTACATTCACCTGTCAACACCTCAATTTTAACATTATTTTACTGTTTCACTGATTTTCACTTCATTTTTAAATAGCAAGAAACTTCTAAAAATAAAATATTTTATGGTAAACATATTTGGGGAAACTGATGAAAGTTAATTTTATTCATGCACATTTATTTTCTAAGTTTAAAAGTCAGTCCATGAGAAAAAATGAAATTGTCAACAAATAAAATCACTTGAAATAAGGAATTAAACTAGAGAACTAGTCTTCTATCAGCCTCAGCTAATTTATTTCCACAATTTTTTTTGTTTTATAATATTCAGCACCTAAATAAGTATTTGCAAATGGTGATATTTATTGAGATCATTTGCTATCTCAGAATACTTATAAATATCGATAAGGGCATAAGAGCAGAATAGCAGGAAATGTGTTTCAGTGTTGAAAAACTATAAATCTTTTACAACGGATTGCATTATTGTATTCCTAATGACAAATAAGATATGAAGCCCACACAAAGCTTGAAAGAAAAAAACAATGAAGAAAGTCTCCATACAATGAAAAGAGCAATAAACTAAAAAGAGATTTCCAGCAGGGAAAAGAGTATTGACTGGAGGTGGAGATGAGGAGAGCTCAAGGCAGGATGTGGTAGCAGGAATGGAGAAGAGGGTGTTTTGAATCCTAACTCAGCTGGCATTCGTGTCGTGACTAGACCATACTCGGTTACACGCTCCCTGGGATCTGCAGAGCGATCCCATGAAAATAAGGCGGGTGCTGATGTCTAAGCTCTCTTCTTTTTTTAGGCTACATGAGCTTAAATAAAATAAGATTAAATCAACAGAGTTTGGAAAATACATACGTGTATGTATATATCTGTTTGCACATGCATGTACATACACAGTGAACATATATGATGTATGTGTGTATAAATATGTATACATTGAATAAACACATATGTTACCACCATAGATCTCTGAGCCCCTATTCTAGTGATACTTGAAGCATCTCATGTTCCTCTACAGACGAACAGCCACCCTATTACAGGAAGGGGAGTATATTTAATTATTCAAGTCAACTTGTGCAAGAGTATTCCCTGGATACTAAATTTCATGGCTTGTTTTCACTGAATGTGCATATTGACCGTAATTCTGAGGTTACATTATGCCTAGGACAGGATTTTTCAGTTATTCGTTTGCCTCATGTCTCTTGCAGAAGAATTGGGATTTAGTGTTATAAGCAATTATGAGTTTCACACATAATGCTTGTAAAATAATGGAATACGTATTTCTTATCATTTCATAAACTGATCAATGAATGGAGGACACATAATTTCATCAGTTGACTATGGCAGCTGGTAAATACATTTCATTTTCAGTCATCCTCCAGGCAATAAAAAATAATGAATGCATCACTATTCTTTACTGTCTTATATAAATGTTTCATGCAGTTAAAGAGTTATAAAGTCAAAATAAAATGTTAATGGCAGAGACAGAAATGGCACAATATTAGAAAGGGTGTTTGTTCTCTGGTCTGTTAGGAATAAGGGATAAAAAGAAAGCTGCTACTTTGGTCTAACTGTGCGATGTTTTCTTTAACAAATCTAGGGGTCAGCAAACTACAGCTGAGCAGCCAAACCTGGCCAGTGATCTGTTTTTGTAAATAAAGTTTTATTGGAACACAGGATCACTTTTACGTTTTTCTATGACTGCTTTTGTGCTGCAATGGCAGAGTTGAATAGCTGTAATAGAGATGGCAAGGCCTGCCAAGCCTGCAATATTTACTACCTGGCCCTTTACAGAAAAAAGTTTGTAGACCCCTGGACCTGTCTCTCTCTTGCCGCCTAGAGAATGTGGAGCAAGTTTTCTTAGGCAACTGAGTGGTCCTGAAATGACCCCAGCACCATCACCATTAAAGCATGAGTTAGGCACAGTCAACACTCCCCCATCCAGGTTGCCTGTCCCTCAAGAACACAGAAAAGCACACCCCCAAGCCTGTTCTAGAGCTGTCTGCCTCTTATTTCCCTTACCAAAAGTACACCTCCAGCTGATCACGCCTGCTGAAGCTTCTTTGCAGCTGCTGATGTTACTAAGGCTACTGATGGCTGGACCTAGGTTGCTGACACTAGAGGCCAAAGACACTAATGTCTGGGTCAGTGGTGGCAACATCTGATGTCGGGAATATGGTAGATAACGCCACTCATGCTGCTACAGCCAGAATATCTGTCCTTGCTCATCACACAAGGAATACTGCCATTGGTTGCTACATGTACCACTTCCTGACCCTTGTGACCTATGCAGGTTCTGACAGCACCCAGTGAAAAGTAGATAGAGATAGCTATTTTAGTGTTTTCTTTTTTAACAGCCCATTCATATAGTAATCAGACAGTCCAGGAGGATAAGCATGAGGCACATCCCTCCTTACACTAAAAGATACTTTGTCATGGGACCAAATTTCCATCTCATGCTCTCTTCCTCAGGATGGATTCACCTCCCTGAAGTACCTAAGACCATCACCTAAATTACGATCAGGAGGGTCTCCCCTCTTCTGACTCAAAAGCCCTCCAAACTTATTCAGGCTTAGCTATGTCCCAGCATGAGGGCAGGATAAGTTGGAACTTGTGCTTTAGTCCACAGAGTTTAGACAACTCTCGGGATTCAATCAGCCAGTTTTCTGCTTGATGCTTTTGATGACCTTCTAAAGAAGACTGCCTGGCAACAACTGCATTTTAATAGGTGCTGGGATGAGGTTTTCATCTTCTGTGCAGGAAGGTTTAAATTCAGCAGCCATCCTCTGGCAGGGCCGTGTCTTCAGGAACTTGTGGTCATGGGTAGTGAGATACAGTGGGGTCTACCAGGGTGGAGAAACCTGCCTCTCATTGGACCTCTGAGAACTCAAGTGTGCAGAGATACTATTATATGATGAGAATGCTAAGCACCTGCTTAGAGTGAACTGTTATCAGATAAAAGTTGGAAACAACCTGGATATAATTTGTAAATGTGCCCATGCACTTATGTGACCCAACCCAGCCTGGGCTTGCAGGGTAACCCCCAACTTCTGTTCTTCGACATTCGGGAAAGCTACAGCTGATTCCTTGGAAGATAAATCCTTCTCTTGAGGAGATCCCTAGGTTTTCTAGAATTCCTGATTTTTTTCAATCTGCTTGCATACTTTCCTGTCACACACTGCAGGATTTTTGCAATTGTGATAATGTGCTGTGCAGGCATGATGTGATAGCATCACGCCTTTTGCATCTTAACAGACAAACTATAGGTTTCCTTGTCATTCGTGAGGACTAGCTCAGTGCCTCTGCAGGAGCCCTGGCTGGTCCCTTGGGGGTCCATGGACCTTTAAACTGTAGGTGACCAGACAGAGACTGACCATGGACTACCTCATATATCTTGGCTTGTTACATGGATACTTCCACTGTGTTAGGATTTAGCTTTCCTGGTCACTCCCTAGAACAGCTGCCGCAGGAGGGCTGAGAGTAACTCAGGTGACATACAATGGGGGAAACTTTGGAAATGCGAGAAGAGAATTCATAGATACATTATTTTTCCTTTCTCCTCCAAGACTGACTGTTTAAACAGAAAAAGAAAAAAAAAAAGTCCATACAGGCACCTCGTGAGAATAAACAATCAGCCCCACTTTCACAAAGTTGTGATCAGCTAGGTAATGGATCCCTTTGTATTTCCCCTTTTCAACTTTCCTTTAATTTCCTTTTCACTTCACTCCTGCTTCCTAAAAACTGTTCTCCCCAATGAAATATTAGCACGTAGCTTGTGCCCCAGGCTCTGCATTCTAGGGAAGCTGTTCTAAGATAATCCCCAGCAGAGTTTTATTTTGGTGGAAAAAGCAAATGTGGTTCAAATGGGTAGCACCTGAACCCTCAAGGTTTTAAAGAGGATATAAATGGGGGGGCATGGGAAAGAAATGGGATAGGAGAGAAAAACGAGAAAATTTTCCCTTTCTAGTATTTTTCTGGCTTTTCCAGGATGGAAGCTTAAGGCTAAGCACTAAACTTCCCTGAATCTCAGTTTCCCTGACCCTGAATAAAAGGAAATTAATAGCTTATGAGTAATAAGAATGAAATGAGGTAATGGATAGGAAGATAGATTATGTCATAGTTAATCTATAGATCGTGGAATCGGGCAAGGCTTGGTTGGAATCCCAGATCCATCTTTTACAGGCTGTGTTAACTCTGGCAAGTCAATATCTAACCTTAACATAGCACTTAGTTCATAGAATCTCAGTGAATTACAAACAAAAGAATATATGCAAGGTGCTTAGCACATCACACAGAACAGGTCTGCCACAAGATGTTACCCATTATCATCTTTTAAGTTGTTTGTGATGCTGAAAGTATTATCCAAACAAACAATAGTTACGACTACTCCATTATAATTTTGATAATTTCCTTTTTCATAATATGCATTTCTATCATTCATACTAAATCGAAAATACGTCTTCTCCAAATGAAATGATTCCTGCGACAGGCATAAGTGACTAGATTACAGAATTTTCTATTTAACTGTTGCACTTGTGTCACAATGAGAAGCTACAGAATAGAATTTGTGGAACTGAAGTAAATATAATACAAAAATGAAACCAAAGATTCAAGAAGCTCCTTCATGTGTCAGGAACGAGGTGCTAAGAAGAGATTTTTCTTCAGAGAGCTTGCAGTTCAAGAAAAAAGATGATAGAGGCAATTTACTTGACTGTGATTGGATAAATACAAAGTATGATACCAGACAGAGATCTAACTTGGTTGTGAGAAGCACTGATCAGTTGAGATTCATACAAACAATTTTTTAATACTAAAACCTGACAAAGGGAGAGAGACATTTTCCTCACTATTTTGAAGAAAAGAAACATTTAAAACCAGAAAATGGCTTGGTAAACAAACTCCATCAAGGACCAATCAGAATTTGTTATCTTCAACTAGGAAAAAGTTTAGGAGACTGAAAACTTAGGAACAGTTTTTCCATAATCATAATGCATACTTCTGAGCCCCATACATTTCCAGAATCTTCTTTACCTGAAGGACTGTTTCAGATGTATCTCTAAACTCCTCTTATGGTCTCTTAGCACACAGGATGAAATCTATATGTTTAGGATGAGCTGAGAAAATGGTCTCAGCTTCCAAATACCTACAAGAATTTCTGCAAAGTGATTTGACAGAAAGTCAATGATGGCCTACATCTCTAAATACAAGGACAAGTGGATGTTTAACACATAATAACATTTGTCAGTGGCGGTAATGAAAACAGTCTCTTTCATGCTGCGGAAACAGCAGTAAAATATAAAAAGATTAACAGGTGTTCAATGCAAACTGCTCCCCTGAACTTGCGTGGTTTCCTTTCCTCCGCCTGGGGGATGAAAGAACTAAGTAAAAGCACTCACTTAGGATTCTTAGAACATTGCTGTGAGTTAGAGAGTAGAAAACAATAGATATCTATCTCTGTAAAATGAAGACTATAGAGGGTATATGAGTTTTTGGATGGAAAAAAAAAAAAAGAAAAGAAAAACTTTATCTCAATTCCATTTCAAAAAAGAACCAGAAAGGGTCCTTCACTCTATGTTATACAGATCTCTAGCTCACCCTGCAGGGCACAAGATATCATTTCGACTACGATAAGCAGCAGTAGCTAACTTTCATTGGGAGCTTACTGTGTGCCCGAAACTATGCCCAGAGCTTTATACAGCTTGCCTTGATTTGTCTAGAGCTTGAGACTAGGCTTGATGTGGGGGAGATTTTTTTGGGGGGAGGGAGGATGATCAGGTGAGCAAATACGGGGAATGAGATGAGCAAAGAGCAAAAGCTAGGAAGAATCTTATGTACATACATGGCTGATTTTAGCAACAAGGTCTTGGCCTTGCCAAGACTTTGAGGAGGCATGCAAAATGACTTCCAGAATTGTTCTTCCTAACAACAGGAGGCTGGGACATTTATCCATTCACTGTCTTCCAGCTCCCATTGGTTAAAGGTTGTTCATCTGCACTTGTGAGCTGCCCCTTGCTCGAGAGCTGAGGGGACTCCCAAGGTTTCAAGAAGGCCTTGGGGCAAAAAAAAAAAAAAAAAAAAGGAGGAGATAAGCAATGCTCAAGGTGGGATGTGAGCAGTTTTAGAGTCAAAATCATCCACCAAAGCTTTGGCTGAAATCAGACATGAGTCATAAAGAGGCTGCAAAGGCAGCAAGACAGTATATGATAAGACTTATTTTCTGTAATCCTCGCAAAGCTATGTTATGACATCATCATCCCCATTTACTGATGAGGATAGTAAGACTGAGAGAACTCCTCTAATTTGCCCAAGTTCACACAGTCAGTAAAAATCAGGACTTCAAACCCAAGCCAGACAATCCTAGAATGCAAAGTCTTACCTCATTATCTGCCACCAATAATCTAATTTTTATGACCTCTTGTCCAAGAGACTCATTTTTCACTATGCTAAGAAATACAAAGAAACATTTTCCAAGTACGCAACTCATGGCTAAATAGACATAACACATCTTTAACATGCAGGTACCTTGAGGATTCAGTTGACGTTGTGACTACCTACACTAAGGTGAGACTGAGTCTGGAGTTTCTGATGAAAGCTTCTAATAAAATTCTCCACCAGGATTTCTGGACCGGCCTCCTGGGGTTATTTACAAGGAAGATATTTCCATCTACAAAGGTGGATTTTTCATAATAATCACCTTTATGTTAAAGCTCTAGGCTAGACTGTTTCCATTATGGAAATATGAGCATTGCTTTAAGGGAACAAAATGGGCTGGTTTTCCTAGTTCTCTGAGAATGGAACATAGGTTAAAACAGTCTCTTGGCTTGTAAATTTTGAGATGATACACAATTTTTAAAAGTGAGAAAGACAGCCTGTTTTACTACTGAGTAAGGCTTTACTTGTTTACTGACGGCTGAGTGAGGAAGGCTGTTATGAGAGGAAAAAAAATCTCTAGAGACGTAGCCAACAAAAGACCCCTGTAGGATGTGTTAAATACTGCAACACATAGACTCATAAATGAGGTGACTGCATGTATATCCATCAGATCAGGGATCCTCAAAGGTAAAACGGATGTTATTGATTATTTCACTGAATTGACAGGTAATTCTCGGACCACCCTGAGAAAATCAGAATTTACCCCAGGCATAGAACAAGAGAATAGACCTGCGTTTTTCCCACTGTTACTGGCACATGAGTATCATTTTGAGTGTGTGCAGATTCTTGGGCCCTATTCCTTAGTTACCGGAGCAGAATCTCCAGCACAGGGCCCCCAAATTTGAATTTTAACAATACCTCCAGGAGATTCTTCAACATACTAAAGTGAATGCACCAATGACTGAGAAACACAAGTTCAATGTCTCCATATATACGTGTGTATAATTTACATAGAAATTTAAAAACTAAAATAATTCAGAGTTACAATTTTTTTTTTCTCTTTTGGCCACCCGTGGCATATGAAGTTCCCAGTCTGCAACACCAGATCTGTGGCCCTGTGCCCAACCAGGAGATCAAACCTGTGTCCTGGTGTTGCAGAGATGCCACCAATCCCACAGCAGGAACTCTGATTCAGTGTTACGATTAAGACCATAAAAAGTGGAAAGAAAACAACTCCATTGATCTCAGGTATTAATTAATGTGTATGATATATATTGAATCTCTAGTAAATGTGAGTTCAATAATAGATAAAGGAAAAAAATTATTTTCTGCTTTCTCTTAATGTATAGTCTAGTATGGAAGGCTGTAGAGTAATAACAAATAGAGGAGTTCTCGTTGTGGCTCAGTGGTTAACGAGCCCGACTAGCATCCATGAGGACGTAGGTTCGATCCCTGGCCTCACTCAGTGGGTTAAGGATCTGACGCTGCCGAGAGCTGTGGTGTAGGTCACAGATGTGTCTAAGATCCCGAGTTGCTGTGGCTGTGGTGTAGGCTGGCACTGCAGCTCCGATTTGACTCCTAGCCTGGCAACCTCCATGTGCCACCGGTGCAGCCCTAAAAGACAAAAAAACAAATAAATAAATAACAATAATAAATAATAATAACAATTCATAATCCAGGCTTATGAGGGGATTAAGAAGTAACACCTGTTTATAAACTTCCTGAGGACAGTGAACTCTGCCCGTCATATGCCAGAATACACTGTAGAGTGACCAACCGTTCTGGTTTGCCCAGAGCTGAGGGGTTTCCCAGGACACAGAACGACCATTGCTAGAACGAGGAAAGCCTGGGCAAATCAGGACAACCTGAGCACCCTGGCAGGGAACAAGGCAGTAGAGAGCATCTAATAAAAATGAAGGTGGAACTGAATGAGGCTCGCAGAAAGTATTTACTTACGTTGAGATCTATCATTTTTCAAGTTCTTTATATACATCATCACAACAAAGGTCTAAGCTAACTGACAGAAGAGGAAACTGAGGCTCGGAGAGGTCAATTTCTCTGCTCCAGTTCCCACAGCTGGAAATGGCAGAGCTGAGCCTGGGATAGGAGTCCAGGGCTATTTGACTCCAAAGGCCCCAAGGGTAGGAACGAGGAGGCTCTGAGTGTTTTGCTCAAAACCTCAAAAGAGGTGGAAATGTGGATTTAGAATTGAATTCTTCGTCCTAGGGAAATCAGCCATGTTTTATTTAGGGAAAGCCATTTTGCTTTTATTAACACACACGCATGCCCAAGATGGTGTGCTTGCCTCCCTCCCTTCTGGCAGCTGCTTTGAAGCCGAACAGAGGCTCCAGAGGGAACAGAGCTGTTTCCAGCAGCTGTTTCTCAAACACCTAACTTCATTTCAGATCAGAGCTGGGGTTTGAAGCTCTTAAAACCTTTGCTACTTCAATCATATGAGAGCAGAAGCAGCCAAAACAATCAGTGCCTCACCAGCAGCCTATCTGAATGCTTCTCTGTGCATGGGGTGCCTGGGGCATTATGTGGTGGGGGCTGTTTGTTAAATCTACTTTCAGTATCTCCCCCGCTTCCTTCCTTCTAAGAAAGGCAAACGAGAGGAGGGGTACCTCACTCAGGCTGCCTCTTCTCTTGCTTTCCCTCTCCCTCTCTCTCCCCCTCTTTTTTCATTTCTGATTACGTATTTAAATTCCAAAAAGAATGAGAAAAATGACTTATTCATCCTCAAAAATGCAAAATTAGCATTTCATCATATTTGAGGAAAACCTTTTCATAAGAAACAAATGCCATAGCTGGGGCAGAAAGTCTTGATCCCTGCCCGAAGGCATCCCCTCTGTTGCTGCCTGTCAACATCCTTGGAGGTTCGTGTCATTTTTCCATTTGGGTTCACACATGTGCGTTGACATATATGTGTCCATAACCATTAGGAAACTCCGTCGAGGGAGTTACTCTTCCGCTCTCCATTAACGGTATCACACCACCCAGCACGGCCTCAATTCTAACTCTTATTGCATTCTGTTCTTTTCATAGGCCCAATCATGTGAATACATGACAAGTGAGCACAGTGATTCTTGTTATTTTGTGGGATTCCATCACATGAACAGTGCACAGTTCCCTTTTTTTTTTTTAATTCTCCAGTGTTAAACGCTCAAATATCATTTTTTACTCCGTCTTATATTTCTGTACTTCTACCATAAACCTATGAGGCAGATTTTACTTCGAGATCTCCATCGTACAGATAAGGAAATCAAGGTTGCGGTCATTCAAATAAATCAAATTTAGAGCACGAGTTAAGCAAACGAGTGAATCAAGAAAAGCGTTGGAGGAGCCTTACACTATCTGTTTTTCATAGACAATAGATTTGACAAGAAAGGAAGCAAAGGAAGAAAGGCAAGTGCTGTACCATGTCAACACCGTGGTCAAAAGTATTTGTTCTCCCTGCTTATACCTACCGGGCTTCGTAGGTTACTGGCAAGCAGTGGGCGTTAAGCAAATACATATTAAATCATTGAGCTAGAAAGACATGAAGACCAGGTCTCAGGAGGTTCTAAGGTTACTACGTTGCCACACATAGAGGCAAAGAGCCCTGGATCTTTGATCACACATAATCAAATATGGAACCAAAAAGCCAAAAATGTTGAGAGCGAGAAAGAGCTGAGTGGGCAACATAGAGTAGCCTGAACACACCCCAATAACACAAGCCTGAGACAAGGACCTGGGCTCTTGCGTGTCATTTGTGGACACTAAGTGTTTGAGCCACTCATACTCAACAGAAACAGGAGAGGACAAGCCCAGGAATTGTCACTGGGTCACTGAATAGTACCACATTTTGGGAGGCAGCTACGTGCACCACTGTACCACCAACGCTCTACCACATTTTGGAAGAAAGCTATTCTTCTCTTGCATGAAGCAAACTCGGTTACTGTAACCATCAATTCCTTCTACCCCATGACCCTGAACACGCACATTTTTTCCTTCTATCTCAGTGCAGAGGACTAGCTTATGAGTCCTGAGCATAACCGGCTACCATTCACAAACACGTGGTCTATACACAATGACCACCCGTGAGGCTAAGATTCCACACCTAAAGCACTGAGCACCGTGCCTGGCACATAAAAAGCACTGAATTCAGAGTCACTTCAACAATATTACAGAGAGGGGAGGACTCTCCTCCTATGTAGTTTCTAATTTTTTCTTAAAGTATAGGTGCTCTTCTCCTTCTACAGTTGAAGACTAGAAAAACAGTTTCTTAAGAAATATTACCAACAAGTGGCAGTGAGGCTTTCTCGGGGATGGGGGGGGCAACATCTTTGAAATGCTGTTTTTATTGTTGTCGCTGATTATTCTTCTGAATGTCATGTGTGTTTATAATCGAGTAAGCTCAGGCAACCCCCCTTCACGAGAACCTTTTTAAAGCTTCCTGAGAGGCTTAATAGTAACAAGGAAATTCGTAGTTTTCTCAAACAGTGCTCAAGGCAAGCACATTTTAGTATTTTTCAAAACCTAATGTCTCCATCCAGGGAAAACAAATTGAATTACTGTCGAGCACACGTGGGGCATTAGGCTCACCCACACATCAGGGATTCTGAGTACACTGCAGCAAATGGCACGGAGAGGATCCTGCTGCCTGGCCACAGAACTCCAGAGGGAGGTTTGAGTAGTTCATTGTTACTGGGATTTATAAAATCCCTCTTTCCCATTCAAGCAATTCACTCTTCCAGAATGTATTTTTCAAGCATATTTTGGTTTTAATAAAGCACGTATTTAAGCCACATTGTAAAAGAGACATTCAACCACTCGGAATTGTGGATTCGACACTGGTGTCTCCCACTGATAGACTGACATAGCCCAACCACGTGAAAGTCAAAGAGAGAGAGAGAGTGAGAGTGTGTGTGTGTCTGTTACATCACAGTCAGAAACTACAGAAAGATCAGACCCAACCCACATACCTCTAATTTGAGGAGGTTTCAGCAAGGAAATAAACACTGATGCCATTGTCTCATCTCAAATGCTAAAGGGGGGATCTCCCTGGTGGCAGAGTGGCTTAAGGATCCAGCATTGTCACAGCAGCAGCTTGAGTAACTGCTTTGTCATGGGTTCTATCCCTGGCCCAGGAACTTCCATATGCTGTGGGCACAGCCAAAAACAAAAACAAAATCAAATGTTAGAGGGACTCCCTCCAATTTGGCAAAGGCTACTCATTCTCCCCCCCAGAATTACAAAGTATTCCTCACACTTCCCAAGTGGACTGAGACCTGGACACAAAGAGAGACTGAAGCTCAGCTGGACTGGCAGTCTGAGGGTAAGGTCTTGTTAAAAGTGGCAGATGTGGGGGGGTGAGTGTCTCAGCTCAATCATTTTCAAACACGGCTGCTCACTAGAATCAGCTGGGAAATTTTTAAAACTACCTGATGCTCAGACCCAAGCACAGACTGCAGATGCGCTGCAGAAGAGGCTGAGCATTAGCATTTTTTAAAAGTTTCCTGGGTGATTCTATATGCAGCCAAGGTGACATAAGTAATTCTGGACACAATAATTCTCCTGTCCAAGAGTAAACACACATTACACCCACAAAATGCACTGGCTTTTTCACCATCTTGAACAAAGTTAATCTATACTTACTCACTGTTATAATCAAAGGCCTGGCACATATCAAGAATTCAGTCATAATGAATAAATGAACGAATAAGCACTAGCTGCAAAAATATTACAGTAAAATAAGCTTTCCCTTTACTCTGTGTAACAAACATACTGCTCAAAACCTCTAAAATTTGCACAGTATTTGATGAGTCATTCAACTCTTCATAAATTATCATAAAGAATTTATGGAAAATTTACAAAGACATGGAGAACTCATCACACTGCAGTACACAGATTTGATATTAATTAGGATGTATACATACAATAGAATTCTTTTTTTTTTCTTGGCCACACCCACAACATATGAAAATTCCCAGGACAGGGAGTGAATCCGAACTGCAGCTGCAACCTATACCACAGCTGCAGCAGCACTGGATCCTTAACCCACTGCACAGGGTCAGGGATCGCGCCCACACTGCCACAGAGACAACACCTGATCTTAACTCACTGTGCTATAGTGGGAACTCCCACACAATGGAATTCTATGCAGACATTAAAATCATATTGTAAGGGTTTTTTTAATATGGAAAGTTGTCCATGGTATATTATTGACAGAAAAAAAGCACACTAAAAAAAAACCCAGCATGGGTAAAAATCATCATTTTGATTTAATAAATAAATAGAGAGTGTGTGTGTGTGTGTGTGTGTGTGTGTGTGTATGTGTGTGTGTGTGTGTGTGTCTACACAGAAAAATCTGATAGGCATAAATACTGACATGGTTATCTGTGAGAGAGAAAAATAAGGATAGTTTCACACCCTTCTCATACCCTTTCTTTTTTTCCTCAACTCACAACATTTTAATGATTGTAATGTAATTTCTCAGTTTTAAAATTTTTTTTCTCCAAAGTTGGGAACAGCCGTTCCCCATCCCCATTCCAGGTCCCTCTTAGCTTCAGAACCCACACCACTTATGAATCCAGTCCGACCAAGATACAACAGTGGAAAGGGAAAAACCGACCTTCAGTGCCTTGTAGGTTTCAGTTTCCGCCATTTGTGCTGGCCACCCACCACCACCTCCGAGGAAGCTCCCACCAGAAACTGATAACTGAGTTTCACCTAGTACAACCAGTTACATCCATCAAACCTATTTCTTCGGGACATCTGCTTCCACGTGTAATGGGACTAGGTTATCTGGTAGAACGATTTCTTAATGCAAAAATTAAGGTAATGCCTCATCTGTCATCGTTCACAGGAATAGTTACATTTTGAAGTAAATATCAACACACAGAAATACCTCTAATGTGACATGGCAGCTTTCAAGAAACAAGACCATGTTGAGAATGTATTTCCCTCTGACGGGGGAGAGGTGACGCAGGAGAGATGACACAATGACAGCCAGCAATGTTTGGCTGTTTTGTGCCTCATACTGTACTTTGTAGAATTAAAAATCCTTTGTGGGATTAAGGAATATAAATACTGTTAACAACATATGATGTATATGCTATTGCTATACCCACTTCATAGATGAGAAAACAGAGGCTTAAGGAGTTTAACACTCGCCCAAGGATATACAAACAATAAGTAGCAGAGCTGGGATCCTATAACAGGTGGCCTGGCCTAGGTTTCTGCTCCCTAACTGACTATGTCAAGGACTATGTGGTTTATGGAGCATCTGAAATTCACAGCTCAATTTAATTCAGTCTCCAACAATGATCAGAGTAGTGTCTGGGGTAGGTGATATTATGGGTGAATAAAACATGATCGGGAACCCTCGAGAGGCTTATCCTGATTTAGCAACCTATTCCAGCCACGGAAGAAGAAAAACCAACGTTCTCAAGTATTACCATCTTCTAGACTAGCAGATGTCAAATTGTGGTCTCTGGACTAGCATCGCCTGAGATCTTATTAGAAATGCAGGCCCCAACCCCAGACTCACTGCATCAGAATCTCTGGGAACGGGGTCCAGGATCTGTGTCTAGCAATACCCTCCCGGTAAGACGACGGGCTTTAGGCACCCTTCCTGTGTGTCACAGGAGTTCTCTCATTGGTCCTCACAACAGGTTTTTAAAGCCAGCTCATAATTCCAGATGAGGAAACTGAGGAATGGGACACTGGATTGATGTTGTCCCAAAGCAACAGCAGTTAAGCAATAAGGCTGGAAATCTAACCCACTTCTGTGAGGGGCTCCTGCTAAGGTGAGGTGAATGGGACAGAGAGAGCACTTCTTTTGACTCTGCTCCCACTTAATCGCAACCGTCTTGTTTGCAGGTGGCTGCACCATTAAAAACACTCTACAAAGGTGTATCAAGGAATGCAATTTAATGAGAAACTCAGATGCATGTGGGCACTTACCTCATAATAACATTCTACTTATGAAAGGATGCTATAGTGTAATTAGACTCCGGGAGGCCAAGCAAAAGGGGAAAAAGTGGCTCTTATTTTAACTGCTTCACAATAATGGAGTGTTGCCCGAGAGTTATTCACACAACAGATGCTGTGAAGATGTGTGCTGATTCTGTGGGTTGCGGCATAACCCTCTGCGATGGACCCTCCAGTCCTCTGGCACACAGACATAAGTCCTCCCTAAGCAATGTGTAGTGCTTGCAGCACAACTATAAATCGAAGCTAATGGGAGAAAACGCAGCTCCTCCACTCAGGCTTTCTGAAAATATTTGCCTGCGACGTTTTGTGCCACAGAGATTGCATGCACACATACGAAAAGACAGTATTCATTCCGGGCTGGCTTCATTTGGAGAGCCAGATTAGGGAAGGTAATCAAGAACATTTCACTGTTACCTAGTAAATAAGTTAAATGGTCCCTGCGGTTCTTCATTAAAACTTTTATGGTATGTTCATCAATTACCAAACAGCTTGAACAAAGCAGAGGTAAATTAACTTTCTCACATCCACACGGCTTGCCAAAAAGAGGGTTCTCAACGCAATTCCATTGGTTTAAAGTTCATCCAAAATACTATTAGCTTAGAGTCCAATTTTGAACTGTCAAGGGGAATATATACAATGGTAATTTCAGATCATTATCATGGCATTCCAATGCAAATGGCCACAATTTAATTCATTATCACTAACATTATATCTTTATTTTGCTACCAACTGGTGACTGACATTTCCAGGGCCACAAGAAGCAAATGCTAATTAGACCATGGTGTACTCTTACCCTTTCTTCTTTTGCTGCATTTTTCCATCTTCAGGGAGACCCCGCAGGAGGCTACGTCTGACCAGCTGCTGGCCCTTGACACTCCTTCTCCTGGGCCCTGAGCCAGGCTACCATTCCTGGGACAAAGTAAAGCTCCTGTGAATTTCCCCGTTCTGTGCACTGTGCCTCCGAAAGGGAGCCTATGCAATGCAATGACCCCTTCCTTAGATCACCCACCAACCTAATTTAGAAAGTCTAAAGCACTCCAGGGTGACAGAGCACAGGCATTAACATGCAAACAAACGGCCACAAAAGTTCAAATTTGCATTTAGACTGGACAAAAGGGAAAGAAATGGCTTTCTATGCTGTTCCTTGCATCATCAGAGTTTCACAAATTACTAATCTCTGAAATGATGCCAGAAGGGAACTTGCTCTGCTCCTCTCATTCATGCTTAGGTGGACTCAATTCATCTCTGAAAATCACGCCTTTTCACTCTCAACATGAGATGAGAAAGAGCTGTAAAATCTCAAATAGCTCCAGTGAAATGTTTAATGTGTTCAAATGAAAGCAATTAGTAAGTACAAATTTGAAATTCCTCAGATCTTTGGGCTACAGACTCAGGGAACAGACATAAAACATGGATTTTCTTTCCATTTCCTTGATACATCACAATAATTCTACCTTGTCTATCTCTAAAAACTCTGCAAAAATGTTATTCATTCTCTCATTATTTAGCCACAATAATAATAATGATAGATGGTCATTATAGGCCAGGTACCCAGCAACTAGCTTTGTGTACTTTATGTTCAAAACAATCCTGAAAGATATAAATTGGGTTATCAATGAGGAAGAGGAGTTGGCTAGTACAAACTGTTGACTTCAAGGCTCCTTCAAGGAGACGGAACTCAAAGTTGTCTTCGGGCCAAGACAAAAATTACCAGACCCTTATCATCAGCCCACCCACCTCACTGTAACGCCTCTTCCCCCACCCCGAGGAACCTGGCCTACTCCTTCCTACCCCCTACTAGGAAAGGCATGTGGCCCCTCCTCACCAGGCCCTTACATGGTATTATACACCCCTAACAAATCAGAAAGCATATCTTAAGACCCCTCCTTCCCCAACCAATCAGCAGGTGAATGGGTATATCCTGAGACCTCTCCTCTCCCTGGGCTATAACCAGACACAACCACACACTCAAGGTCGGCTCTCCCTGATTATCAGGAAGTCAGTCCACTGTTTTAATAGCATCTTGTCTTTTCTTCACTTTGCTTGGAATCTGGCAAATTCTTCTTTCCAAGCTATGTGGGCATATCATGACCCAAAAGATAATAGTAACTCTAGTTAGTCAGGGTGATGGGTTCCTTCTATTAACTGTTTTCTCTTTCCTACGTCTCTGTGTATTTCTCTACTTGTGTTTCTTTCACTTCCCAAGTCAACCCTTTTCATTCAAATCCTTGTCAGAGTATGGCTCTGGAGAAACCCCAATTAGGACAACAGAAGATAGTATGATCGAGCAATCAAAACTTTACCTGCCCCATGCATTGAATGTGAAATGAATACATAAACTATTTCGGTATCACCAGAGCAAAAAGTAGATGGAAGACAAGGAGTTCAAAAATGAATAAATCTGAAATGCTTTTCTCTGTACTGAAATCCACCTAGGCTAGAAAGAATGTATCCTTTACCATGACTGATACATTTATAATTTAAGGTTTCAAGCACAGTTACAATTAGGTAGGTGTACCTGGCTTGGAATTATGCTTTAGAAAGTTGGCATGTAGAAAGCCACCGCTGTACTTAAAATACCTAATTTTGAATGCAGCCTTCCAAAAACATGAGCTTGGGCCCCGGAAAGGATGCACTTCTCATTAACAACTTTCCAAAACTAGTTTCCTTCATCCGAAACCTAATCATTAATAAATTTCACTTGAATAACTATATGCTTTGGCCTGAAAGAAAAATGAGGCTTCATGTGTTACATGTGCCATTGCTCCCTACTTCTAAAAAATAAGTGTCCTGCTGAAAAAAACCATGTGCCCTGGGGCCCGAGACTAATAGGAGTTTCAAGGCCTGTTTTATGTTTGCAAGTTAATCTTTCTTTGTCCTCCATCTCAGCCAGCAAATACAATATCATAATAACACAACTCGTCCCTGTGTTTTTGAACTTGGCTTTGGATTGGGGATCATTGTGTCTTTGCTTTCAGATGGCTCACTTTGATGTATTCTATTTCAAAGGAAGAGATAAAACCCAAAGTTCATTCTCACAATGGGACACCCTTTAGAGCCAAAGAGAAATTTTGGTCCTCTTTGTGGCACACAGCAGCCCAGATTCACTTTGAGATCCTCTCTTGAAAGTCCCTGGGCAAGTGCAAAACGGCTTCAGTGATTTATTTTGCCACTGAGAGAACAGAATTGCTGTGGCCCCCTCCATTGCACCAGTGGGCAGACTCAAATTGTGGGAGTGAAGCAGGGAGAAGACCTCAGGGGAAAAGGCATCCTCATTGCCTCTTCCTAATTACTAGCCATGTAGCTAAGCTCTTCAGCACTCGTGGTTCCACTGCGTATACACAGCATCTATATACATCTTTGGAGGTCTTCATCTGGACAGGAGGAAGGAAGGATCCATTCAAATTTACTTTCTTATCTCTCTTTTACTCTCTCTTTCTCCCTCTAAACTCAACTATAATTATAGCAAAGAAAAAAGACTATTTTGGGAGTTCCCATTGTGGCTCAGCAGAAACAAATCTGACTAGTATCCATGAGGATGCCAGGTCGATACCTGGCCTTGCTCAGTGGGTCAGGGATCTGGTGTTGCCATGAGCTGTGGCGTAGGTCACAGACGCAGCTCGGATCCCACGTTGCTGTGGCTGTGGCATAGGCTGGAAGCTGTAGCTCTTATCTGACCCCTAGTCTGGGAACTTCTGTATGCCACAGGTGCAGTCCTAAAGAGCGAAAAAAAAAGAAAAAAAGAAAAGAGACTATTTTGTATCCTTCACCATCAGACATCAGACAGTTCCCTTTCTAAAAGTGTTTTCAGTTGGTCCTTCAATCTGCCATTCTATTTGCCTCTTAAATTTCCCAAGATTTTGAAGAAACTTCTTTCTAAATATATTTCCTCCACCTTCATGTTCTGATAGATTGCAACTTTCACAGGGAGGCAAAAATTCTTACTTGTCTTTATATCTTCAGTGCCTAAAGCAAACTCTAAAATATCGGAGTTCTCTTGTGGCGCAGAGGAGTAAGAATCGGGCATTGTCACTGCAGGAGCCTGGGTCACTGCTGTGGCACAGATTCAGTCCCTGGCCCGGGAACATCCACATGCTACAGGTACAGCCAAATAAATAAATGAATAAACAATAACATAGAATAAAATCAACAAGGTCTAGAATATATTACTCAACAAACATGTTTGTTGAGTGAATAAGTGAAGAAGTAACCAAAAAAAGTTTAATCATTTACACTTCTTTGAATCCTCCCTCCTTTCTCTAAGCATGCTCATAGCTGTGTTAACTTGAAAATCTTTTTAATGTTTTTGCATGCGATATCCTCTGAAATAAATTCATCCATTTCAATGCACAAGATGGCATATCCCTTCCTACCCCTTAGTGAGAGCAATTTTATAACCAAAGAAATGGATCAAATGACCAGTCTTTAAAAGTAAGGGAGGGTTATCTCAGCGGAAGCTGAATACTGAGGCTGTCACCCTCTAGTTCATGTTCACTCTTAACCTTCCTTGGATGACATATGTCAGTACCCTGATGTTACTATGGTTCCCACTGGTAGAACCTCAACAGAGGTTTCAATGGCAGCACTGGCGTAACTGAGCATAAGCAGAATCCTAGATCACTGGTGGGCTATTATTTTATCAAAAATTTGCAAAATATTTTCTGAGCACTAAACCTGCAAATATTACACTAGACACGCTAAAAGATTTCTTCTTAATGACATAGCCATCCAATATTCTATAAACTAAGATTCCGGAAAGAAAGCACAACATGTAGATGGAGATAAATGTCCATTCGTCATGGCTGAAAATGATTTATCTCAAAAAAACTTCAAAATAAAGTACTATTGGGAGAGGGATTTCACTGGATCACAAGAAGCTTCAAAGAGGAGGGAGCATTTTAACAGAGCCCTGAAGAAATGAATTAATATGTGAACATTTTTCAGTAGTATGCTCTTAAACAAATAATACATTAAAAGCCCTATTTGTTGCATTTGGCAATTTCCAGGTTGCAAATACTACCACCATGGCCAGCAACCAGCTCTTAAAATTCCTGAGAAGTTTACAGTTAGCTCTCATAAGCCAGCTCCAACATACCACTGCCTGATAAATTTTATCTACAACAACCACTGTTATGAATTTAAATGCTATATATGCAATTGAAAAGATCTAACTGTCCCCATATTGAAGGACATGTTGCAAAATGAAGGGAAAGTAGTCCAGGGAAGAGAACTAGATAGGCTCCGAAGTGCTTTTAGCTGACCCCTGTTCAAAAAGTCATGATTACACCCAGGAAAATTATCCCCATCTCTGAGTAGCTCTGGGTCTTGGCAATGTGAAAAAGTATTGGCAGCCTGACTTAATCAGAGTATTTCATTAAAAATTTCATCATATGTCCTCAACTTCCAAACCTAGGAACACTATGATAATATGGATTTGGGAATACTGAATCTATAGAACTCTTTCTATGAAGGTTTTTTTTAATCTTCATAGTCATGAAGTGAAGAATTTAAAAATCTTTACAGTCATGAAAGGAACAGTGAAGTTAAAACAGAAGAGGTCTGAATATTTCTCTGTGAAACCCAAGTTGGCTGGAAGTCAGGGTTTCTTTGGGCAATTGCCTGATGATGGGAGACAATTTGGCAAAGGTAAGCCAGGCTTCTGGATGTGCTTGTGTTTTTGTTTACTGAGCCCAAGGGTTTGTTTCTCAAATGAATTCCTTTTTTACTGTAATGGTTGTAATCATGAAAATCCTCCTGGTAATAAGCTCTGTGAAGGTACCTTGGCAAAACGGTCTATAAATATTGGCCATATGCCACATTTCAATATTTTGGTTTGAAACACAGTAGCCAAAAGCTCAGGAAACAATTTTTCAGAAAAGACCCATTGTTCTGGCCCTCAGCTGGAATCTTGAACAACAGGCTCCATATGCTGTCTTGCTGCTATCATTCTAGTCACGAGAAGACACTTGCCCCGTAACACTGCTTAGTGCCCAGCCGCCGAACTGAGCAGAGATCTGTTAAAAAAGAAAGAAAAAAAGTGCTTCTTTATTGGGTGAGAGGGTGGACCATTTGAACACCAAGAGCCCTCACCAATCTTTAATGTTACAAATCTAAGAGCCATTCAGTTCTAAAAAAAACTAAACTGCAAAGAAGGAAAAAGTATGATGGTGGGCAAACTGGAAGCAGGGCTTCTAAACATGAACTGGTCACTCACTCATGACGGTGATGGATTACCCAACCCCTACATCTCCTTCCTACTCTACCAATCTAGAAATCTACTTTCGAAAGTCTTCTAAACTTTTCATTGGGCTCTACCTACTGAGATAACTACATTCATTCAATACCCTTTAAGAAAATCTGATTGTTTTCCACAAGGTATCTACTAAATTGACATTATGGAATCAAGAGCTAAAGAGAAAGTACCTCTGAATGAAGCTGATGAGAGCTGGAGAGAAAAATTACAACTGAAAAGACAACTGGAGTTCCTGCTGTAGAGCAACAGGCTTGACGATGTCTTGGGAGCACTGGGGCGCAGGTTCGATCCCTGGCCTGGCTCCGTGGATTATGGATCTGGCATTGCCACTGTGGCTTAGGTCACAACAACTGCTCAGATCTGATCCCTGGCCTGGGAACTTCACATGCTGGGGGTGGCCAAAAAAAAAAAAAAAAAGACAGCTGAAATATGTGATGCTGGTACAGAGATCTCTCCATCACCCCTCCCATGAGAAATTACTCTACTAATGGCTGTGACAATTACATAATAAGCTAGACTATTTAAAGATGTATCAGGTCAACACAGTCGTCACTTAGGTTTGGCCTAGACAGTGGAGCGGATAATGCTAAAAAAAGACAGGTCTGTCAAACCACACTGGAGGTTTTATGTCAGCTGACTTCATCTTTATTAATTCACAAAGGTGCCTTCAGTGCTATTCTGCCATCACCATAGACATGAGGCTCAAGCAGAAGGGTTTTATTCCCTGTCTCCACTAACTAACTTTACTAAGATAAGGCACAGTTTGCCCTAATGCATCAGTTTTTTCATCTGCCTGAGGGTACTATATTTTACCCCTCATCACTGACTCAAAAGCAAGGTCTATAAAGAGGCCACTCAATAAATATGACCAAGGATTCATTTTAACATTATGTTATAAATGCATCATACATAGCTTGTTTTTACCTAGTCCAATGATATTTGTATGAGGCAGGGTTGGGCAAGTGTGTTCAAGAGAAAGTTCTGCGGTCAATCTACTGGATCTTCAAAATATTCATAAACAATTATAATGTTATCTTTAATTTTTCCTTTCTTATCAAAGCTGCTGAGTCTAATTAGGGGTATCAATCCTACTTTAATCTTCTCTTCCCTCTCTTTGTCTCAAATTATAAATGCCACTATATTTTTAAAATCGGTCATAATTACCATCAAGAAGGTTCATTCAGGTATCTATGGAAACAGAGAAAAAGAATCCAAATTTAGTCATGTCAGATGAGATGTCAAGGAAGGTTTTCAGAAAAGAGCAATAACCCTTGAGTTAGTTGTGAAATATGAGTGAGCCCTAGAGAGGAAAGCAAAGAGGGGCTCGGGTGTTATGCAAAGGCACTGGGACCCAGGAAAGCTCGGGTTGCCTCTGGTAGTTCACTCCATCCCCAGGGAAGAATGCACTCTGAAAGAACATCAGCTGAGACTTGCAACAGCTGGGTACCAAATTTGAATGAGACTGGAATACTATGCTAAGGTATTTGAACATAATTTATCCAGAAAGCAAGAGTGCAGTAAGCCCCTGAAGGCAGCGAGCAGGAGGCCAGCACGCTCAGATTTACATTCTTAAAGAGCCACCCTGTAAATAGCTTTGGGGATGAATTCAAGAAGCAACAGACTAAAAGTGGGGAACCACAAACTAGGAAGCCTCACTTTTCTATACATGGCCTTATCCACGAACATCTTACAATTTTTGAGTAATCAACATTCATGAAATGACAGATTAAAAAAAAACACACACGTTTTCTTGATTAAGTGGCAGTAGGAGTGGCTAGGTAGGGGAGGGGAGCGAAGAGCAAAGTGTGATTAGAGAAAATTTGCCATCTATTGCTCTGTTAACTGGAGGTTCACGTCTTGCTAGTTTTATGAATGTTTCCCATTCGAGAACAAATCTAAGGCATGATATAACCCTAATTATCAGAGAGAGAGAGAAAAAAAAAAAAAACATAAACCAGAGACCTCATTTGAATTGCTTATTTCTTTTAACTACCTAAAGATTATAGCCATAGACTCTTCACCAACTTATAGGAAAGGAAATACAATAAACAGACAGGAGAAGGCTACATTGAGGGTGTGTGGTGAAAACAGCCAAGAGCAACGGGTGTTGTGGAGACATCTGACATACACCCATCTGCATATCTAATCAATACCAGACAATCATTTTTCAGTAGCACTAAAGGCAAATACCTGAAGCTCTCCCCTGCTGTTCAGATGAGGGACTGCCATGAAAACTCCATCATATAAGAGATGGTTTTGTACAGAAGGGACAAGTCTTTAGCATTTAAATAATGTGAGGTGAGTCCTTAAGCATACTATTAAGTGGTTTTAAAAAGTAATGAAATATAAAATAATTGCAACATTAATGATATGCATATCCTGATTATTTTAAATTATCTAATGAGGAGTATTTACTATGTACTAGGCACTGGCAATAGTACTTGTCACTCATTATATCATTTAATATTTAAAGTGGTGTACAACTCCCATTATAATAGATGAGGAAACCAAAGATGGAGTAATTGTCCAAAATCATCTTTGTTAGTTGGAAAGTGATGCAACATGAATTTGAGTGCAGGTATCTGTGACACTAGAGGTCATACTCTTCCTTTTTTTTTTTAGGGCCACACCCGTGGCACATGGAGGTTCCCAGGCTAGGGGTTTAATCAGAGCTACAGCTGACAGCCTATGCCACAGCCACAGCAATGCCAGATCTGAGCTGCATTTGTGACCTACACCACAGCTCACAGCAACACCAGATCCTTAACCCACTGAGCGAGGCCAGGGATCAAACCCGCAACCTCACGGTTCCTAGTCAGATGCATTTCCGCTGCGCCACAATGGCAACTCCAGGTCATACACTTAACTGCTGTTTAATTCTGCCCTTGACATGGGACTCAACACAGTCTGGATCCACTTAGCTTTCAACCAACTCCTTGTACAAACCTCTCTCCTTTCAAGGAGGTCACATATTGTATTCCTTGATAATTTGATGTAATAAAGTTTTCCTTAAGTTCCCCTGTTCCTCTTCATTCATTTGGTGGTCCTCTCTTACTCCTTTTTTCAATATTTAGTTCAGATTTTACTTATCTCCAAACCATGAGTCCTTTATAAAGAATAAATAAACAACTAATCAAAAGTATCCTCCTCCACTTCTCAAAGTATAAGTTAAATAATGGTTGGCATTGTGTCTATGATCTGAATAGACACATAGGCACAGAAATAAAACGTTTATGTTGATTAGCATTATTAAAAAAAAATAGATATTCCCCAAAAAAGTCTAAAGTTAGTAGAAGAAAGGAAATAATAGAGCTCAGAGAGGAAATAAATTAAATAGAGACTTAAAAAATTAGGGAGTTCCCATTGTGGCACAGTGGAAATGAATCCAACTAGTATCCATGAGGATCCAAGTTTGATCCCTGGCCTCACTCAGTGGGTTGGGGATCCAGCGTTGCCATGGCTGTGGTGTGGGTTGCAGATGTGGCTCAGATCCTGTGTTGCTGTGGCTGTGGTGTAGGCTAGCAGCCACAGCTCCAATTCGACCCCTAGCCTGGGAACTCCCATATGCCACAGGTGTGGACCTAAAAAGCAAAGAAAGAAAAAGAGAGAGAGAGAGAAGGAAGGAAGGAAGGAAGGAAGGAAGGAAGGAAGGAAGGAAGGAGAAAGAAAGAAAGAAAGAAAGAAAGAAAGAAGAGAGGGAAGGAGGGAAGGAAGGAAAGAAGGAAGGAAGAAAAAGAAAGAAAGAAAGAGAAAGGAAGAAAGAAAGAAAGAAAGAAAGAGAGAAAGAAAGAAAGAAAGAAAGAAAGAAAGAAAGAAAGAAAGAAAGAAAGAAAGAAAGAAAAGAAAAGAAAAGAAAGGAAGGAAGAAAGGAAGGATCACTGAAACCAAGAGCTGCTTCTTTGAAAAGATAAAAAAATTTGACAAAACTTTCTAATCAAGAGAAAAGAGGACTCAAGGAAATAAAATCAAAAGTGAAAGAGAAGTTAAACTGAAACTACAGAAATACAGAGCTACAAATAATTATTGGACAACATACAAGAAATGGACAAATTCCTCAAAACAATCTTCCAAGATCAAATCATAAAGAAATAGAAAATCTGAATACACATATTACGAGAAGGGAGACAAAGAGTAGTCAAAAATTTCTCAGCAAATAAAAGCCCAGCACCAGATGGCTTCAATGGCAAATTCTACAGAATCCTCAGGGCAAATACCTATCCCTCTCAAACTCTTCCAAAAAACTGAAGAGGAGGGAAACATTCTAACCTTATTTTACATAGCTGTCATTACCCTGACACAAATATTAGTCGAGGACACCCCAGAAAAAGAAAAGTGGAGGCCTAAATCTCTGATGTATGTAATCACAAAAATCCGCAACAAAATATTAGCAAACTGAATCCAACAGTACACTAAAATTATCATTCACCATGATCAAGTAGGATTTATTCCAGAGATACAAAGATGATTCAACATCTGCAGATTAATCAATGTGATACATCACATTAACAAAATGAAGGATAAAAATCATGCTATCATCCCAATAGATACAGAAAAAGCATTTGAAAAATGCAGCATCTATTATATTTAAGATAAAAAAAAACCTCCCAACAAAGGGAGTATAGAGGGGACGTACCTCAACATAATAAAGGCCGTATATGACAAAGGCACCGCTAACATCACATTCATCAGTGAAAAGCTGAAAGTATGTCCTCAAAGATCACAAATGAGACATAAATGCTCACTCTCTCCAGTCTTATTCAACATAGTATTGGAAGTCTTAGCCACAACAATAAACCAAGAAAAAGAAATAAAAAAGCATCCAAATCAGAAAGAAAGAAGTAAAACTGTAACTATTTGCAGATGGCATACTGCATATGCAGACCCCTAAAGATGCACCAAAAGCCATTAGAATTAATAAAGGAATTTAGTAACAAAGTTGAAGGATCAATATACAAAGAAATATGGCATTTCTATACACTAATAACTAACTATCAGAAAGAGAAATTAAGAAAACAATCCCACTTACAAATGTATCAAAAAGAATAAAATGCCTAGGAATAAATCTAAGCAAGAAGTGAGAGACCTATATACTGTAAGACATTAATGAAATTGAAGAAGACATAAGTAAATGGAAGGATATTCTGTGTTCATCATTTGGAGGAGTTAATATTGTTAAAATGTCCAAACTACCCAAAGCATATTCAATATAATCCTATCAAAATTCCAAAACATTTTTCATAGAACTGGAACAAATAATTCTAAAATTTATAAGAAACCACAAAAGATCCTACATATCCAAACGTTTGAGAAAGAAGAACAAGCTAGAGGTATTGTACTCACTGGTTTCAAATTATCCTACAAATCCACAGCAATCAAAACTGTATAGTATTGGCACAAAAAAAAGAAACATAAATCAATGGGACCAGAAATAAACTCCCACATATATGAACAATTAATTTAAAACAAAAGAGTAAAGAATACACAATGGAGAAAGGTTAGTCCCTTCAGTAAATGGTGCTAGGCAAACTGGACAGTCATCTGCAAAAAATAAAACTAGACTACTATCTTATACTGCACACAAAAATTAACTCAAATGGATTAAAGACTTGACTGTAAGACCTGAAACCATGAAATTCTTAGAAGAAAACATAGGTGGTAACCTCATTAATATGTTTTAGCAATGTTTTTATGGATCTGTCTTCAAAGGCAGATCAAACAGGAATACATCAAACTAAAAATCTTCTGCACAGTAAAGGAAATCATCTTCAAAACTGTAAAGGCAATCTACTGAATTGGAGAATACATTTGTAAATCACATATTTGACAATGGGTCAATATCCATAATTCATAAATAACTCATGCAACTAAACAATAAAAATACAAACAACCCCATTTAAAAAAGAGCAGTGTATCTAAATAGGTGTTTTTCCAAAGAAGATATACAGATTGTTAACAGACACATGAAAAGATGTTCAAAATCTCTAATTATTAGGGAAATGTGAGTCAAAAGCACAATGGGATATCACCTCACATCTGTTAGAATGGAGATTATTAAAAAGACAAGAAAATAAAAAATATTGGAGGAGATATAGAAAAAGGGAAGTCTCATACATTGTTGGTGGGATTATAAACTGGCACAGGCTCTATGGAAAATAGAGATTACTCAAAAGTTAAGAATAACTATCTATCTATCACATGACCCAGCTAAACAACTTCTGAGTATCCAAGGAACTCAAAAACACTCATTCAAAAAGATATATGAAACCCCAAATTCATTGCAGCATTATTTACAATAGTCAAGACATGAAAACAATCTAAGTATCCACTGATGGATGAATGGGTAAAGAAGACATGGTATACATACACAATGGAATATTACTCAGTCATGAAAAAGAATAAAATCCTGCAACAATATTCATGGACCTTGACAATATTATGCTAAGTGAAGTAATCAGACAGAGAAGCAAATACCAAATGATTTAACTCATATAGGGAATCTAAAAACAAAACAAATTAACCAACAAAATAAAGCAAAAATAAACTCATGGGTACAGAGATCAGATTAGTGATCACCAGAGGGAAAGGAGGGTCACTCACTGCCTCTTCACACCCATGAATTTATTCTTCAGACTATTTATCTTTTAGGAAGCTAGTGTCCCATGATATTTAAATATTTCAGAGTCATAGGTAGGCTCAATTCCTGGCTGTGCCACACTGCAACTTATTAGCTGTATGACCATCCATGGTGATGGATGGTAATTAGACTTGTGATGGTCATCATTTTGTAGTGTATATGAATGTCGAATTAGAATGGTATACACCTGAAGCTGATATAACAAAACAAAAATAAAGCAGGTGAAACTGAAAGACCTACACTGGAGCAGAGGATGAACCACTGCTTCTATTGATTAAATCACATCTGGGAGTGGTGCAGCAGAAACGAATCTGACTAGGAACCATGAGGTTGTGGGTTCGATCTCTGGCCTCGTTCAGTGGGTGAAGGATCCAGCATTGCCGTGAGCTGTGGTATAGGTCACAGACGTGGCTCAGATCCTGCATTGCTGTAGCTGTGGCACAGGCCAGCAGCTATAGCTCCAATTCAACCCCTACCCTGGAAACCTCCATATACCACGGGTGCAGCCCTGAAAAGAAAAAAATATATATATCTGGAAATCTGGAACCAGAAAGAAAGCTAGTATTTGCCATCTGATAATTCAGAAATGTGAAAATCCACAAAATAGTCAAAAACAGGTGAAACTATTAAAATCACTCTTTCAAAGGAAACACTGGCTTTATTTTAGAATCTCAAAACTTAGATATTATCATTTATCATTTAACCCTATTGTGTAAAGATGAGAAAAAATTCATATATTTCCATACACTTTCAAGAACTGATCAACAAATGTACTAGGAAATCCAATATACTAGACTGAAATGAGAATTGGAGATAAGCTGCTCCCAAGTCAAGAAAAAACTCACTGCCTATGTGCTGATTAGGTGGTAGCTTCCATCTCTTATCAGGGTCGTATCAGCCCTAGAGTCAAGGTCTTATTGTCCTAGGAGCATGCCAGGCAAAGTGTGGTGGAATAATGCCCAGGCATTTATTTTCTTTTCTTTTTTAAGGGCCACACCCGTGGCATATGAAGGTTCCCAGGCTAGGGTATGAATCGAAGCTGCAGCCACCAGCCTACACCACAGCCACAGCAACGCCAGATCTAAGCCACATCTGCAACCTACACCACAGCTCATGGCAACGCTGGATACTTAAGCCACTGAGCAAGGTCAGGGATTGAACCCACAACCTCATGGATATGAGTCGTGTTTGTTACCCCTGAGCCACAACAGGAATTCCCTGCCCAGCCATGTCTAACCTCTGTTCTGGAGCTCCCCTGGTGTTATTCCCCAATAGGCTTTTTGTACTACTTAAATCGAAGCTGCAGCCACCAGCGTACACCACAGCCACAGCAACGCCAGATCTAAGCCACATCTGCAACCTATACCACAGCTCATGGCAACGCTGGATCCTGTTTCCCAGGAGAATCCAACCTGTAAATATTAGACACACAAACACACACACACACACGACCAGTAGTTAGGAATGCCAAGATGGAAATCCAGGTTCTCACATCATAAATTCTAAAGACAGTTGAGGAAAACTTCGACAGTTTTTGTCCTTATAAAATAAACACACAGACACACACACAAACATTCTAGGCTCCAAGAAACGAGAAATTGTTGAAACTCTATTCTTCATGCAATGCTCTCCCTGCCTCCACACAAGAGGCTTCTTTCTTTGTCCTCATCACAGTTAGAGATGCAGACACTTTAAATTATTGCTCTGTGATGTGTTTAATTACTTTGCCCTCAAATTCCTTCTCTGTATTAAACAAAAAACACTAATGCCAAATTACTTTATGTAAAGTACCTAATTACTTTGTGTTAAGTACCAAAAGCTAGGCTGGCATCTAGTATGCACTTAATACAAATTAGCTCTACCTTTTCCTAGAGGAATTATGCTCATTTCCTCACTTAATGCTCAAATATTTCTATTAAGTAATAATAACTTGGAGAGTATATCATATTCTATACCTTCTTTCCATTTCCAGGTATGAGATCTATTTTTATAATACCAGTGACAAATCTGATTTATAAATGAAATCGATGTAGGCTAATGGGATCTTTATCATTCACTAGAGCCCAAGGCTGGGTACTCACACAGGCCCCCCAGGGTGGCCTTCTACCTCCAACGACTGGACAATCAATCAAAGGGCTCTCGATGGGCAGAAAGATAACTCTGCTCCTGCTCTAGGAGAGTTCTCATCTTTACTCCCTGCTGGACTGGGATCCCCAAAGAATACGGAGTAGCCCTGAAAGAGAAATGAAGGGTCCGGCTGGTAAGCTTGCGCTTAGAACAAACCGCTATTCAGTTACTTCCTTCCATCTGTCCACGCCTCATGCCATTCATTCAACAAAAAGACTTTGAGACTCTACACACACCAGGTGAAGTTTAAAAAGGAAAGTTTTCTCCTCAACTCCTCTCCTCTCCTCACTCCCCAGGTGCGGTCTATATGCCTGTGTATGTGAATGTGTGTACATACATGTGCAAAAAAGATGGATCCAGACACTTTACACGCTCAAGAGTATATCACAAGTGTCCTTTTGTATTAGTATATGTTTTGCTTAATTTCACTGGATAGCATTTGAGCTAGATTTTATTTCTCATCTCCATCCCCCAAACCTCTCCTCCCACTCAAGCTGACACTTTGTCTGTAATAGTTTTTCCTCTCTATTAGCCTTCTATTTCCCCTTTGGCCAAAGAATCAAGTCATCATTACCTTAGGGGTAATTTTGCCAGAGAGAGAATATCAAACAGTCATCTTTGCTATATCTTAAGAATTCTCTTTCTTAAAACTGTGTCTGAAGTTCAACTTCTGTTCTTAGATTTTTTGCTTCAATTGTACTCTTGGGGCAAGAAATCATAATGTCATCCTTCACAAGCATCTCAGGATGACTTCCAGAGCAGCGGAATTTGTCAGAAGGGCACATCTGAATCCCCCCCTGACTCTCCACTTCTGCTATGGCCATATTTCCACCTTTCCTGTTCGAAGGATGTGAGTGACACAGATGTCACTGAGCTGGTCAGTTCAGCTAAGCCTTGAAATTGGTGCCTGTCCTCACTGCCGCACAGCTGCACCCCGACAACACGGCCTGTTGGTTAGGTTAGGTTCTAGCCCTAACCTCGGCTCCTCAGCTGCAGCTCCACTTCCTTATTAACGAGGAAAACAAAACGAGAAATTAGGAAAAGTACTCCCTTTATTTTTTTTTTCTGGGCCTTTGGAGCTGTGCTGAACCATTCAGGGAAAAAAAAGCCATGAAAGGGTACTGCTTTCAACTCTGAAAATATTCACCTTTTCACACAAGGACTCTGCCCTTGAACTTCAAAACTGTGTCCTGCCTAAAAGACCAAAGGGTTTCCAAGGTAGACTTGGCCTCATGGTTTCTGAGCACTTTTCCTGTTGATTTACTATTCTTATCTTTACTTTTTTTTTTTTTTTCCTGTGTGATCTAGAGAATGGATTGAACTGAAATATAAGGAGCCCTTATAACAGATATTCAGAGGCATTGAAGAGGGAAACCCTCTGACACAGATCTGACATTCTCTCCATTTATACGATAGAGAAAACAAAGTACATAAAGGCAAGAAGCCTCTGTCAAGCTTGGCTTCCAGCCTGCCCGCCAGTGGGATAAAACTTAGGCTTTCGGGTTAGTTACAGACGTGGGAGTCTTTTTTTTTTTTTTTGGTTATTAGCGTTCAAGGAAATTGTGAGGTTATTGGAGACAGGATCAGGCCATGTAACATGTGTAGTTCTGTTAATAATTGATATCCTGAACATTAAATAAAGATTATTTCTAAAACTAATACAGCAGAAATACTACAATTATTAGCTTTAAAAAGTCTAACAAAAAAGCAGCATGATGGATGTTATCAAGCACCAGAAATATATTACTTAATATAGTTGAAACGTGAAAACTATAGATTCACTATTGGCATAATATAATATTCTCAGAGTGATGTCTCATAATTAATCATTCATTTAAGTCAAGACATCCTAATACTGCCTAACTGTATAAACATCAACCCAGAGGATCTAGAATAATGCAGAGCTTATCCAGCCTTAAAATATCTATTCTACCATGCCAGCTCACAGCTGAGAAGTCTAACACCCCAAAACACTGAAGGTTTGCTAAATACCCTTGGGAAAATGTAAGAATTTATCTGGCAGCATTGTTCTGACACATCCCATCTAAATAATCCTGTAATTCTGTATATCCACATAAAAGTATAAATATACTAAAATCCTCTAGAAATGTAACACTGGACTTAAAAATAATTACGCTGATTGGCTGATCAGCACTGGCACCATCTCTAGTCCTTAACTACCTTTGTGGTCTTTTTGTCTTTTTTTTTTTTTTTGTCTTTTCTATGGCCCCACCCTCGGGATACAGAGGTTTCCAGGCTAGGGGTCTAATCTGAGCTGTAGCCACCGGCCTATGCCACAGCCGCATCTGCAACCTACGTTACAGCTCACGGCAATGCTGGATCTGTAACCCACTGAGTAAGGCCAGGGACTGAACCTGCAACCTCATGGTTCCTAGTTGGATTCATTAACCACTGAGCCATGAAGGAACTCCACTTTGTGGTCTTTTTTTTTTTTTTTGCTCTTGTAGGGCCACATCCACAGCATATGGAAGCTCCCAGGCTAGAGGTTGGATAGGAGCTTAGCTGCTGGCCCACACCACAGCCATAGCAACGCCAGATCTGAGACCTCCACCACATCTCATAGCAACACCAGATTCTTAGCCCAATGAGTGAGGCCAGGGATTGAACCTGCGTCCTCATGGAAAATGGTCAGATTCGTTACCACTGAGCCACAATGGGAACTCCTAGTTTTGTGGTCTTAAGCAAGTATGTCAATCACAGTGTGGCTTTGTTTACTCATCTATGAAATGGGGTGTCAACTTCTACCTGCAGACTTGATGCACTGAATGAAACTAAACTCTGGCTCTTCGGACTCCCTACCAGGTACTCTCCGGCTCCATTCCATTCATGTGGACCCCACGAGGAAGGAAGGCCTTGTGAAGTTCTCTCACCTGACCTGTTTCTACATGGTCAGTATCACTATTAAGCCTGCGACAAGACACACAATTGTAAACACGCCTAAATTTAAGCACAGAGGAGCAGGTAGAGAGAGTCGTATCTCCCACTGATCACTATTAGCATAATCTAAAATTATAATCTAAAACTGCTGTACTATCAGGCAAAGTACTATATTCTATCCATCTTGAAAACTGTGCAAGTGGAAGTGGAAACCTGGAGACATGGAATATAAAACCTTGCTGTACACGAACTAGATTTAGGATCTCGAACAAGTCATGTTTTTCTCACCTTCAATCTCTAATTATGGTAACATGTGGTGTTATCTGCCTAATACAACGCCTGGGACAGAACAGACGTTACTTATGAAAATAAAAGCCAAAATTGACTCGCCCTTTCTATTTACCACTGCAGGGATTGCTTTACACGTGTTGTCTCAGCTCATCTTCACGACAGTCATATGAGGTAACCATGATTGTTTCCTGATCTATAAAATGGGGATAATGAAGCTCAGAAAGGTTGAATGATTTCCGCAAGGTCACACAGGAGGTCAGGGTACTAAGATTTAAACTTCTTCTCCAAAATCTGAGCTTTAATCTAACCATAATATACATCTGTGACCTACCACATAAAATAAAAAGTGTACTTTCTATGCAACAAGGATTTGTGTGGGGGGAAAAAGTATTTATTTTATTAAAAAGAACTCCACAAATGGAAGGAGTTATTATTATTATTACATATATGTTGGGATAAAAAATGAAAAGTGTTTGGTGAGTAAGGTAAATTCCTATATTCCCTAAGCAGTGTTAGATCTTCCTAAATTAAGGAAAAGGATTACTTCTGCTGGTTCCCTGACTGCTAAGATAAAGAAAATGCAAAAATAAAGAAAGTGTATTATACTCTTTGCTTTTTTTGGCTTTCTAGGGCCGCATTTGTGGCATATAGAAGTTCCCAGGCTAGGGGTCGAATTGGAGCTGTAGCTGCCGGCATATGCCACAGCAACACAACCATGGCAACACAAGATCCAGGCCGTGTCTACGACACAGCTCACGGCAATGCCAGATCCTAACCCACCGAGCGAGGCCAGGGATCAAATTCTCGTCCTCATGGATATTAGTCAGGTTCATTAATGCTGAACCACGATGAGAACTCTTTTTTTTTTTTTTTTGAAGAAAATGTATTATACTTTTCCCTGGTCCTTTAAACATTTCAGGTAATTTTTGTATAATGCTTAGGAAATAATTATATGCCCTAGGTTCTATATGTTTTTTCATAAAATCCCCAATGTTCAATATAATTTTATTAAAAAGTAATTGAGTTTTTTAAATGTGTTATGCGTGGTGCTATTTGTTCATGACACTGAGCAACAAGAGGCACGTGCCTGCCCTGATGGAGAATCCATGTTATAGATTAAAAAACCCTCACAGCAAAAGCTGCAAGATAGTATTATCATCAATTTACACGTGAATGTGAAGCTCGGAGATTTTTTCATAATTATAGACTAAAAAATGTTGATATTAATATTCAAAACATTATTATCAGAACTCTCTTTTTCACTCCACAACCCTGTCTAATCAAGCTATTGGTCTGGATTAAAAGCAAGCGAGAGAAATTGGGGATTTGGTAGAGGGGGGAAAAAAGAGTAAAATAAAGCAGAAAACCTTTTATTGCAAGGCATCCTGAGCTCAGAAATACTGACCGCATGACCGATAGGTCATTTCTATTTGATGTCAGATGGAGGTGTTTAAATTCTCAGTTTCCAGATTGATTGAAAATCAGATCATATCATACTGTCTGTCAAATCTCAACTTTCAGCTATTATTCTCATCTTAACTTTTTTTTTAAACTTTCTCCCACAACAAAAGAGAGGTCTGTTCTCTTATTCTTCAATTTCCAACAGCCCTTTTTGGAGATCGTAAGCAACTGACAAAAGAAACAGACATTTTTTATAATGTGCTTTCCTCCTAAAAACATGTGCTCTGTGAAGCAGCTCAGGACAAATCATCATACTATCATCTCTCAGATATTTAATCAAAGCATTCAAGGAACTATTTTCAATGCTTTCCTGACATGAGATGTTTTGGCCAGATTATACAATTTCACAAAACACTTAAAAAGTATGGCCAGACGGTAAAAAATAGTAAGCATACTGACCACTTTTATCTAGCTCAAGGAAAAGGACTCTAAAGAAAATCCTTCATTTTCCACTTTAAAACCTATCTGTTTTATATGGCACTTGCCTTAACTCCAGTTTTGTTTTGGTTTGTTTTGCTGGCAGCTTCCTGGGTCGGGGATCGAACCGGAGCCACAGCAGTGACAATGTCAGATCCTTAATCCCTAGGCCACCAGGGAACTCCTACGTAGTCTTTTTATTGGTGATATCCACAACTTTTATTTGACTCATCTCAAAATTTAATAACTATCTTATTTTAACATGTGAGCATTGGGCGGGAAGGGTGGTTCTTCCCCACATCAGAAGCTTTGTTTCATATACTGGGAGCTCTTCTAGTTTCTCTCTTCCCACCTCCAACTGGGTCCTTCCCTTGTGGATAAGAGAACACAGCTGATTTGAGAGTGTGGAAAGATGACCTGGGTGTAGAGAACTCACCCGCTTGCTCTTTCCTTTCTTCCGTCTAAGCTCAAGCTCCCCACAGAAATCACGTTTGTACTCGGCCCCTATGGGACTGGGGTTTGTCCCAGATCAGAGTTGTGAGGAACTGGGTGACAAAATTGTTTAATTTTAAGTTTCACTATTTGAAAGACATTCTTCCTAGAGATCCTATAGCTATATTATTTAATATCAGCTTGTATTTTGTAGCAAAGACTCTACTTTGTCCCTTTATCCATATTATTCCTTCATCTTATAATTCAGTTCATACAAAACTGCAACGTGAAAAGGATTTCCATGTATTAGACCACTCAGAAAACCTGAACAGAGAAATCAGAGGAACAATTACTCACAAACAGAATAGGAGTAGTTCCCATCGTGGTGCAGCAGAAAACTGACTAGGAACCATGAGGTTGCGGGTGGGACCCCTGGCCTTGCTCTGTGGGTTAAGGATCCCGTGTTGCTGTGAGCTGTGGTGTAGGTCACAGATGTGGCTCGGATCCTGCATTGCTATGGCTGTGGCGTAGGCTGGCGGCAACAGCTCAGATTAGACCCCTAGCCTGGGAACCTCCATATGCTGCTGGCGTGGCCCTAAAAAGGACAAAAAAGACAAAAACAAAAACAAAAGAAAAAAAAAAAAAAAAAACCACACCAGAGTAGGAGGATTTCCCCTTTGTATAAACATCAGAATTTCAGAAAGAGTCCTATGGAAAAGGAAAATGTAGGTCAGTAATCCCATGAGAAAAAAACAAAATTTTTTTTTCTCACTGTATTCTGAAACATCTGTCTTTAATCTATTCCTCTCCCCCACCCCCCAAAACTGGGTTCCTAATAGTATAGGGCAGAGGGGAGTCAGACTAGGGGGCTAAAGAAATAAAAGTATAAGATAAAAGAAAAAGAAGATAATTAAAGTCCAAATTGGGAGGGAAGGGTATAGATTTGCCATATTTTGTGTTCGAAGTATTAATATATCACAAAGAATGGTAGTCAGTAAGAATATTTGCTCTGAACCCACAATGGCTGGAATCAAATCCTGGCTCTGCCTCTAGCTCTTTGGTCTTGGGGCTTTCCATATGACTCTTCTGGGCTTTAAATTCCTCTCTTGAATAAATCATAGTATCTACTACATAGAGCGAGAGAGTTTATTGAAATACATGCAATCTAACATCATGCATAAACATTCTAGAGACTTATTAAACGTTAGTAGCATTGTTGTGTCAGATAGGATGGGTTTGTTAGCGATTATGTATTGAAAGAGAAGATGAAAAGATAATCAGTATAGTGTTTTGGCTTTTGTATCACTAGGATATGATAAATTCATGACCAAAACCAATTGTGAACTCAATGCATAAAACATACCAAGAAACGGACCCACAATGTTGCAATATTGCAAAAGAAAATAATTTTTTTTTTTTTTTTTTGCCACACCAATGGGATGCAGAAGTTGCCAAGCCAGGTCAAACCCATGCCACAGCAGCAACCTGAGACACAGCAGTGACAATGACGAGTCTTTAACGTACTAAGCCACCAGGGAACTCCCTAATTTTCTTTTTTTAAATATTTTGCCTTTTAGGGCAGCACTTGCGGCATATGGAAGTTCCCAGGCTAGGGGTCAAATTGGAGCTGCAGCTGCCAGTCTATACCTCAACAACAGCAAGCCAGATCCTTAACCCACTTTGACTGAGAACAGGGATCGAACCCACATCCTGATGGATACTAGTTGGGTTCATAACCCACTAAGCCACAACAGGAGCTCCCCTAATTTTCTTAAGTGATACTGCAACCCCATTTTCTGTAATAAAGTCAGTATGTTTAGATTAAGAGGAAGTGTTAAAAAATGTGATGGTATTTCACATCCCTATGACTGCCTGCCTTCCTGACTTCTGCCTGGCATGTTTCTTTTCACTTTTCTTCTACGTGAGACTATGTCTCTTAAGCCTGGCCCAAAATCATTAGGGACTAAATTAGAAATTGTTAAAGAAAATGCAAAGCAGAAAATTAATGAGAATAATGTTCATTAAAGACTATTATCATAACACATCATTTTCAAGTTATTTTTTAAAATTCTTCATTGGATTTGTTTTGTAACACCAACAGCAGTTTACGAAAACATAATTGTTTCTCCATAAATGTAGATACTTCGGTGAACACATCTGATAAAGACTTTGAAGCTACATTATGACCAGAACACCAAATATGGGAAATGTACCATGAATGTCTATTTAGACAAGTCAAAAACATGCTCTGGAAAACACCACATTACGAAATAAAACATTTTTTTCCTCCAACATATGGATTATTACACCACTGCCCATGTCTGTTCTATCATCGTGCTGCTTCTTTCTGCTTAGTGTTAATTCTTTAGGTCCAAAGACTCTCTCTTAAAAGGATCAAGACACAATCTCCTCCAACAGACATGTAAGATAAGGGCTTCATCCACTGACTTCCGGAAGAATCCTTTAATTCCAAGCAGGAACCCTTTTAAATAATTGTTAGACTTTAAAATTAGTTTGCAGAAGCAAGTTATACTGAGAAAAGAAATTGTAATAAATGACTTTTTTATTATACAAATGGACATGTAGTTAATGACTTTAGATGCTGCCTGTATTTTGGAAGGCTCGGGTCCCTCAGCCTTCAAAGATCCACCAGTACAGAGGAGTTTTAACCCAGGGTCTTCAGATCCATACAGGGTTGACAGATGGGCTTCAGCTGGCCTATTATTCTTTCAAATAATAGCTGACAAATTATATGAGTTTGTGTGGTTACATTTATGAATTTTCCCAGGAATATTTTGTCAGGAATTTGTCAGGAATTATAAAATTAGAAACACAAACGAACATAAAAATAAAGAAGTTAAGAACCACTAAATTATGAGCCCAGTGAGCCTACTGCTACTGAGCCCACTAGGTATTAGCAATGAAGTCCTGCAAAATAGTATGTAATCCCAGTTACTTCATAACTCACATGAGATTAATTTGCAAATCACTAGCAGAATTTATATTGAAAGACAAATACTAGAAGTGCCCACCGTGGCATCAGTGGTTAATAATCCAATTGCAGTGGCTCACATCACTGTAGAGGTACAGGTTTGATCCCTGGCCTGGCAAAGTGGGTTAAAGGATCCAGCATTGCCGCAGCTGCAGCATAGGTCGAAGCTGTGGTTTGGATTAATTCCTGGCCTGGGAACTTCCATACACTGTGAGCGTGGCCATTAAAAAAGAAAAAAAGAAAGACTAACACCAAAGGTATTGATTTTTATCTATAAACAAGTGTCTTTCCTATGTTCATAAAAGTTTCCAATTCTATCTACATGGTAAGTGGAAGGTGTTTAACGTCACAATTCCAAAGCAAAATCACATACTTTTCTTCTTTGATTCCACCAAGTAGCTGCCTGCAATTGGAGAATTGAATAGTAGTTACTATACCCATCTCTGAACTTTGGATAATTATTGAAATGTTAATTATGAAAGTGTAATCCAAGTGTCTCAACTATGAATTGCAAATGTGACATGCAGTATTCTCCATAGGTTTAAGGATTTGCTTGGAGTAGAGGGAGAGTGAAATTGCCTTGGAAGAATACAGCCTTGGAAGAATAGAGTTTCTCTCTCCCAGGAAAGCAGTATCTGATATAGTCACTGCTCTAAGCTTCAGTGAGCATAAAATTAAAAAGGGAAGTGAGGAGTTCCCTTTGCGGCTCAGCAGTAACAAACCCGACTAGCATCCATGAGGATGTGGGTTCAATTCCTGGCCTCGCTCAGTGGGTTAAGGATCCGGCACTCCCGTGAGCTGTGGTGTAGGTCGCAAACAAGGCTCGATCTGGTGTTGCTGTGACTGTGGCTGTGGCACAGGCCAGCAGCTGCAGCTCGGATTAGACCCCTAGCCTGGGAACTCCATATGTCACAGGGGCACCCCTAAAAAGCAAAAAAAAAAAAAAAAAAAAAAAAAAGGAAGTGATCTTCAAATTTCAGACTTGTGGTTATAACATCAATAACCACTTACATATTTACATAGTCTCTTTTCATAAGTAATAATTCATATAAACCATCAGAACTGTTTGACACATAAAACACAATCATTATGCAAACATAGTAAATTTTCTTGTCATCATTAGGTCATTCTCAAAACTCTATTGATTCTTCAGCATTATTCTCATTTTATAAATGAAAAGAAACTGAGATTTCAGAATCTTAGGTAATATTAAATAAAGAACAAAACTGAAAAGTTGTCAAAGTCATGACAGGACCCTAGACTGAAAGGAAAGTAGCTTTAAGAAGAAGAGACATGGAGGTTTGAACACGTGAAATGGGAGATGGCTATTGGACATCCTGGTACAGATGCTGGGTAGATGGCTGGGCCTGGAATTTAAGAAAATTAAGCTGGAGATAAAGACTTGGGAAATACTTCACTCAGATCATAGTGAAAGGGAGCTCTAAAACAGATAAAGAGGAGATTAAAAGAAGCTGACCAAAGAACATCTCATAAACTACTTTAAGTAGGAAAAACATCAGAGATGTAGGAGGGCAAACAAGTGAACCTAGCATCAGAGACGCCGACAGAAGTGATAGTCTGAAGAGGAGATTCCACCAGCAGCCGATGCTACAGAGAGGTCAGATAACAGCGAACTGACTGGGGTCACTTGAAGTTGGCAAACAGAAGACCATTTTCCAGAGCAGTTCAACTGGAGTGGCTGAGGGAGAAAGCATATTGCAGTAGATTTAAAAGTAAAATATCCAGAGTTCCCACTGTGGCTCAGAGGCTTAAAGACCTGACGTAGTCTCTGCGAGAATGCAGATCAATCCCTGGCTCCACTCAATGGGTTACAGATCCGGCCTGGCAGGAAGGTCACATATGTGGCTCCAATTCGACCCCTCACCCAGGAATGCCCGTATGCCTCAGGTGTGGCCGTAAAAAGAATAGATAGACAGACAGACAGACAGATAGATAAATGGAAATTAGGCAACTGTCAAGAATACTATTTGTAGGGGGAGTTTGCTATTGACAGAAAGGAGAGAGATTGGGGAGAAAAATAAAGATGGAAAATACCCTCTCCAATCTTATTTCTCCTCCTCACAGTATCCTGATAGACTGGCAGAGAGGCAGATGAGAAAGACAAGACACGTAAAAGGGCAGGAGAGGATGAAGCATCAACCAAACGAGCTCACATCTGAGATACAAGGGATGAGTGCAAGAGCTCGGGAAGGCAGGTTAGCCTCTGTCCAGTGACAGAGGGCTTTTGCTTTGAGGGTGGAGAGTCGTACTGCAGAAATAGAAAAGCCCATGACGTGGCAGCAGCCAGGGCCGCGCTGTAGAGCCTCCGTTTCTGAGACGGAAGAAGCCACGACTTTGGCTGAGAGTTAGAATAGCAAGTTGGAAGAGACGCTTTGGATACATAAGAGGTAGATGACCAGAGATAAAGGAAGAACTGGTGAATAGCCCTTAGGGTGCATCTGAGGAGAAAGACGGTGAATCTGCAAAACTGTGTAATTCCTTCTCAAAGCACAGCGGGCGACGTGTAAGAACCGAAAAGGCGAAGAGATGTCAGACGGGTTATTTAGCGCTCAAAAACATCCTGCAGGAAAGCATTATCATTTCCTCTTTGCACATGGAGAAACAGATGCTTTATCTAACTGATACGGAGAGCAACAGGCAAAGCTGAGTTCTGATCTCATGCCCTTTGCTGTGTCCACACTGCCCGCATGGGTGCTCATTCACCATGAGAACCTACACCAATGAGTGTTCAGCTTGGAAGGAAGATAAATATTTACCTTGAACCAGGGCTTTTAATAATTGTATGTTCTCAGGAAAAGGCTGGCTCTAAGGACAATAGAAATGTCATGCACTTTAGAAGGTCTGCATGTGTGTCTCTCTTTGTATGTGTGTTTTAATTCTTCTGTGAAAAATATATCTAATATAGTGAAGCTTGCTTTGCAGACACCTTTTGTTCAGATGCTATGGGGGCATTATTCATTTCCTTTTATTTATAAAGAATAAAGAAATAAAGAAAGAAATATCTTTGGGTTTTAATCATTATTTTATGGTTAAATCCCAACCTAATGGTTTAGGAGTGCTTTTGTCCCTCAAATCCAACCCATCTGATTCATTTTAAGATAGTCTCAAAAACGGATTTTTTTTTTAATTTTATTACAGTATAGTTGATTTATACTGTGCCAATTTCTGCTGTACAGCAAAGTGAACAGTCATACACACGTATACATTCTCCTTCTTATATTATCTTCCACCAGTCTATTAAAATTGAATTTTAATTAGGAAAAGAAGATAGGCAGTGATGTACCTTTTTTAAAAAGGATTGAGGAAAAAAGAGTTGATGATTTCTTTAAAATATTTAGTCAAATTACTTGGGGCCATAATGGCCTCTGACACACACAGGATTTGTGTATTAAGCAGGATACAGGGTATCAGCTATTACAATAAACAACCTTCAAATCTCAGCGGTTCAAGTTAATTTCTTGCCATATGAGAGGGAGGAGGCTTCCTCATGGCTCTTCTCCACTGGCGACTCAGGGACCCAGACTCTTTCTGTCCACTAGACGTTCCACATGACCACCACCATTGCCACTGAACGGCAAGAAAAAACATGGAGAGGAGCTCCTGCTGTGGCAAAAGGGGACTGGCAGCATCTTGAGAGCTCTGGGATGCAGGTTCGATCCTGGCCCAGCACAGTGGGTTCAGGATCCAGCTTGCCTAGGCTCAAATCTGATCCCTGGCCCAGGAGCTCCATATGCCACATGGCGGCCAACAACAACAACAACAACAACAACAACAAAAAAGGCATAGAGAAGCATACAGATGAGTTTATGGCTAAATTTCTTAGTGGAATGCAGTACTTTTGCCCACATTTCACCATTTCATTGGTCAGAACCTAATCATAAGACCCTGATCTAACTGCAAGTGAGGCTTGAAAATACAGTCATTTGGGGGAGTTCCCGTTGTGGCTCAGCAGGTTATGAACCTGACTAGCAGACATGGCTCAGACTTCGCGTGGCTGCGGCTGTGGTGCAGACCGTCAGCTGCAGCTTCCATTCGACCCCTAGCCTGGGAACTTCCATGTGTCATAAGTGTGGCCCTAGAAAGAAAGAACAAAAAAAAGTCATTTTCTATGCCAAGGAAAATAAGAAAATAAACAAGACAGATGTACATCTAGTTAATTTTACCCACAAGGAGACTATCAGATCACTTCTTTTCTATTACAGCATAACAACGAAATTTAAAGTTATTTAAAATATCTAATATTTCTGAGTGATTATGTGCACTAAGTGGAATGAGTGATTATCAGTGACTTAGTTTTCAATACCTTTCTTACTTATAAGTTATCCCCTTCTGTTTCAACTTAGACAGATCAGACAATGAGAAACAGAAGCTTCCAAGGCTACTAAGAAACAGAACTTGGATTCTACCAAAGCCTTTAGGAATCCTACAGCGTTATATGGAATTGCCAGCACTCGGATGTTTTTCATGTTTAAGTATCACCTAGATTTTAAAGTGTAAGGACTATTACAGCCTTCTTAGAGCCTTCAAACATGCTGTCCTCTGTGTCCAGAATGTTCTTTGCTTAGTTGCATCTCATTCATCCATAAAGTCTCATCTTCTAACCCTAGGTAGGCATCTGCTCTCCCAGCGTCCTTCTGGCCTACTACCTCAAGGTGCACTTTAAAAGTGAGGAAACACCACTAAAGGGAAGATCACACCTTCTCTACCTGGATAAAAGTAAGGATGGCACCAATATTACTCACTTACTCCTCTATACTCAGGATTTTCCACAGTGGCTAGCATTTTGTTGATGCTTGATAAATAAATACATTAATGAATTAATACTTTGACAGACAGGTTTAATAAGTCCCTGGAACACAGTATTTTTCAGTAATTGTACTATAATTATCAGTTAGGAAATCAATGTTTGGAAAAGTTAAGTAATTTGCCTTAGGTACACACCTAGTAAACAATGAGTCTCTGACTCCATAGCCCGGGATTTTCTGCTGTACAACATGAACAGGAATATTGATTCTGACGTTCATGGTCTTCTTGCAAAGGTGTGCTAAAGGATGAGTCCTGGGTCACCAAGATGTTTATTAGCAGCAAGTATGTCCAGACTGAGGTGGTTCTGTGTAGTACTTCAACTTTGGCTTTAATGCTAAAACTTCAAATGCCATTTGATATTTGAATTTCAGTTTTATTTTATTTCATTGGCCCTGCCTGTGGCACGTGGAAGCCCCCAAGCCAGGAATCAGACCCACACTGCCGAAGTGACAACACTAGATCCTTAACCCTCTGAGCCACCAGAGAACTCCACATTTCAATATTAAATGGGTCCATTTGGGTAAACAATTTATCTGGCACACAGCCTGCTGCCACACATCAAGCTTGGTGCTTTAAGTATCTTTGTAAATCCTCACGATAGCCCTTTGTGATCATTTTAAAGATGAAAAGTATAAAGGCTCCAAGAATCTAATTTTGTCATTTTTGAAAATGTACAGGGTAAGGTGGAGATAGAATTCAAGTCCAGGTCATACCCAGAAACCACAGTTCCATGATCTATAAGTACAGACTATCTTTGGATCCCCGCAACTGTCTCTAACATTCACAAGGCAGAATGGTGTTGTTGGTATTTGGGGATTTAAGTCTGACATAGCAGAGACTTTTACAAAAATCTTGACATGCATGAGGACAGATATATCTTGGGAAAGATAAAAAAAATTTATTATCCATTTCCCCTTTTTGTATTTCTTCTCAGAAAAATTTTGGTGTGTTATCACTATTAGATAAGCACATACAGTTGTGTTTCTCTGTGTTTGTGTAGTGTTCACTGCATGCATAAGTCTTTACATGTAGTTACACAATGGATCCTTCTGTTACAAATATTGTTACTGAAACCTTTAAAGAAATAGAGACAAACAACCATTTTCCTTTTGCACTTGGAGTTGGATGTTAGACAGGTGGTCTTAGCAACAAATCAGGCATTCTTATTAAACAAAAAAAAAAAAAAAACCTGAAAAATCATGAGGAATTAAAGACCCCAAGAAAAGGGCACAGTGAAGAGTTCTCAGAGTCGTCAAGTATGCATTTTACTCAATAGCCTCCCCTCTCTTCTTTAGCAGCAGTTTCTCACAAACACCATAGAGGTGAGACTCAGGACCAGAGAGATTAAAATAGTTTAGGGAACTGCAGTAATAAAATCACTTTTGCGTGTTTTCATTACATATTTACAATAGATTAAAATGAACTCACTGAAATAACTATAGAATCGTAAGAATAGACGTTTTGAATGCTTCATTTTTAGAAACACTGGTATTACATTTTTAGAATAAGACAGCTAATATGCTTTTACTTAGCCATTCGACTGAGTTTTCCATTCCTAGAATTAATTTATTAAATATATTTATTAAACTACTATTTCATTAGCACCTGGCTCATAGACTTCTATTATAAATGTTATGCTTGAGGTGGACTCTAAGAATATAATAAAGTTTCTGCCTTGAGAATTTCACAATTGAATAGTGACATAAGACAGACATCTGAACAGATGTGATTTTTTTTTTTAAGTAGAAACCACTTTAAGTTAAATCAAGCCAGCATAATGCAGCGCTAGATATGAATATTGGGTCTAGCATTTACTTCTTTGTGACCTTGGGCAAGTAATTAAAACTTGCTGTGTTTCTGAAGTAACCCCCCACAGAGTAGGCAAAGGAAATTTTTCATTGATATTAGTCTTGGTCACTTAACCTGCTTTGGGTCAAGGATCGTTAGGAGACATAACATGAGCAGAGGCTTTAAATGAGCTCTGTGCTTGCCTTGGCCTCTCACACTTTTGCCACCTGTCCTGAGAAGAACATGTTTCAGATGGTTGTAGATCCAAGGTGAATGAACAAACAGGTGGAACAGGGCTGAACCCAACTGCAGCTGAGAGCCCGGCCCAGCAGAGCATCGGGGGGTATGCAGATTCTCAAACACTAAAATATAAGTTTGTGCTATAAGCCACTGAGATCTTGAGGTCGGTGGTGTATACATTACAAACCAGCATAAGCAAAAATTATTTTCAAAGGAATAGAGGGGACTGGTTCGCTTTTCTCCACTAATTTTCTGATGCTTACAGGCTTAGAAGGTGACATTTTTACAGCCGTTAGTTAATATCAGCATGAGAGCTCACTGATGCAGTCTGAGAGGATGAAATTCAGCATGTGCAAAATAGATAGTTATCTAGCATCCCCAAAATTGTCAAAGCAAATTTAAGGGAGAAGATTTTAAAGAAATTTTTGAAAATCTAGACCTGGATCATTAGAGTTTTATAAATAAACTTGATTCCAATTTGGGAACTATGTCTCACACTTTGGAGATGAAGATCTTTATATGAACATAGATGCTGTATTAATTAACTGCCTCTAGGAAGTTTTTTCTTGCTTCTTTGGAACGTTTTAATAAAATCAAGATGAAACAGAGCACCTGCACTGGTTATTAGAGAAGGATATCTGCCTCAAAACAGTAATTTTTGTTTGTTAAATTTTTTAAAATAGGCAACTTAAAATGCCGGAGAGGTCCCGGGCATGTACCAATCAAAAATCAGAGAAATTGTGTTATTTCTCCTTCAGTCTTACTCTCTTCCTCCTCCTGTTACCCATGCACATAATAAAACATTAACTGAATTTTTAAAAAGAAGAGAGAGGGAGAGATGAAACATCCCAAAAGGTCAAAAATCAATGATCTTTTTACAGATGGGACTCCTGGGAAACACACATACTTTGCTTTTAGCCAGGGTCTCAGACTGCTTCTTGAATACTTGGTTTTTGATGATATAAATCAATAATTTCTTTAAGGGAGGTCCTCTAGGGACCAAGGGATGTTACCTTTGAAATATCGAATAATCACCGCCAGTGCAGAAAGGACTTTTAAGCATATTCTGTAATTATGCATTGCTATTTAACAGGAAAAAAATTAAATTTCAAGAGTAATGATTTTCACTTTAAGACAGACTTCTTTATCCAGATTGAAAAAGCGGTGGAAAACTGGAGCTTGCATATGCTATTACTGGGGAAAAAGATAAATTTAAAAAAAAGATAAATACTTACTGGGCATACAGTGTGAAAATTTTAACGATGAATAAAGAAAAAAAATTGCACACAATTTGACCCATGGTTTTTATCCTAAACTTATAGTCTTCGGTGTTGTGAAGGATACAACGTTATGAGTCTGCATCACAGTATCTTTCATTTGTAAATAACTACAAGTCAAGCATATGGTGGAGGGGACAAATTATATAAACATAAATCAGAACACCATGCTGCAAATGATTTTTGCAGAAACTATGGATACTAAATGGCATTTAAGATATGGTAAAGCAGCAAGGTACAAAATATGTTAGCAAACATACACGCAACAACTTCCTTTTTAAAAAGGATAATTAGACGTAATAAAGGTTAGTAAGATAGAAATAATATTAACAGAGGTTACCTCTGGGTGTAGGATTATGAATGGTTTTCATTTCCTGCTTTGTGCTCTCATTTTGATTCTCATCAAATGTTCTACAATGAATATGTATATCTTTGTAATTAGATAGAATAATAAGTGCTACTTAAAAAAATATATATATATATTCCTAAAGGAAAGTTTCTCAACCTCCACACTACTGACCTGGGGGACTGGATAATTCGGTACTGTGAGGATGCTTAGCAGCATCTCTGGTCTCTACTCACTACAGGTCAATAGAACACTGACCCACCCCGCAACACACACACACACACACACACACACACACACACACACAGTTGTGAAATCCAGAAATGTCTCCAATCACCAAATGTCCAGTGAGAGAGTAGGGCAAAGTGAGCCCCAGTCAAGAATTACCACCTGAAGAACACATATATAAATGCAATTCAATAGTCCTTAAAGGTCGACCCTAAAATAAAGAACTTTTACTAATAATTATTTCTGATCTTCTAGTTAAAGATAAAATAAAGCATTTACATTCAGTGTCCTTGATGATTCTGAGAATGAGACAGTCCTCCACAGGCAAAACCAGCCTTCGTGGCTCCAATATTTCCCCATACGAGTTCACTGCTGCACTCCAGAGAGCTTAAAGAATGTTGTGAGACCTTTTGTACATCAAAGATACTCCCAAAGGGCAGTGAGGTATGAGGATGTAGGGTTGGAGGCCACAAATGCATGAGAGACCAGGCTCCTCCTTGAGTATTTGTTTAATTACCTATAAAATGCAGCTCCTGCATCACAGGGAGATAAGGTTGTTCGTTCAAGATTCCACAGCTAGATTTGAATTGATTCTTATCCAGACTATAAAACCATATGAGCCTATCTTCTCCATTTCCATCTCCTTATATGAAAAACACATATACTAAATGACAGACTAGCTACCCTACAGGGCTGCTCTGAGTTATACTCAAGCATATGCATGGAACGCTTCCTGGCAAAATCCAAAGCATGAAGACATATTAAGGAGAACTATGAATAACATTATTATTTTTCTCTGTGATAGAGGCATCTCTACCGCTAATGCTACGAAAACATGTAGAACTTCCATTCGATTGCATATAGAGAATTAGGAAATTGAATGAGAAAACAATTTTTAGTGAGTGCCAGCCATTGTTCTGGATAAATCCACATATTTTGTTTAAAGAAATGTCCAAGTCAAATGTCCAAAATGAGCAAACTTTCCTTAGCAGTACTTTTTGCAAATAAAAGAGAATGTGGGAAAACGTACGATAGGGACCTGGAAATTGAAAGATACACAAATTATTCTGGTTAACCAAAGGTAGTATAACTGTGGCGGAAGGCTGAGGTTTTTAAAACTAAACCCCAATATAAGGCACTTTCATTGTTACCTCGCTTCTGCTCTAGAAATCTATTAATATAGCATGTTTGGCCAATCAACTGCTATTATTATAATGAGTAACCATCACATCCAATTAAATTATAGTTATAATATCACCTTGCATTTTAAGAGTTTAAACCAGTGCTTTATGTCTTTATGGTATTTCTTTACTCTTAAAACAATTGTGTGAAGTACTCAAGGCAATTCAGTTGCCAGCATTTCTGGAGCTTATTTGTGATAGACATACCTCAGGAGAGCATACATCTGACATTTATGCCCTTCTGTGCTATATTTCCCTCTGCAATTGCCACTGGCTGGGCAAGGACACTCAAACACAGCTCTGTAATACCCCAAGGCTTACTACTTATCTGAAGTGATGTGACAAATCCCCTAACACAGTGAGTGCATTCATTTGGCTGCATGTCACTAAGAATCTCCCTGGCTTTAGCTTCACAGACCACGAGGACAATGTAAGCAAGTTCTCCACACCTTGAAAAATGGAACAGAACATGCCTGAAGTGTGGCCTGATAAAAGGTCATAGAAGCTGTGACAAGAGAAAGCTAGTTCTTTTGTTTGTTTGTTTGTTTCTAGGGCCACACCCTCGGCATATGGAAGTTCCCAGACCAGGGGTCTAACAGGAGCTGTAGCCGCTGGCCTACACCACAGGCACAGCCATGCCAGATCCGAGCTGTGTCTTCGACCTACACCACAGCTCACCGCTAACACCAGATCCTTAACCCACTGAGCAAGGCCAGGGATCGAACCCGCAGCCTCATGGTTCCTAGTCGGATTTGTTAACCACTGAGCCACGACGGGAACTCCCCATGAGAAAGCTAGTTCTAGACCTGGCTCTGAACCTCTTTTATTTCCCCCAGCACATAATCCCTCTGTCATCTCCAGGCTTTCACGTGCATTATTCACTCTGTCTGGAGCCCCACCCAACCCCTACCTGTGCACCCCCTTCCTCTACCCACCTTCACTGAAATAACACTAGCACATCATCAGGGTTCTGCTTTCCAGGCTTCTTGCACCTTCCCCAGCTCAACTACCAGGGTTGGGTGTCCTGTCTCTGTACCCAAGTCTCCTCTTTCTATAATATTTATAACCCTCTACTGTAATTGCTGGTAATTTAATTTTCCAGAACACACTGAAGGAATAAAAACAGCCTTTTTTTTCAAGTGTCTGTGCAAAATGACAGACTTTGAATATAGATATATGGAAGATTTCAATGCACATCCTAGTCTACTTCATTACCTGGCTTTCTGCAGTCACTACATTTTGCTGTTTAGGATAACACCTCCAAAACCTCTTGGCTTAAAACAACAATCATTCCCTTAGTTCAGAGGCTGCTGTGGATCTGAGGGGTGATTATTCTGATCTGGGCCTGCTCTGCTAATCCCTCCTGGAGTCCCTAGTAGGTCAGCAGTTATCTGCAGGGGAGCCTGGGATTCTTCCCAAGAATCTGGAAGGATTCCCAAGAACAGGAGAGAAAGGAAGATCCTGTGCTCAAGTACTCGCCAAGTCTCCCTTTTGCACCAGAGACATCTGACTGGCCACAGCAGGTCACATGACTCAGAAAAATCCAGGTGAGGAGGATGTGGCAACAATGAGATGTGAACAAATTAGGCACCAGTTCTGCAGCCTCGCTACGTTTCTGTTTCTCAATAAATCCTATAACTGAGTGTTACAGTTACCCCCATGTCTGCTAACATGAGAACCTTCTTTACTTGATCAATCATAAATACAAACGATGACTGTGCTCATTAATACTTACAATGAGTTACTCTTGAGAGAAGTAGTGGTGAAAAGGAGAAGAAATAAGATTTTGAGGAGTTCCCGTCGTGGCGCAGTGGTTAACGAATCCGACTAGGAACCATGAGGTTGCGGGTTCGGTCCCTGCCCTTGCTCAGTGGGTTAATGATCCGGCGTTGCCGTGAGCTGTGGTGTAGGTTGCAGACGCGGCTCGGATCCCGCGTTGCTGTGGCTCTGGCGTAGGCCGGTGGCTACAGCTCCGATTCGACCCCTAGCCTGGGAACCTCCATATGCCGCGGGAGCGGCCCAAGAAATAGCAACAACAAAAGACAAAAGAGACCAAAAAAAAAAAAAAGATTTTGAGGCTGCTTGCTAAAAACAGTATGTATCTCCTACTATGCCATTCTCCAGGAGCAGAAAGAACTCACTTTAAAAGATTTTAAAACACAGTTGTTTGTATTATCACAGTAAAATATGTATGTTACTTGAAATATGTTGATTCACTCATTCCTTTTTATTAGCCTCAGCCTCTTTCCTTAACCCCTGATTACATATACTTGTGACAATAAAGTGAGCGCTTCTAACAGCGGCTTCTCGGTCACAAATTCCCAGTACAATTTGTTTGGTAAAGCTGATTAAAAATAAAAGTGTGTTATTTTAACCGACTCCCTCCCTTTCTCCACACATCCTAAATCCCTTTCATTATCCAGCTTTCCTTTCCCAAGAAATTACAGGGGGTATTTACAGCCTTAAGTCTCTTAAGCCAACTTCAACTGACCATGTCAGCCTGCGTTCACAAGCTTATTTCAGCACAGCCCCTGAAACATAGAAGGATGTGTTTACGAGAATGTGGCTCCCTGGGGATGAGCCAGGCACATCTGTAATTCTAAGGAGAGTGTAATGAGGAAAAACTGGTGGCATCCTGAATGGCTCACAGCTGTTCTGGAAGCTGATAAATAAGATGCTCGACAGGAGATCCCTAATTGGAGCCAGTTTTTCTTAAGTGGATACACAATCCGGTGCAAGACTGAGTGTTGGAACGCTGATAGTGTTGTTCACATGTAACTTAGTTTGTCTTGTAAACAGTTCCAATTTCTTTGTTCAAAAAGGGGGAAAAAAATGTTCACTTCATCAATTTTTTTCACACTAATTAGAGCCAAGCAAGCATGATTTTTCCTCGTGTTTTTCTCCACAAAAACTCCACTAGCTAGGAGCCTGTCTCTTCCTTTCCTTCTATTTTCCATTCTTTCTCTTTGTTCCCTCCCTCCCTTCCCTCTTTCTTTCCTTCCTTCCTTTTCTCTTTTTCTCCTTCTGTTTTTTATTTTCTCCCTTCTTCCTTCTTCCTTCACTCTTTCTTCATCCCTGCACCTTTGGTGATACAAGTTCTTCAGTTCCGGGTTCAAAGCATTGAATTCATTTTTCCCTTTCAGACTCTGGCCGCCCTACCTTAAGGCTGGGATTTTACTTGCTTAAAGATTGTGGCCTTGTGGCCCTTTTAAAAGAATGTCCATAATATTTTAATTTTCATCTATGAAATGGCCAAATAGCTTCTAGAAGAAGGTAAGAGATTTCCGATGCACAGAAAGACTTTAATGGAGTCCTCCTGGAATTGTGTTCTTGAAAAAACAACTGGGGTAGCTTCCTCTTCTGGGTGATTCGCCTCCTTTGCAACTGGGCAGGAGAAGGCACTGTCCTCAGGAGGGACTCGAGCCCCAGATCCTCTTCCTGCCATGGACCTTGACATTAGCACCTGTCTCCAGCAGAGTTGTTAGGACACTGGCTGACAGACAATACATTAAAAATAATAAACAAACAACAACATGACCAGAAAACTGGCTTAGAGTCTATTTACTTTTTAATATA